>NC_140624.1:50369059-50679059 GCF_057382275.1 Copadichromis virginalis
CTTTTGTTTTTTATTGCCTTAATCTATTTGATAGCTCAAGAGTAAATCCTTTAGAAGAAGTATATTTTTTACCTGTCCGCCCTCCCCTCCCCCTCTGGCTGCTATTTCCTTTTAGTGCATCTATAAGAACTGCTGATTGTCATTGTAATTATCACGCACGAGAGTACATTGATGTGGGCGGGGGGGTGTTCAGATTTTTGGATACCCTAAAATAATTATAATATGATCAGCGATTTTCTATTTTATGTGGAACAATATTATGTACTTTGAAGCCTATTTTGATGCTGGAACATGCCTTGACAGAATACTATGTCAGTATTTGCTATGTAAATCTATTATACAGTAAACTGCTCACTTCCTGAGGCAAATGATGAAATTAAAAGTGTACATATTCATCTCCTGAAAAATTAAACTGGATACGTTTTAAATAACATGTAGAGGAATATTTCTTTTTTGGGGGTAAAAAAATGAAATATTTTACTTTGCCTTTTTTTTGTCTTTTTTTTTTTTTTTTTTAGTCTTTTTTTTTTTTTTTTTTAAAGTACATAAATCATTTTAGCATACTTTTGAGAATATTTGTCAGCCTAAATGTGTGCATTTTGTTCTGTCTATAAAAAGATGCCATCACATACTAAACATCACCCGTAGAAGCATTAACCTAACGTGACTTTTCCTTATTTGCTTATTAATAAACACCACTGGAGGGAGAGATTACAGCTTGTATAACTGTGGGTTACTAGAACGACTACATCTGCGCTCCACACAGTTCCTGCACAATTACGGAATAATAAGGATCTTGATGTTGAATCTCTATGGAGGCTATTGACTTTTCAAGAGATAATTAAAGCTGTAGTTTGAGATCAGAGAGCAGACCTCTTTAAACTGTGATTCCAAAATCAACCGTATAAGTAAGTCAACAGTTCAGTGGTCTTCAACAGAGATTACACATTCGAGCCCTTACATTGTGTTAACTGTCTGATGACTCCATTGCAATGTTTGTCTTACAGGTTCTCATGTAATGTATGCCCATACTCTTTATGTAGTGATTCATCTAAAATGCCCTGATTTAATCTACTTGCCTACATCCAGCTCAAGCAGGAGGTATTGGAGCAGAGATGGCTTGTCTTTTACCAGTTTTTAACCACCGTGTGGTGCCAAAATTCAGTGTTTTATAATTGTAAAACAATTCTGGAAATATTGCTATGTGTTCAAACATATTCATGATTGTTTTAAATGGCTGTTTAGTTACCCAGATATGCAAAATAAAGCTTATATTGCCCAATACATACTGGACAGCATTTTTATGGTTGCCTCAAGGCTGTTTTTTCTTATAGGCATACTGTTAAAATGTTTCATTGGCACATGTAATTCTGTAAAAGAGAGGCTTCCCATTGTGTTGTTGACCCAGGGCAATTATCCAAAAGTGTCCAATAAATATTGTTTATATCTCATTGTTAATGCCGTTACTATTTCAGTCAATATTAAGTGCAGTGGTGTTATTTACCTCTCACAGATCATGGTTCAATGACGATCTAATTCTAAATTAGTCAAAACCTGACTTGATATTTAGCAAACGAGTCACTGACATTCTAGTGGGCCCTGACGCTGTCTTTATTATGTTTAATGGAGAAATTCCAGTTCCCTCATTTGGTATATAATCATCAGATTCAGAATTAATATCATTATGGCCTTCATCTTCAGACACAGCTTCATCCTCTATCACCAAAGTTGAGTTCCAGAGCTTTCGACTTTACTTCTGCTGCTCATTTTGTAAACTCTGACAGACCAGTGTGTCACATCTAGCTGCAGAGTATAATGTTGTTAGAGTCCTCTGGGTGTGAGCACACAACCCTCACCCACCTGGTATTCAAACCTTATGTTTGCAAGGAGCAGCCAGCCAGGAAGATGACCTAGAGTGGCTTGTTTCAGAGTATGAACTGAGGGAACTCCACCAATACCCAGTGTAAGAAAGATAAGGTTACTCAATTGTGAATTATGCAAATCAGAGCCAGCCTGCGCATGAGCACACTAACCAGCTGCTTTGGGAGCGGGATTATAAGCATTACAATAATACTTAGGTGTTAAATTCTTTTACTTTTTTGCCCTTTTGTATATTTCAAGAACAAAACATTTAACTTGTTTTCAACATTTTATTTTCTGTAGTTTCATTGTATGTCGTTGTTGTACACAGGCGTTTACCAGAAGTTGCCCATTTGTCATAACTCACCCCATATACCATCTCAGATGCACTAGAGGTGTTTTTGTTTCTCTGTAGATCTGATGAAATGAATCAAGGACAGGCTTAATAAATGTAGGTAAGCCATTCACACTGGCGATTATATAGCCAAATACTACATGGCAGCACATCATGGGAGTGACTGAAAGAGTGTCTGGTATTGAGAGTACTATCTTGATACCAGACGTGGGGGAATCACATGCGTAACACGAACAGAGGCATATTGGATTTGTACCCTTAAGCCCACCAGTTATCCTGGTCTTAATGAGGAGGAGTTCTCTGTTTTTTTGTTATTTTGTTTTTACAATTACCTTGGTCCTTTATTAGGGTCATTGTTTTTGTAGTCGAATAGGTTGACCTAGTCTTTACTAATGGTGCTATATGTTTAGCATTACTGCTGTTGTATCTATTGAACTCACATCCTGGGCCATCTGACCTCAGGAATTCGCATGATAAGGTGGGGCCAGGTTTCACAATGAACTCACCCGAAACTCTGGCTGATTGGGACCCACACCCAGTTTCACACCTTGGCTCAGGCGATTAGAGGATCATCAGGGGGTCCTTTTGTCCCTCTGTGGGGGATACTCCCACTAGGTTTATATCTGGGACTCTCCACCATTTGACCTTAGAACTGAAGAAGCTTCTCGGATGAGAGGTGAAACGTCTTCAAGCAACTTAAAGAAGTCCAGACGCTTTTCTTTGCAAGCTCCTTTGACAACAAGAAAACACTTTCTCTGTTTATTCTGCTGTCTCTGCTGCTCATCTGCAGAAGTGATGAGTATCTCAGCCTTCCACAGAGTTAGCCTTTTGTTCTCTTAATTTATATGATATAATTGACTTTAAGATCAGTTGTTTGATCTTTTCACTCCATCTCTCCTGTTTTATTTCTCCCTGATCTCACTTGCTACAGTGACTACAATAAAAACATCACGTTTCTGGAACAGCACATATGTGCATGCTCAATACAAATCTCACTGCCAGTAAGGACCTCGGTCACAAAGAGAAAACCTCAACATATAATATACACAATACATAAATCACAGCTGTCATAATGTGTACCAAAATTAGGGATTAATACTGTCTTCTTAGTCGTTACAACACTTTCTGTCACCTAGAGCAGTTTAATGTCTCCAGACCAGCCTTAAAGAAGTGCTCACTGATCTTTGAAAATGAATACACTGTGAGTGTGTGAACAAATGTAATTGTTCTCAAGCCCCATGGATACAATCATAGTCTAACTGTACACTGCAATGTAGTGCAAATAATCAAGCATATATACTGCAGTTAAGAAAAGAGGCAGAGAGGTCTGTGAGCAGGGACCTTTAAAAATGCTAAATTTTCGGTTTTATCTTTTACCAGAATCACACTCTTACTTTTCTGTGTTAATGTATTTTAAGCTAATTGTACCTTCTGTACAGTTTCCTACTAATGGCAAGAAAGTGAAACTGGAATGTGCTAAAAATAGAGAATTGTCCTTTAAAGTGAATCTAAATATTTTCATTCCTCTGTCTAAAAGAAGCTTCATCTCCTCTCTCTGTTTATACCAACTCTCTTGTCTGATTGGCTTTTGGTGACTCAGATTTGAAGTTTGCCAAACAGAAAAATGAATATTATTTTCACTGAATGTTTTCTACCAGTAAATATTTTTCAAACATTTGTTTCCAGTTTCTGTCTTTCCATGTGTTGTCCCTTAATCTGAACTGGACCCAAATGAAGCAGAGTGTAATGACCTCCTATGAGCCATCCTGTCACAGTGAGTGTAAGCTTCAGCATAAAATACTGGCTCTGTGATTTACAATGTGAGCTATTCATGGTGGCCTAAAACAAACTGTGTGCGTGCTCTTGTTGTTAAGAGGAATCATCCTGCGAAGCCAGAAGTCAGTGTCACCTCTGTTTCCTTTTTGTCCAAAGTGAACAGTCGTGAAAAGATCAATTCATACAGAAGTGAAGTGCAGTGGAAGCAGCAGGATCAGTCATGGATGCACCAGTTTGTTTGCAGTCCGTTTTGTGGAACTACCAGGGAGCCTGGAGTGACTGGAGCCCCACTGGATTATCACCAGTAGGAAGAGAGAAAAAAAAAACTAACCATGTAGAACCTTTTTGTAGAATCGTTGCAAATTTTCCATCACCCACTGGATGTGATCTGAGAATATTTATACAATACTTACGCAAGAATGCTGTTTGTTGACTTCAGCTCAGCATTCAGTACAGCTATTCCCTCCAAGCCGATCACCAAACTTGTGGATCTTGGAATCAGCACCTCCATCTGTAACTGGATCATGGACTTTCTGACCAACAGACCCCAGCATGTTAGGTCAGGCCATAACTGCTTTACCACCATCACACTCAACACTGGCACTCCACAGGGCTAGAGGGAAGAGGTAAAGCACCTAGCTGCTTGGTGCTGACATTAACCTGCTTCTGAGTACCAGCAAAACCAAAGAGCTCATTGAGGACTTCACGAGAGAGAAGATAAATGGCATCTAAATCTACATAAATGGCACAGCTGTTGACGGGTCTCCAGCTTCAAGTTCTTGGGGACCCACATCTCTGAGAATCTGACCTGGTCAACTAACATCTCCAGCCTAGTCAAGAGGGTCCATCAGCACCTCTTTTTCTTGAGAGCACTGAAGAAGAACCACATACTGACATACTGAGTAACTTCTACCGCTGTGCAATAGAGAGCATCCTGACCAACTGTGTCACAGTCTGGTATGGGAATTGCACTGCAGTGGGTGGTGAAAACCGCCCAATGCATCATAGGGACTCCACTTCCTGCCATTGCGGAGGTCCATAAGAAGATATGTCATTCTCAGGGACTCCTCTCATCCTGTCAATAAACGCTTCCAGCTTCTCCCCTCCAGAAGGTGCTACAGGACCCTTCAGACTAAAACCAGCAGGTTTAGAAACAGCTTCTTCCCCACAGCTGTCACCCTACTGAGCTCAGTCTCCTGCTGAACCTTTCCATCCACACTCACTTAACCCTTCTACACTCCTCCTCCCAGGGACCATGATCATTTCATTCTCAACATTCACTGTATGCTCACATTGGTTAATGCTATAGTTTTAGGACACTGACATAGTATAGTCTCCTTTATACTGCGTACGTACACTGTTCACTATTATAGTCTGTTCAGAGAGCTACGCTTCCACTACTGTAGATATATTCATAGTGCTCTGTAGATCTGTTTATCCACACGCTACATCTGTATATATGTAGCACATCTGTATATTTGTTCACAGTAAACCTCTATATCTGCCCCGTCTGTATAGCAATATAGAACATCTGTATGCTGTACATTTGTCTGTAGTTCAGCTGTATTGTTGGTCTCTCTGTACATAATCTGTTCATAACTATTCCACCATTTATACTACATGTATCTGTATATATCAGTACATCTGTATATTTGCTCTCTACTTAACTTACTTGTATACAGTCTTCTCTTGTTTTGCACTTACTGCTCTTGCACTTCTGATTAGATGCAAACTTCATTTCGTTACCCTGTATGTATACATGTGTAATGACAATAAAGTTGAATTCTAAATCCTATCCTAAATATTCAAATAAATCACAGCTACAGGAGAAGTTTTCAGAAGTGATTTAATTTATTTGCCAGGGCAGAGGCTGGAGCAAAGGAAAGACATTTAGTGGGGTCCAGACCTCAGACAGTCATATGCAAAAGATTTGAATTCAGACGTTAATAATTAAATGAAGGGTAAATAAGTAAAGATGGGACTGAAGCGAGGGAGAAAGAAAAAGTGATGTTAAAGTTTCTTCTCAAAGGCAGCAGCTACAGTGAGCCAGGGTAGTGTGAAATCTGAGAAGCTCAACACTGATCAATTTAGGCTCCCGAATCTAGATTCAGGCATGTGCAGTTGTGAAGAGGCCAGTAAAGAGAGCATGGAGACAGCATCAACATGACTGATAGGCATGATGAAAAGCCTGAGGGCAAGGACGAGAATGAGGGAGAAAATAAACAAAAGGCAGTTTTTCAGAGGCTGTTTGGAAGGAGCAGAGGTGTGTTTGGGAAGTTTATTCAGGTTTGTTCTGATTATGAAGCAGCAGGCTAACCGCCTGGAGCCTCCCAGCTTGGATTCAGGTGGATCCAGCGGTGGAGAAGAGGAGCAGCAGTGCTTTACTATACTCCCTGCTCTCTCTTACCACAACTGCCTTTGAACTTGCCTGGCCTGGCCAGGTCTGAGTCCAGCTTTGCAACTCCAGCCACTACGATTTGCTCTGATGTCTACAGGCAGGTCAGTGGAGCCCTCTGGTGATGGATACATGCCAGTGAAACAGGAGGAGACCTGACAACAGACAGCAGGTTTAACTAGCAGGACGAAGTAGCATGTAGTACTTGAAGAAGGCATCACAGCCAGTCAGTTCTCAGGAAAATGGAACGTCACATAAATATTTCTCTTCTTTGATTTTCATCAATGTATTTCCTTTGATACATTTTCTGTCAATATTTATGCTTGATTAGAAGCTCATAGGCAGTTCCTGTCACTCTACAATAAAATAATGTAAAGGTTACCCTCTCTGCCATCCCACTAGCTGACCTAACTGCCACAAGTAAACTGTGCTAAGATACATTACATGGACTAAGGTTCTTGGCCACATACATATAGATTTACTGGCTGTAGAACTCCATGCCATGAAGCTCCCAGTGCACATTTGTTATGCTTCTGTCTGTGGCAGAGGAGGTTTGGAGCTCTGCAGAGCCTTGGTGACTTTTACTGACTATGCACCCCTACCCATTTATTATGAACAAACAGCACAACCGTTTTTGCTTTTTTTCTATAATACACATGTATATTTTAGATTCATACTTATGTGGCAGCTATTTAAAAATATTAAAATTAAGTCATTGGTCGGACCCCGTTAAGAACACACAAGCCACTGTTGGATGTCTGGGGCCTGAATCTCCTCCATACCTGCTTCAGGCCCTGAGGGGCAGGGCTATGGCTCCCCACACCTTCTAGCAGATAGTTACATGATTACAAGTGTGTTCACAGACACACACTATATCTTCCTGTCCCTCTTCCCCTTTGTTTTTCTTTCCCTTTCTTTCTTTCTTTCTTTCTTTCTTTCTTTCTTTCTTTCTTTCTTTCTTTCTTTCTTTCTTTCTCTCTTTCCTATCCCCCACTCATGGCTGTCCAGTCTGTAATAACTTAAAATAAAATAAATAATAATAATAATGATAATAAAGATCAATCAAGTGGACCAATATGACAAAGCCATAATGACCCACTTGGAAAAATAAATCCATTTGGCATCTTTCTTGGCCTTCAGACTGCCAATTCTGATCGGGACAGGCAAAAAAAGAAAAGAAAAGAAGTTTGGTCCACAGCCTACAGCCCCATTTGACAACTGTTAGAATTCATATTCTGGTAAGAAATAATCAACTAAGTAAAGATAAATGAAAGTACATCATAAACCTGGAGGACCAGTTGCAGGAACCCAAAACATGGTAGGTGTGTTTTATCATGATTCATATAATACTGATGATGGATTTTTAGGCTAATAGTTAGGCTAACACTTACCTCTCATCTTTTTTTCCTTCACAAAACGGATAGATCCACTTCTTTTAAGTGTCTCCCACCGCAATTCTTAGCATATTTTGGTTCCCGCAACTGGTCCATCTGGTTCTTGTCTCCCCAGAAGCACTTCCCTTGTGCTATGGAAATCTGTTTTTACCTATTTCTGTTTTCTTTTTTCCCATTTCCGTTGTATTTTGTGTGCTTTTGCAGCATTTTTCTTATTGCTGGTGTTTGCTTAAGTTGCAGTCCGTTTGGCCTCTCAGGGCCACCATATAAAACTCGTTGGAAAGCTTTCTGACTTTACTGGACACATTTCTCTTCATCATACCGTTATTTATTTATTTATTTATTTATTATTATTGAACTGTCTTCAAGTATACAAACATTTTTTACATGATTTTTAAATGCAAGAAAAGTTGGTGCAAAATATAAAGAGCGCTTATGAATATAAAATCAAAATATTATCACACAAAAACTCTGCATTGTTTTACATTCTTTGAATTCAACGATTTTTCTCCCCTTTAACTTTTGTACACGAGCGTTTCTTCGAAGACGAAAACCGAAGTGACGACAGTGTGGCCGGATGTGACGTTTGGATCCCCTCAAATTAAATGGCAGCGTACACATTGGCCATGCTTGCCCTGTAAGAAGTGCTGCTTTTCATTATTCTGTAACACATACATAATATAATCTTAAACCATGTCCGGTCGACAGAACAACAAACTACCAAACAATCTGCCTCAACTTCAGAATCTCATAAAAAGAGATCCGCAGTCGTACGTCGAGGAGGTGAGTGTTGTTAGCTAAGACTGCTAAACGCATTAGCTGGTAGAGTTGTTTTGGAAGTGTGAGCCTTCTTTTGCTCATGTAATCCTCTCGTTTTCGTCCGCAGTTTCTGCAACAGTACCGACACTATCAGTCCAATGTGCAGATCTTTAAGCTGCAGCCTGACAAACCGAGCAAGGAGCTTGCAGACCTCGTTATGTTTCTCGCTCAGGTAACCCGGTGTGTTTTTGGTGTAGTGAATAGTCCTGAATCTTAGAAGTTGTCTCAATACAATTATTCTTTGCCCTTCAGGTTGGTCACTGCTTCCCCCAGCAGCTCTCCACGTTTCCTAAAGAGTTGTCTGAGTTATTACTTAGTTACCACACAGTCCTGGAGCCGGACCTACGAATGGTGAGGTTGGGTTCATACACCAGGATTCATGTGAACCCGTCACTTTAGTTTTGCTAAAGACTTGAATGGTTTATATGCATTTCTGCTGTCTTTGTCAGACCTTCTGCAAAGCTCTGATCCTTCTGAGGAATAAAGACTTGATTGATGCCTCAGGCCTCCTAGAGCTCTTCTTTGAGCTGCTGCGATGTCATGACAAGCTGCTTAGGAAGGTAAGACTAAGCTCTTTCCCCAAACAGCAGCGTAATTAAGGGACATTACAGTTTTTTCCCAGTATTTTGAGAGAGCAATCTGGGAAGCTGTTGTTTAGATATTTATAAAGATAAACAAAAGTTTTGTCTGTGTAAACATGTAGACAGTTTGCCCAAAAACTAGATCAATACCGAGCATGAGGACCATTCGTGATATATGGATAATAGAAATTATTTTATGTTGCTGGGGTTTTTTTTCTTAAGATTTAAGCAGGAAGTGAAACTCTTGACATTAAGAATTTCGAGAGCCAACATGCCATCTGGGGCATCTTATCCATTTGTTGGCCAAGATTCGTTATTCTATATATACACATATATATTCGTACAATATGCTAGAGCAATAATAAAAATAAAATATCGACCTCATAATTTTCCACAGGTTGCTGTTGTAAACATGAGTGTGATTTTGAATGACTTGGCTGGTTGACTCAATCCAGTACAGCTGTTTTAGTCATAAAGCTGCTTGTTCATGTTCTGTTGATAGCTTTAGTTGGTTTTAAGCTTTTAAAACTTAGGAATTTAAAATGTAAAAAAGCCTGCATTCTGTTGGATTGAGATTTGGTGGCTGTACATGATATTTGAGTACAGTGAACTGAACTTGTCATGTTTGAGGAACCAGTTTGCGATGATTTTAGTTTTGTGAAATGGTGTGTTATCCTGCTGTGATACTCATTTGGTACTAAGATTTGATGTACTCTGCAGTCAGTGATGCTCTTCTGCAGACCTTGGTTGTACTGAGTGGTTATTTGAGCTCCTGTTGCCTAAAGCAGTCTTGCTATTCACTCGGTGTACCTAACGAAGTGGCCAGTGAGTTAAATTTTGCTAACTGGTGAATGCCTTATGTAGTGATGAGTTAATAACTTTGATCTGTGGACCTGGTTTTCTGCTGTTAGAGCTTCTGCAGACCTACCAATGGGACAGTCTTCTGATTGCTTCTGTTTATTTTTGTTTGTTTGTTTTGCTTTCATGTAAACAATGTTTTTCTCTCTTCAGACTTTGTACACACACATTGTAGCAGACATCAAAAACATCAACGCAAAACATAAAAACAACAAGGTCAACACAGTAAGTACACAGCTGTTGTGCACCCTGATATTGTTTGATAGTCTTTGTAAAATGGTGTGCACTCACAGCGTTGTGCTGTCATTTGTTACAGATGTTACAGAACTTCATGTACACCATGCTGAGAGACAGTAATCCGATAGCAGCAAAGATCTCATTAGATGTGATGGTGGAGCTGTACAAAAGGAACATATGGTGGGTTCAAAGTGAAATGGAAACGTTAAAGCGGCTATTTTACAGCCAATGTATAATTATTTTGTTTGAACATCTTTTCTTTTTTTGTTTTGTTGCAGGAATGATCCCAAAACCGTTAATGTTATCACAACTACGTGCTTCTCCAAAGTGACAAAGGTATATTTTGGGGGTATTAAGACTTAGACCTAGAGCTTTTATTGTCATTGTGGGGTTTCTTGCACAGCAAAATTGGGTATATATATATATATAAAAATACGTTGTTTATGATATTGATTAAGTGGAAACATTAGTGCTTATGACCAGGCAATCTTCTTGTTTAGATCCTTGTTGCAGGCCTTAAATTCTTCCTGGGAACAGATGAAAATGAGAAAAATGAGAGTGACTCAGAATCAGAGGTAAGCATCAAAGATGGACAGTTTGATGTATGATATGTTATGATACAATATAGAAATTTTTTTTCTTTCATGCTAAGGTAGAATGCATTTGAAACAGACAAATATGGTTTAGATTTGTTGTGCAGTATTCAGTAAGTGTGTGTGTGTGTGTGTGTGTGTGTGTGTGTGTGTGTGTGTGTGTGTGTGTGTGTGTGTGTGTGTGTGTGTGTGTGTGTGTGTGTGTGTGTGTGTGTGTGTGTGTGTGTGAAGAATGAAGGGCCATCAGCGAGAGACTTGATGGCGAAATTCTCCACTGGCAAGAAAACCTCCAAGAACAAGAAGAAGCTGGAAAAGGCTATGAAAGTCCTCAAGGTGCCACTGTTTTACCTGAAGGGACTGTTTCTAATTCCAATTGTGTAACTTTAAGATGGTTAACAGGACAGTACTGAGAGATGATTTACTGCTGTGCTAGGATGAATTGTTTTAACTCTTTATCCTCGCATTTTCTCTTAGAAACATAAAAAGAAGAAGAAAGCAGAAGTTTTTAATTTCTCTGCAGTTCACCTTATTCACGACCCTCAAGGTATCTAATTGTTCAGCATCACTGCAGCAAATGGAACACACAGAATTTGCCTCGAGGTCATTTAGGCTTCCGTTCATAGAACTGTATAAAATCTATTTTTTTTCTTTAGATTTCTCAGAGAAGCTCTTAAAGCAGCTGGAAGACTCAAAGGAGCGCTTCGAGGTTAAGATCATGATGATGGAGCTCATATCCCGACTGGTTGGAATCCACGAGGTCGGTGACTCATCTGTTTTTTGGGGGTTTTTTTGTTCTTTCGTAAATGAGTTTATTCAAGTCAGATTAACGCAGTTTTAAATGCACCCTTCAGTCCTGTGTGTCGGGTCTGGTAAAACATGTACTGGCTTTTATTGAACTCCACATTTAAATCGCAGCTGTTGAGGCATGAGTGACGTATGCATTGTTTTTTCTTCTTTCTTCTTCTTCTGGCGAGTAAACACTTGGTGTTCTTTTTCTTTTACAGCTCTTCCTCTTTAATTTCTACCCTTTCATCCAGAGGTTTCTTCAGCCTCACCAGAGAGGTAAAAAGAACTCACAGCTAAAGAAACAGATGCTCTTTTCTGTCCTGTACTGCTGTTTATTCATCTAGACCCAGTTTTGGGGATGTCTGCTGCCTTCTCTTGAATAAAATGGAAATAATTGGCTCTTGTTTTAGTGAGTGATACCTCATCAGCAGTGTCTCTTTGTACTGTGTTACCTGAGAGCAAAAAGTTCATCTCCCAGTGTCCACCAGCTAGATGGGATATAAACATCAGTGTCCTTTCTTAGTGGAACTTTCTTAACTGGGTCCTTCTGGTGTGGTGGTGTAGTTTAGTTTAAAAAAAACATTCCTGATATCTCCAAAACTCAGCAACCCACCTCAAAACAATCTAAATTGATACATAGCAGTACTAACTAAGCTATTATTATTATTTACATTTAAATTAGAATTTTCATGAGAAATCATTTGTCCATGAGACTTTTCTAACCAGCATCTTTGCAGATGTGACAAAGATTCTTCTCTGTGCTGCTCAGGCCTCCCACCAGCTCGTTCCCCCTGAGGTACATTTACTCCTATTTACTCAGTCGTTTTAAGCTGGTTTAACACAGTAGTTTCACACTGCTCTTCCTGTTTAACACTGTTCTGCTGCAGATCATTGAACCTGTGATCATGACAATCGCCAACAACTTTGTGACAGAGAGAAACTCTGGAGAGGTCATGACTGTGGGGTAAGTAGGTCTTTATACGATACTCAAAAGATGTGGTGAATTGAAAAATGAGTCAAGCTAAACCTATAACATACACCGACCAGCCATTTTATTAGGTACACCTCTGTGTAATCGTGGCACAGATTCAGGAAGGAGCTCTAGATTTTCCTACCTGACACGACAGCGTCAAATGGTTGCTGCAGATTTATCAGCTGCACATCAGTTAAGCAAATCTCCTGTTCCGCCACACTCCAAAGGTGCTCTGTTGGAATGAGATCTGGTGCCATTTCAATACAGTGAACTCATTGTCATGACGATGTGCTTAAATGAGTTGAGTTGCAGACATGTGATCGGTTGATTAGATATTTTCATCAATGAGAAGTCTGTTAGGTGCCCAGCAAGTGTTCATACAGGCTTTTTGTAGCTACCTCTTTAGTTTTACTCTATACTTTTATAATAAAACTGACTTTTTCGTTTATGTTTCAGTCTCAATGCCATCAGGGAGGTGGCAGCACGCTGTCCGCTCGCCATCAACGAGGACCTTCTGCAGGACCTGTCCCAATACAAGACCCACAAAGACAAGAGTAAGTAATTGGTCTATTTCAGGTTTTTGTGATTGTGTTGAAGTCTGTATTCATGTTCACATGATGTACACTGCCTTCATTTTCAGATGTAATGATGTCTGCCAGAGGACTTATCCAGTTGTTCAGGAGTCTTAATCCACAGATGCTGCACAGAAAGGATAGGGTGAGCTTCATAGAACTCTATATGAACTTCAAAACATTTTCAAAAATGATGATTTGCCTTCCGATTTGCAGTAAAATGAGGAAAAAAATCTATTTTATGAACATTTGAGTGAATTGTGGGGTGCTATGTTTTCTTAAGTAGTCAAGTAGTGGCAGCACATTTGAAAATCTAATGTAAAATGAATGTTAATAAACCATAAAATTGTTCTGAACGTTCAAGAAGTACAAAGGAGATAAAAGATGGAGATCAGCCCATTCTTGTTACCTGGGTCAATATAAATGTTTTCCAGTTCCTAGAATAGTTGAAGCTACACGTCTGTAAGTATAAACCCTACTCGTCATTCAGGGGAGACCCACTGAGGCATCGGCAGAGGCCAAGATCAAAGACTACGGACAGCTGGAGGCTAAAGACTATATCCCCGGAGCTGAGGTCCTGGAGGTGGAGGAGGAGAACAAAGAGGGAGAGGACGATGAAGGTCGGCCACTGTTGTAACATCCGCCTGCGCGCTCTCTGCGTACGTACAGAATGTGTGAATAATATATTTGTATTGTTTTATATAACAGACGGCTGGGAGAGTGCCAGTATTAGTGATGATGATGAAGATGGGGAGTGGGTGGACGTTCACCACTCATCTGATGAAGATACAGGAGAAGTGGTGAGTTTAAAAAAATGAACAAACATAGCTTGACAGATTGCTAAAACCTCATTATTCATACTATTTCATGGTAGGAAAAAAAGGTATATATTTATAAAACTGTTCTGGTTTTTCATGTTTGTTTTTTGTTGTTAATCAGGCAGAGAAGCTTCAAAGCATGACAGCTGAGGAAAGAAAAGCCAAGGCAGCGGCGGTCAGCGCCAGCAGGCTCCTCACCCAAGATGACTTCAAGAAGATCAGTCTGGTCCAGATGGCCAAAGAGGTCAATGCTGCACCAGGCAAGAAGAGGAAAAATGTGGACAGTGATGACGAGCGAGACAAGTAAGGGCATGAAATGAACCTTAAACATTCATAAAATGAAATGTATTTTATTGAAATCTTAATAGTTTGTGCAAAACAGTTTTACTCTCAGGTTCACGGTCTCTTGAATTTAGCATGTGGGCCTTTGTGCTGATTAGCTTGTTGAGAATGACGGTCATCTTATTTATTTTTTTCCCAGAGGAGAGCTGCTGACGTTGAGAGATATTGAGAGACTGCACAAGAAACCAAAAGCGGACAAGGAAACACGACTGGCAACAGCAATGGTGAATAAATTGTGATGGAAATGTGCACATTTGTTTAAATGAAAAATCAGTTCATGCATATGAAACACTGACTCTGGGGAGTTTAAGAAACTCTCAGTGCATTTCAGAAGTATAAGCCTGATTTATTGTTAGCATTCTGGCCTAATGATGTGTTTGATTTTCTAGGCGGGACGGACGGACAGGAAGGAGTTTGTCAAGAAGCGGACCAAGCTAAACCCACACGCTAGCAGCAGCAACAAGGAGAAGAGGAGAAATAAGAACTTCATGATGATGAGGCACAGTCAGAACGTCAGGACTAAAGGCAAACGCTCCTTCAGAGAGAAACAGGTAAGTCACACATGCCTTTTTACAAATGTGTATATAAACAAGAAACTACTTTGGCATTTCACCTGGAAATGTTTTTTATGTGTCTTTTAATCTAGATTGCTTTACGAGAGGCTCTCCTGAAGAAGAAGAAGCAGTACAAGTAGCAGAAAAGGACATTGTGTTGTAGTTGCTTGCTAAACTTTGTGTTTAAAAAAAATCTAAATAAAAAACGTAGATCCTTTAATTGGACTGTAAAACACACTTTAACATGTATTTTTTTTCTGTGGATAAACAGCATAATTTACTCATTTTCCGAAATAAATGATCTTTGATAATTGTGTGATGTGTTTTACTTGAGTTGGTTGTCATTTTTATTCACTATATACTTTTAATATTAAGTTAAATGTAAATATCTGGTATGTCAGAATACAAGCGCTGACTGAGTGTTCTCTGTTTTTGTACTGTTCTATTTAACTACATTAAACACAGCGCTCTTAGTTTTGATACTATCTGCTGGAACACTGTTGCATATTTTTAAGCCATGCCTCTCCATGTTTGCTTGTGTATGAACTTCCACGACTTGTTTTCAGTGTTGTTTGCAGGGTGCTATAGAAATGCCAGCCATACACTACTGTTCAGTAAAGAGAACTCCTCAGGGTACAAAGGTGTTAATGTGCGATCTTATGTAAGATTTTATTGGAGAATAGAGTTGTGTAATTGTAATTACAATCTTAAATGTCCTTACTTTGCACATTTCTCCCCACTTTAGGGCTTTATTTGTCCCAAGTGTTATCTACTGTACCCACTTCTTTAGCTTCTTATGTTTTATTTATACACACACACACCATAGTACTGTTGTACTGCTTTTTAGATGCTTTAACTTTTAAGCTGGCACCATTACACTGTAACAGATTTGATATTGGTATTTTTATCGGTATCAAATTTAATGTCTTAGATGTCAGACATCAACGTTAAAGTGTCAGTATCTCAGAACCGAGAGGCAGGTGTGTGGGGGATATTTCAGGGTGTCACAGAGACCGCTTTATTTAGCTTACATTTTGTTACTTCGGCTTCTTTTTCTGTACTTCTTTGAAACTACATTACCCGTGAAGCACCTGGAATCACAACAAACGTGCCACTGCCAAGCAGCAAAGCATTCCCCTCAATGAAGCCGGCATCTTAATTCTCGCTGCGACATGAGGTATTTCTTTATAATTCATTTGAACGCTTATGAAAATTAACTTTTTTATTTATCGCAGTTCTGCTGTAACTTTTTGGGGGGCTAAATTTGTGTCCTCATCTTGTCCGTTTCCTGTCAGACAACGTTAGCTGTCATGCGAATGCTAATCTGCCTAGTAGCTGCTTTTAGCAAACAAGCTAGCCAATAATCTGCTGCTAGCATGGCTGTCTAGATTTATAATGCAGAGCAGTAATTTCATTTCCCTGGTTTTTAAGACACAAACGAGCATACTATGTGTAACTAACTAGTGGTGCTATACTGTGGAGACTAAACCATAATTGCGTCTCGATTCACAAATTGTTGACCTTTGGATGAATGTATGTCGACAGAGATTTTAGTTCAGTTGTTTTGTTGACCGTTTTGACCGAGTTTAACAACCTACCTACATGCAGTAAAACAATCTTGGATGAAACCTGTCCTTAATGTTCTTTACGCAGAACAGCTAGATGCAATATTTAAGTTGGTGCAGATTATTTAGTGCACTGAGGGCTACTTAAAGCATGAGACCTGTACAAGATATAATATCTGATAAATGCGACAATAATCTATAGGTGTAGATGAAGTGTGCTAAATGCTATCCATGGCAGAGAAGATGATGTAAATGCAAACTCTGTGCAGATAACTGTATTGCAGATTGGCCCTTTGACATTTATCAGACACTTTCAAGAGCTGCCTGACCCTTAACTCAGTGTGCATTCACTTGTCAGTTTTATTAGTCAGTTAATGACAAAGAACAACATTTGACCTCATTAAGGGCACTTGCAGTGCTCCCTTGGAAGTAGGTGAAGTAATTTGACATGACAACTGTAGGTCTTTGGAAGAGCGTGACTCTCTTTGTATGCTAAAGTGCCTCACATTGATCCCGTTAGTTCATCAGTGGGAGTCTTGATTTTTGTGTCACATGAGAAAATGTGATTGTTATCATCCTTCTGTGTGCACTTTGAGCAGTAGTTGTGCACTGCATCTGTCGTTAAATTATTGACTCTCTCACTCCACTTCCTCTTTATAAATAAAATAACACAGTCTGATCATCTTAGCATCTTAAAACCACCTCCAACGGTTGCTTAGGCCAACCCAGCTTTTGCCTTTTAAATAAAATGGATATTGCTGCATCCCTACATATGTTGAAGCCTATCCACAAGCCTACAAAGTAGAAGAGAAGTGGCGATTGGCTTTGATCATAAGTGCATATGATGGGACTTGATGTTTTCTGCTCTTTTAGCTGAGAGGACTAGTGATGAGGGGGCGATACACTGAGGCTATTCAGTATCAGGGGCATAGCTTAAAAAAAGCGAGACAGTACATCATCTGTAAAGCGTAGGTGGAGCTTAAAGCTTCAGCTGTTACTCTCACTTCCTGTTCTTAAATAAAGACGTATCAATTTTGGAAATTGTTCATCAGATTCATCGATCGGTAGGTTTTTTTTTTAATGGATTAGATTGTTGAGTTTTTTCATTTTTAAAGTGTGATTTGTGTGTTTGAGGGAACTGCTTTTCCTGTGTTTTGCTAAAGTAGTGAAGAAGTGACACTAAAACGGGGGAGGAATACTGACTTAACTTGCTCAGCTGACAGGTCGTGTCCCCCACCCCTCACTTCCTCTTCGTTGCCTCTCTTGAAGGTTGCTGTTATTTGTGCGGTTGCAGTTGTTGGATGCAGTTGAATTCAGTGGAATTTAAAAATTGCACTTATTATTGATTACAGGCTGTGATTAGACTGTTAGTATTGTTGGGTTGGGTTTTTTGTTGTTTTACAGTCTTACACTACAATCCAATAAAACTGAGAAAAGATGAACAGCGATAGAGCCTTATGAATGAGCCATGAATATAGAGACGGGAGAAGAGATTCGCTATTCCACTGCTTTCCTTGTAGCAGACACTTATGTGTGAACATTTGCAGTTATTTTAACATAAAATAACCTGATTTAAATAGAATTAAAGCATCTGTATTGTTAAAACACTGCAAAACAAAAAATACCTAAGTGGAAAGAATATGATTTTATGTATTTACTGGCTTCTATTTTTACCATCTAGGTGTTGTTTCCTGTAGCCCACTATGGCACCGGGGGATGTGGTGCCAGACCATGCCAAACAGCTGAAGTCCAAGGAGAAGCGACCTGCAAGCAGGGCATTGAAATCAGAATGTGAACCTGACGGGTCCTTTGTCTTTGAGGCTCATGAAGCCTGGAAGGACTTCCATAACTCCCTCCGGCATTTCTATGAAGTGGGTGAACTCTGTGACGTCACGCTGAAGGTGGGCCTATGCACCTGGACTCGAGAAAAATTTGTTCCTTTTTACTTTTTGATTTTTGGTTTTTAGATTGGCCTATTCACAATTTCAGAACTAATGCCAAAATCACATCACATGGTGAACATTAAGGAGTAACTTATATACAGGGTGGGCCATTTATATGGATACACCGTAATAACATGGGAATGGTTGGTGATATTAAAGTCCTGTTTGTGGCACATTAGTATATGTGAGAGGGCAAACTCCTCAAGATGGGTGGTAACCATGGTGGCCATTTAGAAGTCGGCCATCTTGGATACAACTTTTGTTTTTTCAATAGGAAGAGGGCCGTGTGACACATCAAACTTATTGGTAATGTCACAAGAAAAACAATGGTGTGCTTGGTTTCAACGTAACTTTATTCTTTCATGAGTTATTTATAAGTTTCTGACCACTTATAAAATGTATTCAATGTGCTGCCCATTGTGTTGGATTGTCAATGCAACCCTCTTCTCCCACTCTTCACACACTGATAGCAACACCGCAGGAGAAATGCCAGCACAGGCATCCAGTATCCGTAGTTTCAGGTGCTGCACATCTCATATCTTCACACCATAGACAATTGCCTTCAGATGACCCCAAAGATAAAAGTCTAAGGGGGTCAAATCGGGAGACCTTGGGGGCCATTCAACTGGCCCACGATGACCAATCCACTTTCCAGGAAACTGTTCATCTAGGAATGCTCGGACCTGGCACCCATAATGTGGTGGTGCACCATCTTGCTGGAAAAACTCAGGGAACGTGCCAGCTTCAGTGCATGAAGAGGGAAACACATCATCATGTAGCAATTTTAAATATCCAGTGGCCTTGAGGTTTCCATTGATGAAGAATGGACCCACTATCGTTGTACCCCATATACCACACCAAACCATCACTTTTGTTGTGCCAAGAGTCTTGGAGGGATCCATCCAATGTGGGTTAGTGTCAGACCTATAGCGGTGGTTTTGTTTAACGTCACCATTCACATAAAAGTTTGCCTCATCACTGAACAAAATCTTCTGTGTGAACTGAGGGTCCTGTTCCAATTTTTGTTTTGCCCATTCTGCAAATTCTGTGCGCCGATCTGGGTCATCCTCGTTGAGATGCTGCAGTCGCTGGAGTTTGTAAGGGTGCCATTTGTGAGTAGCTAATATCCGCCGAAGGGGATAATAATGCCACTAACTAATGCCACTCTCCAGTGATATGTGGCGAGTGCTACACTGTGGGCTCTGGCTGAATGAAGCTAGGACAGCCACTGATGTTTCTTCATTAGTGACAGTGTTCTTGCGTCCACATTTTGGCAAATCCAACACTGAACCAGTTTCACGAAACTTACCAAGCAGTTTGCTAACTGTAGCATGGGAGATGGGTGGTCTTGTAGGGTGTCGTGCATTGAAATCTGCTGCAATGACCCGGTTACTGCGTTCACCAGATATCAACACAATTTCAATCCGCTCTTCACGTGTTTACCTCTTCGACATGTCAATGGCTGTGAACAAAGAGAAACTTGTAAATAACTCATGAAAGAATAAAGTTACGCTGAAACCAAGCACACCATTGTTTTTCTTGTGACATTACCAATAAGTTTGATGTGTCACATGGCCCTCTTCCTATTGAAAAAACAAAAGTTGTATCCAAGATGGCCGACTTCTAAATGGCCACCATGGTCACCACCCATCTTGAGGAGTTTGCCCCCTCACATATACTAATGTGCCACAAACAGGACTTTAATATCACCAACCATTCCCATGTTATTACGGTGTATCCATATAAATGGCCCACCCTGTACATTAGGGCTATACAGTTATTTTTGATCAATATTGAGATCGTGATTATTTGTCAGGATAATTTATTGATTTCCATGGCAATAGACATTTTTATTGCTCTTTCATGGAAGTATAATACTATAATATATAATCCATATTACATTCTTAATAATACACAAATCTGTGTATCGAAATAAAATTGGTCCCCCTTATCCACCTGATTTGGGTGCAGCCCTTACAGGAAAACTGTAATGCAAAGAAAAGACAAAGATAAATCCACAAGGCACTGCTTTCTCTTTTACATTGTGAAAGATGTTTATTCACCTGGCTCAAGTGCATCCCCTAGGAGCTAACGTTTCACTCTATTTATTGGATTTTCATGATGTGAATAAAACTTGTAGCAAAGCATTTGACAGCAGTGAGGTCCCTCATTTTGTATATAGTGCAGCTATCGCCACACATAACTATGAGGGGATAAAATATGTTTTGTAGTAAAGTTGATTATTTTCCTGAAACATCCATTTACTCATCATGTTTAGTGGACGCACTTTAGCCAAAAAGAATACAGTTGTGTCTGTGATTTCAGTCAGTGTTTGTAAGCTCCATGAATTTTTCAGTATCACTGAAGGAAACTAGTTTTGATTGAGATTAAAATTTGATTAATCGTGTAGCCCTAATTTAATGATGTCAAAGTGTGCTTGTATCATGTATTTTCTGTTTTTCTTTTTCTAGGTTGGCAGCAGGTTGATACACTGTCACAAGTTGGTGCTGGCCTGTGTTATCCCTTACTTCAGGTATGTTTTGCCTGTATCGGTGTCTTAACCCTGGGTTTTTTTCTAACAGCCATAGGGGGGAGACTTCTTGGATTAAAAAAAAAAAAAGATATCTGTATGTACAGAAAAATGTACGACCTAAGGACACAAAGTTTTACTAACGGGTTTATTGTCTCAGTTGTTAGTTTTAAGCCTTATCTAACACAGTATGGTTTGATTTTGTATATTGTGTTCTAAGAACGGTCCACAACTCCCTCATCATATCCAGTTTGCAAATAAATAAGATAACAATGGTCAAAAGTGGCAAACCAGTGACTTTTCCACCTTTTATTTGTTAAGTTTTACTTTTTCTTTAGTTTTTATTTACGATGTTGGCTGCTTTTTCAATCATTTTCAGTCCTTGTAGCTGACAGTTTTCAGAGAAATGCATAAATTGGTATTTTTGCAACAACAAGATGATTCCCGAAGATCTATCAGCTCAAAACCTGCAACAGCATGGTGTGCAGTGTGTTTTCACAAAAAAAAGACAAAAGAAGCGGCAAGCCCAAAAACAAAAAACATACAGTGGTCCCTCGTTATATCGCGGTTCACTTTTCGTGGCCTCGCTGTTTCGCGGATTTTTTTTGTGTGCAATTTTGCATGTTTGGCTTTTTGTTTTTTTACAGCGCATTGTGTTCTGCATCCTGATCGGCTGTAGACAATTTTCAATAAATCTCGTGCCGTGTCTCCTGTACAGTACAGAATGCGTTCAGCTTGTCAAATTTA
Source organism: Copadichromis virginalis (assembly GCF_057382275.1). Classification (NCBI taxonomy): domain Eukaryota; kingdom Metazoa; phylum Chordata; class Actinopteri; order Cichliformes; family Cichlidae; genus Copadichromis; species Copadichromis virginalis. Next base: position 50,390,758 of record NC_140624.1, read on the forward strand.
CATTAATCATCACTAGCAGAAGACAACAAACACAACAGTGTCGACGTCAAAGGATTATAAGGCGCATTAAGTGAAACCAATCAAACTTTACTCAACTCATTCTTCTTGCTTCCTCCACTTCCGTACCATTAATTCATTAATGTTGAATTCTCTCACATCTGCTCTATTCCCATGTTCTGGACCTGAAAACATGGTTTGACTTTGGTTTCATTCTATAATACTGGACTTGTTTTTCTACGAAGGTTTGAACTTTGAGAGAGTTTAAACAAGAGAGAAACGTGTCAAAATGTTCATGCCCGTCTGAGAAAAATGTATAAAGTGTGTAGTGAAGGGTTTTACAGCCTTAAAACATCTATAATAATTGTAAGAAATAAACTTCGCGGATTTCACCTATTGCGGATTATTTTTGGAACGTAACACCCGCAATAAATGAGGGACCACTGTACTGCAGATGAACAGTATTTGAAAATTTTTTAATATTTACATTACAATAATTTATTTAAAAATCCAAACTCTTATTAGTGTTTAAAGTTTATTTTCAGCTAAAATCAGTTTTCATAGACTAAAAGGTTACTGCTGTCAAAGTATCGATTTTTGGCAACTTGTAATGTGAACCATGGTTGCATTTTTAAACATTAGTTGGTGCCTTGTTTTGAATCTTTGTGTTCAAGTGACTTTTTCATTTCCTCAGGGCCATGTTCCTGTCAGAGATGTCTGAAGCCAAGCAGGAACTGATAGAAATTAAAGACTTTGATGGTGATGCCATTCAGGACCTGGTGCATTTTGCTTATTCCTCCAAGCTCACCTTAACTGTGGATAATGTCCAGCCACTGCTTTATGCTGCCTGCATCCTTCAGGTAGACAAGCACAACAAGCACTAGCATCAGATTATAACATGAACAAAGGTGTCCTGCGTTTCAAGTATAGTTTTGATTTACCACATTAATGCATAATGACAGTTTTAATCTAGAAAAACACTGAACTATATAATCCAACTCATAATTTTTGAAGTTGATTTATTGCCTCTTTCAAATAGGTTGAGTTGGTGGCGAGAGCCTGCTGTGAATACATGAAGGCACACTTTCACCCCACCAACTGCCTGGCAGTTCGAACCTTTGCCGAGAGCCACAATCGGGTGGACCTGATGGACATGGCTGACCGCTACGCCTGCGAGCACTTCACAGAGGTAGTGGAGTGTGAGGACTTCACATGTGTGTCTCCCCAGCACTTGCGTACATTACTGTCCTCCAGCGACCTCAATATTCACTCGGAGACACAGGTGTACAATGCAGCAGTGAAATGGCTAAACGCAAACCCACAGCATCACGAGGCCTGGCTGGACCAGATCATGTCTCAGGTTTGAGAATGGCCTGGAAAGGGTTTTTTTCTTTTCTTTTTTATATTAGTGTTGTAGTCTTGAATGTGTGTCAGAAGTCAGAGTTTATCACCTGGTTTACTGATTACCTGAATGTTTAGGGGAATAACTGTGAGTAAAAGGAGTGTTATATAATCACTTTAGCATCCGCATGACACCCGCATGTATGTTTGTCTCTCCTTTAGGTGCGCCTGCCCCTACTACCAGTAGAGTTTCTGACTGGAACCGTGGCAAAAGATGAGATGATCAAAGGTAACCTGAGCTGTCGTGACTTGATGGATGAAGCCAGAAACTACCACCTGCACCTCAACAACAAGGTGGTTCCAGACTTTGAGTATTCAGTCCGTACCATACCCAGGAAGCACACTGCAGGTACCTTTATATGGTGGTGCTCTGCTGTGAGCATGTAACAAGTCTTTTGTTTTATGGCATTTAGAAAGTCATTACAGCACATTTTCTTATCTTTATAAAAGCACACTTGCAGACATAAAACCAAGTGGCTTTTTGCAAGTTCATGTGCAGTTACGGACCTATTTACATCACATTACATTAGTACCTTAAATCTGCTGTTATAGGCAGATGGTTTGGGGGTTTTAAATTTAGTCAAGCTAGAGATAAGTAGCACAGTGCTGATGAATATCACTGAAACAACCCAAACTATCTCTTCATTCCTAATGCTCCTCACTTCAAATAGTCACTGTAACGTGTAACTGTGCTTGCATTTTAAGAATTAAACATAATAAAATTGAAAAGGTGGCAGTGAGACATCGTTGCTGAGCTGCAGAGGCATATTATAGCAGTCTAAAGTATGGTTGCGCAATTAATTGAATTCATTAAATGTACACATGATTGAGCAATATCGAAAATGCGTGCTCTGTTAATTGAACTCCACACAAAAGCAAATCAAGGGCTCCTTGAATCCTTCCCATATAAAAAGGACATTTAATGACCTCTCCTGTACCCTTAATGACCAGGTTTTACTCCTCAGTAAATATCAACAAAGACGAGGTTTGATGACAATTTAGAATAGGTTCCAGGTTGTTCTGAGGGTAGCCATAGTAAGCTATATAGACAGAAACCATCACCAATAACTTTTGAAGCAGGCCTGAAATAGGACAGAAAATACTCTGTTCAGAAAAGAGAAACTCGGGTTACCCCTAGTAGGCGTTTAGGAGGGAAAGATTTGAATCAGTGCCTGACTACATGAGCCAATCACAGCTGTTCCTTGTACCATGCAGCTTGAGGTTTCCTGGATTAATGTTAAAAGGAAGATGTACAACAAAAATCAGATGACATCTGCTACAACAGAAGGTACTGGACATTTAATGGGCTATACTTCAGCCACCTGAAAACACCTCAACCTAAAATGTAATTCATGCACGAAGGTCAAGAGAAACAGTGCAATGTTTGCTAATCTCAAATGTCCATAAAGTGAGCCTGTAGAGTGTGTCAGCTCACCAAAATACACTAAAATCACAATTGCAGTCCTATTCCATTTGGCCAAAGCTGAGTGTCCATTAAACACTGTGAGTAACACAGTGTTTAATGGACAAAGGCTTTGGGAAAATGGTAAACATATTATGCCTTTCTCCAAAAGTTGATTCTGTTCATCTGGACGTAGCGTTTTGTGGGAGAAACGTTTTGTCACTCATCCAAGTGACTTCTTCAGTCTCAACTGACTGCAGGTTTCCCCAAATCTTATAAACAGTACATTTGCATAATGACTGAAACCAGCCCAGTGAAGGAACAATGGGCTGGGAGGTCAGTTCCTTAATCATAATTATGCAAATACTCATGACCACTGATCAAAGACCACTGATCAGTTATGCCTTTCTGCAGTTATTTTGCAAAAGTGACAAAAAACCTACACTGTCACACCATGACAGGGGAAAAGGCGGGGGTGTCTCAGGGGTTCCAAGTATTTTGCTACAAGTTTGTGTCATGTCAGATACAATGAATGGAGTGAAAGACTTTATATTTTGCTTCTAGAAGATGCACTGATGTCACACTGCATTGGTTTTTATTAAAAGAAATGTAGGACAGTGTATAAATGAAAGCAATGCTCTGCTTGATTTTTCCAGACTTCTCTTAATAAAGAAATTCAAGACCTAATTTTCACTCGGATGCTAACAAATAGCTTTCTCCTGCTTCTGGCGAGTAATTTTAATATGTGTGGGTTGCTCTGTCCACCTGTGGATTGTTCTCTGGGATTGTAACAAAAACACTGCACTGAGTTTAAAAGTTGCTGCCATGCCATGAAAAATAAGGGCCCTGAATCTCATGCTCAAATAGATCTTTCAAAACTTTTAATAACTTGTAATTTATATTAACTTTTCCATGTTGGCTAAAGTGTTTTTCATCTTCTTTCTGAAGACCTCAGAGTGCCAGGCATTTGTTCTGTCCAATTGTTTCTTCAGGAGTTTTGTTCTGCGTGGGTGGCCGGGGCGGTTCTGGTGACCCGTTTCGCAGCATTGAGTGTTACTCCATCACTAAGAACAGCTGGTTTTTTGGCCCTGAAATGAACAGCAGACGGCGTCACGTGGGCGTAATATCTGTAGGAGGTAAGAAAGATGTCGTATGATTGCGTTACAGAATGTAAACAAGAACATTTTCACCTGAACGATGAAATGTTGAGCTATGGAAGCTGAGGGAGTAGAGTACAACATACTCAGTAAAGTCAAAAGTGGGCACAGATGAGCCAGATCCTCCTGATCACACAGTTAAATTGTCTCATACCAATATGGTTCTCAGTCGGATGCTGCTGTTCACTGGTGCAAGTGTTCTTGAGGAGAAAGAAAGCATAACCATGAAAGAAATGAACAGATGAGTCTGATCCAGGAGAGCTGCACCTTCCAATTAACTGGACATTAAGGATCTGCTGCTAATGCTTGATACTAATAGGATTGTGGCCAATCAGTGATTTTCTGATTAGTGTGCAGTATGTCAATATTAATGGTATCAGTTCATATTCTGGTCATGTGATGGTAAACAAACAGGGAATTACAATTTGTTTTCTTCAGGCAAAGTTTATGCTGTTGGGGGCCATGATGGTAATGAACACTTGGGAAACATGGAGATGTTTGACCCCTTCACTAACAAGTGGATGATGAAAGCGTCGATGAATACCAAAAGGTATCAATCGAAAATTTGCTCCAGTGCAACTCCTGAAGAAAAGTTGGAGTGATTTAAAAATATTTAATGATCACACAGAAAGAAAAAAATTACAAGTTTTGATCCTGTTCCATAGTAAGGAATGTACGTTTCTTTCTGTGAAGCATTAACTGTATGGCTAGTTTCATGAACATATGTATTTCAGGAGGGGGATAGCCCTGGCAGCCCTTGGTGGTCCTATATATGCTATTGGAGGTCTGGACGACAACTCCTGTTTCAACGACGTGGAGCGTTATGACATTGAAAGTGACTGCTGGAGTGCCGTGGCGCCGATGAACACCCCCAGGGGAGGAGTTGGATCCGTGGCACTGGGGGTAAAACTGAAGAGAAAGGTCAAAAACATCTATCTGATCTGCGATATGTACTCAGCACTTAACTACTTTATGCTCTCCCATTTTCAGAATTTTGTGTATGCTGTGGGAGGCAACGACGGCGTGGCGTCACTGTCCAGTGTGGAACGGTTTAATCCTCATCTCAACAAGTGGACAGAGGTCTGCGAGATGGGACAGCGTCGGGCTGGAAATGGAGTCAGCAAACTCAATGGCTGCCTCTATGTAGTGGGTAAGAGGAATTGTAGGAGAACACTTGTCATATTCTTCTCTACAGGCTGATTCGTTGGATAGTCCAATAATGTTGGAATTTACTGCACGGAATTTATATGATGCAGTTTGTCAATGTTTGCTTCCTCTTTCATGCGTGCTTCTTTGGTGAACCAAACAAATGCTCAATCCAGAAAGCTGAAAGTTCATTGTTTGTAAAGCTATTTGGTAACTGATTCACAGAAAGAGGATTTTATTGCATCACCTCAATTTAAAGAGTTGTTTGAGGTTCACCAGCTTCAGGTAAAAACATGTAATGCTGTTGTATAGCTACTTGTAGAGCTGCTTATAGAACAAAATAACTACATTTGTTTGAGTAATTAGTGAGGATTTGCAGCTACCCTTGAAATCCCCAAAGAAAGTATTCGAATAGTCGTCCTAGTGTTGATATCTATACTGAGGTGTCAAACCTCATCATGAAGTGTACAGGGGAGGTCGTTAAATGCCGTCTTTATGGGAGACAGTGTTAAAAACAGGTGTTAAACCTGAGTGTGAGGTTTTACTAATATTCTCAGCATTTCACGCATTTTTTTATTTCGCATGGGAGTTTCACATTTATAACAACATCCTAAAAATCCCCCCCAAAATAAAATTTTTATGACTGTCTTATCTTATAATTTTCCAAAGGTGGTTTTGATGACAACTCGCCACTGAGCTCCGTAGAGCGCTTTGACCCACGAATGCACCGCTGGGAGTACGTGTCAGAGCTCACCACCCCACGTGGAGGGGTCGGGGTCGCCACTGTAATGGGAAGAGTGTTTGCAGTCGGGGGACACAATGGGAACATTTACCTGAACACAGTGGAGGCTTTTGAGCCACGAATGAACAGGTCAGTAGGAGAAGCATGAGGGTTGTGTTTCTACATGTACAGAGGTGTGAGAGAATAACTTTTTTCAGTAGGCGTAAAACTGAGCAGCAAATGTTCTGGATGCATTCCTGTTTCAAATGTTTTTTCCCCATATTCTTCAAGAATATGTATATACATAAAAAAGCAAAAATTAGGTATTTATTAGATGATTCTTAATAAGAGTCTGATGAAAGTAGGGTTACTGGCAGTGGGCAAATTGATCCAACATCATTAATCATCTTTTTACAAGAATACATTATGTCAACTGCTGATTTGGCTCCTGGTATCATTCCTAGCTTGGATACCGATAAACCATTCACTTGACTTGAAAATTAAAATTAATATTAAAATATAGGGACTTGAACCATCTATCATTGTAATTTGATTGGTTTTTTTGAGCTACACTCATTAGACACTCATAAGTCCATAATTATAGATTATTTGTACATTATATATGTACCATATATTTAGCCTAAAACATTTGAAGGACTTGAGTAGTTTTCTAAATAATGGAATTTTAAAATGACCTCTAAAAGTCCAAAGTGTTCTTGTTGTTAATTGTCTATTGATTTGTGTATCTTTGCTGTTCAGGTGGGAGCTGGTGGGCTCAGTGTCTCACTGCCGTGCTGGAGCTGGAGTCGCTGTCTGTTCGTCTCACGTCAGCCAGATCAGAGACGTCGGACAAGGCTCCAGCAACGTGGTCAACTGCATGTGAGCTCCACTCCACGCACTATCAGGCGACTGCCAGGCCACCGTCACATCCGATAACTGCACAAAATCGGAGAAATTTCACCCGATGTTCAGTTTTTTCAGTGAGATTTTAATGACTTGAAGTGCACATTTGACAAATCTGAAGTCTTCTGTGACAAAAAGACACTTTGAAGACATTTGTGACTCCTGCAGGTGTTCTGTACAATCATTGATGTTGTATTTTGTACTGTACTTTTCCTTGTTTCCCTGCTTTGACTGAGTTTTGACTGTTTAAGGGAAAATAGTAGCTGAGCCATGTACATATACAGACCACATGAGAATGAGAGGGGTGCTTTGATTCATATCGTGAACAAGAATGTTTTAGTTGGCCAGTATGAAAGCATTCTAACCATCAGTCCTAATCGGTCTCTCTGTCCTCCATCGTAATCTTTCAGAGAGATGTGACACATTAGTAGTTTGAAGGTATTCATACTGGCTTCAACACTTGCCTGTGCACCAGTTCATTTAAATTATTCCCATGAATCTGAAATGTGATGTGAAAACGCCACGAAATGTCCAAGACTGTTGCCCTCGCATTTCCAGATTAGTGAAAACAAACGTTTAAAGGTTTAGAACAGCTGAAGTAAGGCAGAGCTTACTTGAATATTTATAGGTATTTTTTTCTCCATTATTGTGTTTTGATAATCATTTAGAGCTCACTGATCTAAATCGTTGATTAGCGACTGTCTGGTGAATTACGCTGCTGCAAGTGCCAAACACACAAAAACTGTAAATGTCAGTCCGGTGTAACAATCTGCTGAAAGTCGACTCATTTACGTCGACTTTAGAGCTGAGAAAAGTGTGATGACTATAACTGAGAGATGAGGTCACTGCTCATCTCTGTTATAGTCATCACTAAATCATTAAAGCAATATGGTGCACCTCTTTGGTTCTTTTCCATTATTGCATCGAGATCTGGTCAGAACTGACAGAAGCTGACTTTGAAAACACTGTCAGTGCTTTCAGATTTTTAAAAGATTGTGTCTGTGGATGGTTGTTCTGTTATATTTTAATATATGAACACTTTTGTATACCAATATAGCCGTCTCTTTGGCATTATTCTTTACTGACTAATCCATTGCTGTGCACTATTTTCCTAGACTAGATGTGAAGTCTTGAGTATATTTTTGTCAGAAATGGAGAATTTAAAGTTTCAAGTTGTTCATCAATACATGCTTATTTCTGCCATATGAAGAAAGAAAATATTATTTCTGATAATGTTTGTATGAGTAAAATACATATTATTGCAGATTTCTCTCTGGTATTATTGATATCATTTTTACACTAAAATTAAAGCCAACTTTATTAGTAAATGAGTCTTTTGTAAACTTTGCTGTGTAAGCTTGGTGTTCTTCCTCCTTTTGACTGCTTCCATTTGGTGGTTTATTTACATGGTATCAGTTGGCACAATAAAGATATATGTAAATGTTACTTGGTGAGATTCCTCTTTATTTCTGGATAATCTGATGTTTGTCTTCTGGCTTAAAATGTTAAAACAAAAACAACAATCATGGAAACAACAGTGGCTATTACAAAGTTGGTACATTTACCTCATAGACAGTACAAGACTTCTGCAAGATACGCTCTAATAGATGCAATATCTGGTTTTCTGAAGAAGCAAAAATAATAAAAAAAACTGGAATGTATTCACTGTGTTGTTCATCATTATTATTCATTTTAATGATATGTTAACTTGAGTTAACCAGCTGTCTGTTTTACCCCCGCTGTCAGCCACTATCCTCCTATGAGGTTGTTCTGTTCTCTTTACTCATTCATTTTATGAGCACCACTATCAGAAGTCCTGACACAGTGACTTTGGTAAAATGGAGAAGCTGTTTATGGGCCTTGCTTGTTGATATTTAGCAGCAAGTAGCAAGAAGAAGTGATGCTATATAGCTTGATACCTGGTGTGTCCTCTCTTTAATCTGTGGTATTGCCCAAGGATCTATCTTGGGTCTCCTTTAATTACTATGTATAATCCTGTCAGAGTAACTGGTGTCCTCAGTTGCCAGATATTTACAGACTCAAAATGACCCCGTATTTTTCCTTAAAAGGTCATTTAAAATTTAAAATGTAAAAAGAAATCTGTTTCCTATGATCTATGTCCCCTCTAGTTTCTAGCATGTGAAACATCTAGAGACTGCAGATGAGTAATGCTGCTGCAGGCTAGGGACAACAGAATTGTTCAGATTCACGGGCTACCTGTTAAATTGTGCTAAACTGATTTTAAGATTTACTCCTTTTCTTTCATTAAATAAAAGGTCTAGTTCTAGTATCTGCGGTCCCCTAACTTTATGTGAACCTCACCACTGCTTGAGATTCTCTAGCAGATCACTAATGAATATTCTGACATTTTCACCCACTTTTGTGTGACTTATTTTTTTCATAATTGTGGAATTTGTTTTAAATACATGTCCTTTTTTTCTTTTTTAAATCAAATGTTGTTTCCATTTTATTCCTGATTGCATTTCTATTTATTGTGTTTAGTGTGGAAATTCAGCTTCTTAGAAAATTTTGTTACAGCTTTTTTATTTTTTAGCATTTCATAACACTTTTTAAAAATATGATACATAATTGTAGCAATGAAAGAATAAATGAGAATTTAACTGCAAATTTGAGTTTATTGTTTTGTAACATCCTTATAAACCATGTTAAAAAGTAACAGTTCAAGGCAGAGGTTTGGCAGTACATATACGTTTATTGACAGTCGACATGTGGTTGTTTATAACCTGTGTATTCTGGAGAGGAATGTGAGCATGCACTCTTTCCCCAAATGTACTGGTTACACACTAAACTTTGGATTTTCTGTGTAAAAAAACAAAACAAAAAAACACCTCAAAACTGATGTGTTTGCATTTTTATATACTATGAGAAACCTACCTGACATGCTGTTTGGACCAATTATTTTGTGACAATGTCACAAATCCGTTACATCAAATTAATTGCTGATAAACTTTTGATATTTGAGTAGCAAGGACATTTTACTCATACAAGAGCAATCAGGGTTTTATGTTTTAAAAATATTCAAGAAAAAAAGTTTAGTTAACAACAGTCTGAAATGAAATAATGTAAAAATAGGCTTAGAAAAAAAATCTCGTTTTTCAATTGAAAAACATTGTTTATTACTGATAGTTGTTGTTGGGGTTAATACCACATGGTGAAATCAATCCCATCTTTATTTTTTATTCATTTTTATTGGCTTGGGTTTTATTGACACACAGTAGCAGACTGCTGCAGTTTTTAAATGACCGTCACATCTGTTTTACTACTTTCAGTCTTTGGACCCTGGAAGACTGCTGAAAAGAGGAAAACCAACGAAAAGCTTCTCAGAGGGGCCAATACTTGGAGCTAGAGCACATCACTCACTCACACATACACTGCCAGGCTCAGGGGACGTTAGAGAAACGACTTTGCAATAGTAGGATGTGCATAAGCACTCCTTAAGACACCAAAAATATTAATTAAAAAAGCAAACAGACAAAGAATGCTTCTGAAGCTGTTGAGCTTTGCTGCTGTTCTTACTGGAGGTAAGTCAGGCTCTTATAATTACATTTTTAAATTGTATGTTTGACAATCTTATTTTTATTTTTCCTCTTTTCACCCCCAAAAATGAGCCAATCACAGAAAGTAATGATTCAGTTTTTTATTTTGAAAAACAGAGATTTTTTTAAATAATCTTAAAAAGCAAAACATCAGAAATATGGACTGCTGTTTTCTGATGTAACCTGGCTGCAGGAATAATAATTACGTTTTGCAACATTGGTTTAAAAAAAAGCTTTTGGAAGAACATGATGCGCAGAAGATCATGTGACCCGAAGTCTCAGGAAGACACTTACGAATCTAAATGTAATAATTACTTCCATTAGCGCAGTATATTTAACTGCAGATATCACAGAAGCTTGATTTATTTTTTTAATTTTTAGTCTTTATTAATTGATGGTTAGGTTTAGGTTAGAATTCGGTGCTTTTTTATGATTGCTTGACTAATTAAGGATTCGTGGAAATCACGCGCAAAGTTGTTAAAGTGAAACATTTACCCAAAGATTTGTGCAAACTGACTGACATGGCTAGACTGTAGCTCTGTCATGCGACTTTTATGATTGATGAGCATTCAGCGTTCAGCTCATCAGCTGGGGAAGTTGTGTACTTATCAACCCAGCAAAGTAGTCACAGTCTCTATAATAAAAGCCGTTATAGAAATTCACCTGAAGTGGAGAAGTAATGTAAATATCTAAACATCAGACTATGCAGAGAGAGATCATAGTGAAGAGATCATTTTCTCCCATAAGTAGTATTACATCAAAACCGAAAAGGAGCATATTATATCTATGTGGCTGGAAATGTGCTGCCTCACATGCTAACTTTCAATATTTTCAGCTCATAGCCAGTGCCAGTCAGGCTGGAGGGAGTATGAGAACAAATGTTACTTCTTTTCAACTGATACAAAGTCATGGTTGGAGGCAAATGAATTTTGTCTGGAGCATAACAGCAACCTGATGAGCATTCAGGACATTCATGAGCGGGTGAGAAACAAAAAACGGGGGACATTACAGAGATTACATAAATAATGTTGTATCATTTCTCACTCTCTGGTTTTATATTTTCATGTCCTGTTTCTAGTTATGGGTGAGGACACAAATCAGCTCAGAGATCTACTGGTTCGGCCTGAATGACCGCACCGTGGAAGGTGTCTGGGAGTGGAGTGATGGGAGTCCTTTTATACAATATCTGTCGTATGTAATGCGTTTACTACTCTAGTGAAGCCCAACTTATTTATTTTATTTAGTAACCATGGTTCTTTTTCACACAACTTCCATTGCACGTGTGCTCATCTTTGTGGGTGAGCTTTTCCTTATCGGACTTGAGGGTCAACGCCATGGTTGGGCATATCAGAAAGCCGTGAAAGTCATTAGCATAATACCTGATCATTAAGAAATAAATGAAAGATATGTAAGGTATCTTTCTTAATTTTATCCATAATAATTATCCATTACGCTCCTATTTCAGACACTGGATGTCAGGCCAGCCTGATGACTGGAATGATAATGAGGATTGTGGTCAGGTGGTAGGCTATAACTTTGGAGAGTGGAATGATGAAAACTGCAATAACACGAGGAAATACATCTGCAAACACATCAACTGTAAGTGAAAAGAGTACAGTGGGGGAATTGGTTTGATCACCTCTTTAGCCACGCAGTTCAATCCAGTTTTATTTATACAAGGTTTGCACACATCGCATGCAGTGATCATTTGATATAATGGATTGTGGTGCAAAATTTACGTGCTGTATTAACATTGTTGTTTATACACCAGGCCAACGATACAATATAAAAAATTGCTTCACATCTCCCTAGTCACCATGTATGTTGTAACCATAATAAAATCTGAGTGTTGAACATCCATTGGCTTGAAAAAACAGTAGTTACTAAATGTAACCCTGATTCTATGAGCATGAGCGCAACACCCCAAACATGTCATACCACTGGCTGTGTGATGTGGCCAGAGCTTGGTCTGTGCCTAAGGACACGTCGTAAATCATTCTTCGCTATAGCAGCTTAAACATATTTTCTTCCTTCCTCCTCAGCAAATCCTAGCCCACAGTGTGACTTAGCTAACGGGTGGATGACGTACGGCTCCAACTGCTACAAGTTTAAATCAGACACAAGAAAGAGCTGGACATCAGCTAGGCATGACTGCGTGGCGGATGGAGCAGACCTGGTGTCCATTACTTCAGCAGGAGAAAACCAGTTTGTCACGTCAAACATGGGTGAAACACATCTTGACCTCTGGATTGGGCTTTCTACACTGGTAAGAGAGGCATAGTGTAGGATTAGTAAACAGACTTACTTCTTTCTAAATGGATAATTTGACCTTTTTTTCTCCAGAAATGCAACAAGATTTCATGTCAAGTGGAAGTGGGGAACAGTCAGCTTGCCTGGTCTGATGCTACACAAGTGGGCTACACAAATTGGGCTGAAGGTCAACCCACAATGTAAGGTTTCATACTGTTGAAACAGACTCTCAAAGTCAATATTAATTGACTAAATCTTGCATTTTCCAACAGTGACACTCAGGTTGGCAGCTGTATTGCAATGATCAAGGATGAAACCAGTTCATTTGGAGACTGGAGGTCCCACGTCTGCAGACACGAGCGTCCTTACATGTGCAAACGTCCACTGAATAGTAAGACTGATTGTTTTGGAAACACAAGGTTTACCATTGTGAAAGCATTTTATTTGGTTTCTGTTTTTTTCTCTCACTATTTCCGACTCTTGTTTTCCCTTCTCACCTGCAGCCATCTGCCCTGCTGGCTGGCAGAGCTTTGGTGGCAGTTGTTACTGGATGGTCAGTAATATCAATCTCTTGACCACCTGGCACGAGGCTTTTACAAAGTGTTCTGATATAGGGGCTCACCTCCTGATTATAAACAGGTAAAGAAAAAGAAAATTTCCCAATCAAAGTGAGACTATTCTGACCAATGATAGTGTTACCAACTTCCTAAATAATAATAAGGTGCATAGTCTTGTGTTAAGAATTTAGCCTTCGTGAGTTCAGGTATTTGATTACACACAGTGATTCTCATTTGCCATGTTTGTTCCATTCTTCATGTGTAGTCAAGAGGAACAGTATTTCATTAATGGGAAGCTCCCAGACTTTCATCAAGTGGACATACCTGACATGTGGATTGGTTTATCAGGTCCTCTATGATTTCGTGCTCGTGAAAATGTGAAAAAGACATTGCCATTTTATACACGATTAATGAGAAAGCTGTCTAAAATCTAAAGTTATTTATGTATGTAACATTACCAGATAAGGACCAGGATGGCCACTTCAAATGGGTGGATAAAACCGAAATAACCTTCTCAAACTATGGTGCCGGTTGGCCCAGAAACACTGAGAACTTCTGGGACTGTGGACAGATCTTTACGGGTAAGGATCGGTGCTCTGTTGCTCTGTTCCTAAGCTAATCGTTTCGCGTGTCATTAGATTGAGGCTGCTATTACAAGACCGATTAACGTTCTCAACATTCTTATCCAGGAAATTATGACGGCAAATGGGAAACAACCAACTGCTTTAAGAGCCTGGGATACATCTGTGAGATGACCGGGGGACAGAACCCGAAACCAACTTCAGCTCCTGGTCAGTCAAACTTCACATTCTCTCTTTCCTTGCGGTCAGACCACACCTTTACTGATAACTGTTGATTTGCTTTAGATTCCCACTGTGACACTGGATACTTGTTGTATGGGGACTTCTGCTATTACTTTGAGACCAAGATGGTGAAAAACTGGCAAGATGCTGAAGCACACTGTACCAGAGAGCAGGGTCACTTGGCCAGCTTCCACACAGAGGAAGAGCTGAGTTTCCTGATTGGTGAGTTACTAAGAGTACAAATCAAACTATGACTAAAGTGAAGTATTTCATTAACACACTCTATCAATGCTGATGTGCTTTTGTCTTGACATTTTGATAGCTCACATGCCAGGGGCAGCCTGGGTGGGTTTGAATGACATTAATGTTGAAAACCAGTTCGTATACACCGATGGAACACCTGCAGTAAGTGGCAAAGCCAGAGCAACCTATATGGCACCAAAACTTGTATTTCTAACCTATTTTCTTATACTGTGTAAAAGTGTGAAAACATTCATCACAAACCTAAAAAACTTGAGACTATCCTCTATCCTTCATAATATTTTACGGTGTCAAAATATTACACATGAAAATACTCACGGTTTCTTCTGATCTCAGGATTTTCTCCCATGGGCGGCAGACCAGCCTGACAACTGGATGAATAATGAAGACTGTATGCACATCACAGGAACGACTCACAATGATCCTGGAAAACTCAATGATGACTTCTGCACAGCCACAAGGGATTATATCTGCAAAAAAGGTGTGATAAATGCATTCATTTTTGCCTCTTCCTGAATTAATTTTATATACTGAGTTTATATTTAGAGTTATTCCTTGTTTCGTATTTCTGTAGCCAAGGGACAAGGGCCTCCTCCCCAGCCTCCAACATCTGGACCAGGTCAGGCTTTAAGCTACACTGACAAATGATGATTAAATACATTTATCTCAATATGCAAATGTGTGAGCAGCTGTGTTTGTTACAGGCTGGAACGATAAATGCGGTTCTTGGACCGCTGATCCTTTCAATGACTACTGCTACCTGTTTAACTACCTGTCGATGAGGACATGGGCAGAGGCTCGAGCTGACTGCGTCAATCAGGGAGGAGATCTACTCAGTATCACTGAGCCCTTTGAACAGACCTTCATACAGGGTATGATCCTTACATCTTTATTTCACTGTTCAGATGAAAAAGATGGTCATTTGTTGTTAAACAGTGTTACAGAGGCCCTGCTTCATTAATATTTGGGTATTAGAATCATATCATACTATAATACATCATTAACATATCATAACTGCTTTAAAACGATTAAAAAACATTACATACATTACAATACATTACATAGGAAGATTACAGAACGCATGTTACAGATAAAAAACTGAATGAAATAAAAAGGGGCTGTGAATGATCCCATTCTTTCATATAAGTTGCTAAAATAGGTTGATACCTTGAGGGCTAAAGGATTCTATTGAATCGTGCTGTTGCTCCTAAATATGAAAATATGACATTTTTAATCATATTTCAGTGTAATAATATGCTAAATGTGATTTTTATTTTATTTTATTTTAGACGACATATTTTAACTGCTTTTCTCAATTTCTCAGTCAACTTCTCACTTTTCAGTTTGTAGGTGTTTCAGAGCTGATATGTGCAGATATTTGCTTGAAATTTATGCTTGAAAAATTTTGCAGTTTGGAGATTGTGTCGCTTTCATGTATTGTAGAATTTTGGAGCGGTGTAACTAGTGATGTCTTTTTCAATGCTACCACTAGTGGGCACTGGAGACTTTTTCTCCCCTAAATACTGTAAATCATCTTCAAAGACTGACTAGGTATACAGGTACACTCCCACTTTTGGGTGTGGCCGGTGCAACAAAGCACACATAACTGCAACCAAGGAGTGAAAAGGGCCTAGAACTTTGCTCATTAGTCTGGTGTTTTATCTTTATCTTCACATTTGACTGTTTCTTATTTCTTTAGATCTATTAATAATCTCAACCTGCTATAATTTGCTGCTTTTTTAATATATCCTCTCAGCTTTAATCCAGCAGAGTCCCACTGGGATCTCTATGTGGATGGGGGGTCATGACTCCATGACTGAAGGTGGTTGGGAATGGACAGACGGCTCTCCGTTCAGATTCATCCACTGGAATGCAGGTTAAAGGCCAAATCTGATGCTTTATAAATACTTACAGACTTAAAACTAAAGACTAAAAACAAAAACTAAAGTGAAAAATATGCTCGTCTTTTCTCACAGGGAACCCAGATGACTATTATGGCGAAGACTGTCTGAGTATGCTCATAAACAATGGCTACTGGAATGATGACAACTGTGAGTACAAGAGAGGATATATCTGCAAGCGGAGAGGTGAGAAATGATGCTCCAGATGATGCTTGGAAAATAAGAATTTGACAATTTTCAGATTTCTGATAGATGTTTACTTTTTCCAGGAAGAACACCTGAGCCACCTCCACCTCATGATGGTAACAGTGATACCTCAGTGTTAATTTGAAACAATAAAAAGATACAGTTGGTTAACAGAGCAAGAGATTGAGATCTAAACATACTAGTTTTCTTTAAAAAGCATAAATAATTTCAGTTTGCACATAATAACAGAATTATTACAGAAAAACCAAAAATGACCGCAGTGAAAAACTAACCCCTTTACTGACTAATAGCACAAACCACTGCCGTGCAATGATGTGCTGTAAATTTTCAATGCTTAAAGTTTGTAAAATCAAGTAAAAACTGAGGTTTATCTTCCAATTTACACACAATATAAAAAACTGCTGTCTCAGTTGTCACCTGGAAAAAAAAAGGAATCAGTTCAGACTTGAGAAAAAGAATTGTCACTGCTCACAAAGCAGGAGATGGATATAGTTATCACAGCATTTCTAAAGTTTCAAGAACTGGAGTGAGAACTAGTATAAAGAAAATCAAAGAGAGCCACACCTGGCAGATGTAGAAAGTGAAAGATTTCAAAGAATGAGAAATATGTCTACCCCAGAATAACTGCAAAGACACTAATGAATAACTCAGCCAAGTCAGGAATTATAATCTTGAAAAGGACAATCACTAGAACTCTACACAGGAAGGGACTGTGAGGTTACAGACCAAGAAAAACTCCTCTTCTGCAGAAAAGATAAGTTTAAGCTGGACTGAAGTATACTATAGACAACCTGGAGAAAGGTTATGCACACTGGACACATACCCTTTGGTCAGATGACATGAAACTAGAGCTCTTTGCCCACAGAGACACTGATTGTATTTAGAGAAAGAAGGGAGAGGTTTACAACCTTAAGAACACTGACAATGACTCAAAACGTACATCACTCCTGGTGAAGAACAACCTCCAGAAGACCAAAGTGGACGTTACTGACTGCCCTTCACAAAGCCCTGACTTGGAACATCTTGGAAATTTGTGGGGTGAACTGAAGAGCCATGAAAGAAGACCATCGAATCTGCGGGAGGTTGAGAGAATGGACTGGAATCACTCAGGAGACGTGTGAGACCTGCTGAAAACTACAACAAATGACTGCAGGCTGTTATCCAATGAAAAAAAAAAAAAGCAAAACTGACTATTGGCATAAGGGAGGCTAATAATTTTTTGGCTTTGGTGAAAATTTTTTTTTCTATGTGCAAAGTAAAAAAATTGTAAGTCTCCAAATTAATACTAGAATATTTGGAAAAGCTGTGTTAAAAATTCCTTGCTCTGTTTAAAGGTACTTGGGAAATTTTCATGTTTAGGCTAATTATTCTACCCTCATCTATAATATATATTATTTTTGCACTGGAATAACGCATCAACTTTTTATTGTAGGCTTTCTGACTGCACTGGTATGCCAGGGCTCCGGTGCTGTCCTTCATTGTCCACAGGAAAGTGTGATTAACATCCAGTCTGCTTTCTACGGACGACAGAATGCCGACATCTGTCCACACTTCGATGGCTCAGAAAGTGGTGCTGCACATTTGTTACAACATATATTGATGATGTGTATTTGATTCAGTGATTTTTTGAAAACTTTATCTGCAGGTATGTATCAATGTAAATCAAATTAATTAAGTAAATATTGATATTACTATATTCTAGGCAGCTGCACAGTAGGCGGCATCCTTCCTAAGTACAGAAAAATGTGTGACAACCTTCCGTTCTGCTTTGCGTATGCCAATGTGGACCCAGACCCCTGCCCCACTGTTTCCAAATATCTTAAGCTCATCTACAGCTGTGAACAAAAAGGTAACTTCTCCATCGGTTTCTCTAAACATTTTATAATCAGTGCTAATGTTTACTGTAGTATTACATATTTATCTTGAGTTAGTGCAATTCCGGCTTCATGCTTTTGTGCTTTGAATGCTCAGTGTGCCTGCATGGCTTGGGTCTTGAACATGGCAACATCTCAGATGCCATGCTCTCTGCTTCCTCCTCCATTGGCTCCTTCACTCCAAACAAAGCTCGTCTGAATGGAAATTCCTGCTGGATGCCATCAGGAAATGGTATGCACCAACCCAGGGATCACACATGTGTAATAATATTTGAATTGTTAGTTAAAACTTGAGGTTGGGGTTCTGGGTTTTGGCACAACAAAGGTCCTGTCTTCTACCCTGTCTCTGTCCTCTTACAGCTGCTTCAAGCTGGATTCAGGTAAACCTTGGTGAGACCAGAAAAGTGACGGGGATTGTGATTCAGGGTTGCCCACAGAATGACCACTGGGTGACCAAATTTAAGATTCAGCACAGTATGAATGGATTGACCTGGACTGACTACCCAGCTGATGGGGATGTGAGTAAGAATTGCATGAAACTGCATAGCGACTTTGTGGTCTACCACCTGCCAGACATCAAGACTGTTCAAAGCCACACTTGGGAGCTCTTGGACAGGTTTATCTGTTTAAATATCCATGATAACAATTTTCTATTTCTCTCATTCAGTTCCAGATTTTACCAGGAGCAACAGACAGAAACACTGCTGAGACTCAGCTGCTGGGGAAGCCTGTGTCAGCTCAGTTCATCCGCATCCTTCCAGTGGAGTTCAGCAGTCAGGCAGGCCTTCGGTTTGAGGTGTTAGGATGCACGCCAGACTGTAAGGAAACTGACTTAACTCCAGATTAAACCTTTTTTCAAATACAAATCTAAATTTATATGGTTTGTCATTATAAAATATCGGTTGTTCAACAGATGCAGTTACATGTGCCAGCAAGCCCAACTTCAACTTTGCTAATGATAAAATGACGTAAGTAAAAATATATTTTTCATCTTTTTTTTAACAAATATACTGTAATAAAGTTGAATTTGTAGCTCTTTGTGTCATTGTTCTTTGGATTATTAGTCACACATTTCTACACTAATTTTCATGTCTTTCAGTGTCCACTGTCCAGCAGACTGTGCCAAAGCTGGTTACACAGTGTATGGCACTACATTGTATCGAGGGGTACGTAAAAAATAAATAAATAAAAGAACACTTTTTAATTAGAGTATAGCATCACGTCACTTAAACTTCTGGGATATTGATATGGTCAGTTAAGTAACAGAGGTTGTTAATTAGTGTCGGTATCACCATTGATACCTAGACCCAACAGAGGTTGCACAACTAGTCCGACTCCTGCAGGCCGGCACATCAGTACGTACCATTGCCAGAATGTTTGTGTCTGTGCATGCATTACCTCTCTCTTCTTTCTTAAACAGGACTCAAACATCTGTGCAGCAGCTATCCATGCTGGAGTGGTGCTGAATGAGATTGGAGGAGACTGCACTTTGCTAAAAGCTGACGGACAGAACTTCTACCCTGGATCCACGAGGAATGGCATTACCTCACGGCAGTGAGTAGATGAGTTTCTTAGTTCTTGTTTTGTTTTTTAGTAGCGGGGCAGTCCCGAGAGGCTGATTCAATGCCTTTACTTTCAACAGATATGATGGAAACTATGCTGTGTCTTACTTTTTTGCAGATGGAGGTAAGTTGACATGCAGTTAGAACCTCTTAATTTCTTTCAGCTTCCACTTTTTGAAGAAGTAATGATGATTTTATGAGTTAATCTGTTCTGTGTTGTTATTCTGCCGTTTCTCTTTCCACTCTCTCCCACAGAGCTGAGATGCTCCGGACCTGACTGGTTTGAGTTTGGGGACTTCTGCTACAAACCTTTTGGAGACAAAAAGACGTGGCATGATGCTCAGAGCAGCTGCAGGGCTCTGGGTGCTGAACTTGTCTCCATCCTCTCCATGACAGAGCAGAGCTGGCTGGAAGGCTACCTGTACATGGGTATGGATTTACACTTATTTTCTCTGTGTTTAAACTAAAGTAGATGTTAAAGGTTTAGAAAAGCCTTTTACATTCTTAAGTCACACTTGATTTAAACTTGATATTTATTTGTCCTTCACAGCCACCAGTGACGTCTGGATTGGTCTAAATGACCTGTTTTATGCTGGCTTGTTCTCATGGTCTGATCAACACATAACAACATTCACCTACTGGGCTCCAGGGGAACCCAACAACCATGATGGGTTCAGTGAGGACTGTGTCGAGATGTTGCACCAGGTGAGAAACCTGAAAACCCTCACTGGTGAAAGCAAATAAAGTGATCTTTGTAGTCAGTTGTGGTCTTTTTGACATCAATCATAATTGATTGATTGATTGATCATACTAATTTTCCTTCAGTCTGGCCGATGGAACGACGTGACCTGCACAGAACTCAATACATACATCTGCAAAATGCCCAAAGCACATTACCCACTGCCTTCTGTACAGCCCACTGTGTACGGATGTCCTCAGGTGCGACAAACATCGACTTGTCACATTTCTCTGCCTTTTCAAGTTTAACCTCACACTGCAGAAGTGACAATGCCAGATGTGTAATAAGGTGTTTAATGTGTGTGTCAGGGCTGGGAAGCATATCGCTACTCCTGCTACTGGATGGAGGAGACGACTAGGAGCTGGTCTGATGCTAAGGCCTTCTGTGAGGAGCAGGATGCCGTCTTGCTGCATATTGGAGACATGTGAGTCACATGTCTGTCTGAGGGTGATATAAGGATGCTTATTATTGCAAAACTACAGATTCTGGATTTTATGTATCTGGATGATACATAAAATCTTAGCCTATACTTATGGTGCTATAATCCAGTGTCACTCAACAACACTCTTATCTCTGGAAAAACTCATGAAGAAGAATTTTCCTCCCCTGTGATTCACAGAATATTTCATAATTCCCCCCCCCCCTGGAATCCAAATAATTTCAAAATTTTAGATTTTTTTTTTAAATTGCTCCACTTGTATAGGGGCAATTTTTCCAGCTGAGGTTGTGCACTCCAATAGTCTTTTTTGTACATTATTGTCTGTTTGTCATTATCATCTCTTTGTTCCGTTTTCCTGCAGCTATGAGCAGTCACATTTTACAGCGGCGCTGTCAGGAAAGACTGGTTTTTGGTGGATTGGCCTGCGTGCTCATGGGGGGGCAGGTGGAGGGGTGGACTACATTTGGGATGATGGTTCATCTCTCAGCTTTACTCACTGGGACAGGAACCAGCCAGGTACTGACCTAACACTGACCTACATAAAGCTGGCTAGCTGCTGCATTTCTGAAATATTTCACTTTTTTTGGTCCCATTGACTTTGAATGGAGAACCAGCTTTCTCTCACCTCTGCTTTGTATGTTGAAGGTTGTGGCTTTGAGAACAGCATGGGACATTTTTCACAATGATTTGTTTTGGTATATATTGTGTAATACACATCAACACATATTTCAGATTTTTTTCTCCTCATCTTAGACAGAAAACTGTAAACATTTTCCTGTTTACAAAATTATTTCAGAGGGACAACTTTACAACAACAAGGTAAATGTCGCTGAGGTGGGCTGGTTTAGCTCAGTTGGATGAGCAGGCGACCATATGCTGCACGGCTGATAGTTAGGCTGATAGATAGTACAGCCCAATCTGGTGGGGAAGTGTGGGAAGCCAGATCGGGCGCCCCCCTTCCGGCCCTCCTCTCTGCTCTCTCCAATCTTATCTTACTTACTTCTCTTACTCCTCTCTATCACCTTTTCTGTCCCTTTGAAGAAATAGAATAAACTGTAGAAAACTAAACAGGTAAAAGAAGAAGCGAAATAACAATTTTAACATAAACCAGTGACACACTCTGGGGCCTGATCAGCCCTGGCAGGGCCTCCTTGGATGAGGGTGTCCAGTGATAATGGCCAAAACGCCCGATGAATCCAAGGTCCACTACTGATGATGTGTCCCAAATTTTAATAATTTAGATCAGATCTCTAATCCCTAAACCTAACCAAGGAAAAATGGCAGATTAGCTTGGGTAAAAAGAACGAAACTTGAGGCACACAACAATATGTGCCGCTGGTAAAGTTTCTGGGCTGCTTTTCCTCATAGCAGCCATCCCCCAAGATTTTCTCCATCAAAAGCAATGCATTGTCAGAGATTGTAACATCTAGTCCTTTTACTGAATAAAGCCAAAAAAATATTTTAAAAAAATAAAATGTCTCTGAGGTGAAGGTGACTACACTTTGAAAAAAAACAAACAAACTTGTAGGACTGAAATTCTTCCAAACACTGAGCAATTCCATTAGGTACAGAGTAGCTGCTATCTGAGGTACAGTACAGTTTGCCTATTAAAAAAGCTAGCCATGGGTTTATAAGCCATCTCACTTCAGCTTTGTTAGCCAACCTCTTTTACCTCCAACTTTTTTGCTGCACCAGAGGCAAACTACAAAACGAGCCCGCCAGTAACAACAATCCCACCCCAATTTCTCCAGAATTGTGTAGTTTAGTTTTTTCTTATTGTTATTATTATTAATAATAAACACAAGAAACCAAAATCTCTTTCTGTTTTTAGATAACGGTGGTGGTACTTGTGTGGCTATGACAACGGGTCAGGTTGGTGGTTTCTGGGATGACAAGCAGTGCTTGGACAAATATGCCTTCGTATGTGAAAAATACAGACCTGACATCAGCCCGCCCACCAAGGCCCCGACTGTTCCTCCTGCACAGGGCTGTGCTGCTGGCTGGACAGCCAAACCCCATTTCAGGCACTGTTATAAGGTAATAACAGCTCAAAGTTAAACATCTAAAAGTGTGATTATCTGCAAGAGAAGGTCAGTTATTCATTTTCCAGGGGCGATTTATTGCAGCTCTTCCACAACGTGGACTGGTCCTTGAAGAAGAGCTGGGAAGCAGCGCTTGAGGACTGTATCGCCAGAGGTGGTAATCTGGCCAGCATCCACACTCAGGAGGAAGAAGAGTTTCTTGCTCTGTACAGCAAAGGCACTACCAAGTGGATTGGTCTCAGGAGCAACCCAATAGAAGGAGGTGAGCAAAATATATGTATTGCAGACTGGACCCGGTTAAATGGAAGCCAAATAAAGAATAAACCTAAAAACAACTCCTCCCTTATTGCAGGATATTCTTGGAGCGATGGCACGCCTCTGTCCCACACCAACTGGGGTGACGGGGAGCCAAACAATCACGAGGGTCGGGAGGACTGTGTAGAGATGGTGAGCAACGCGAATGGCACCTACTCGTTGTGGAATGATCTCAACTGTGACGCTCATCAGGATTGGATATGCAAGATTACTAAAGGAAAGGATCCCATCCTTCCCCCTAGGCCCCCATCACCTGAACCAGGTAACTAAGGCACCTGTCGTTTCTCTACAGAGGGATCAAGTCATGAATTTGCTTCCCTTAAGGATAGAGCAATTTTTATATGAATTCAGACCCTCACAAACCCTCACAATGTCTGAGTGTTTGTTTTTTCCTAACGTTTCAAACTTCAGCTCCCGATTGTGGCTCGAACCCCGGCTGGAGGAAGAACAAAAACATCTGCTATTACTACAATGACACTGACATAGTGGACTTCCACACAGCTTTCACACGGTGCTATGCAGAGAAAGCCAGACTTGTGTCCATCCTAAACAGAGAAGAACAAGCATATGTTAACAGCATGGTATGCTTTTTCATCTTTAACTTCATTAGAGATTATTTACTGTGGAAAAATGAGTGATAAGTCTTGCTGCTGTTTCAGGTGGGGACAGGAAAGGTTACTGCAGCCTGGATTGGCATGAGGATGTTTGGCACAGTAGATGGACAATACGTGTAAGTATGTTTCTAAGCAATTGCACCAAAGCAAAGAAATGTTAAACAAATCTTTTTTGTGTCATTTTCTTTTTTCATAGTTCTGATCAGCAGAGTTTCCATTTCACAATATTTAGGGATATTTCATGTCCTTAAAACTGATATTTAATGTAACAGATCAGGACTTCATGCTGAGGGTCCAGGGGAGGGGGAGAGAAAATGTCAGAACAAAATTTGCATAAGCCAGGGCTGTATTACAAATAGCAAAGTTTTACCGTCTTTGGTTTGCTATGTTTTAGTTTTTTTGGTCACATTTATACACAAAAATCAGCCCACAATGAGAATTGCCACAGAAAACATCTTTGTGTCTTTATTCAGCGCTGGGCACTCACAGAGCCCTACAAATTCACAAATTGATTTTCATATATTTTACTTTTTCTCCTTTTATGTACTATAAAATTGGAAAAACTATAAGTTGCCCACAGCTGACTATAAGTCTGACTTCAATAAATATTTGCAACCTCACACAGTATGCAGAAAAAAAAATGAGAATGATGCACATATTTACACGTGTGGGACAGCAGGAGTAACTTCATCAACATCAATTGACGTTGATTAGATGAACTTAGATGAACACCACGTGAAACGCCTGATTTATTTAGAGAACAGCTGCCCTAACCTCAAAGATCCCACAGTTTGAATCAAATTATGAAGGAAAGGTTTGCCCTCATACCGGAACATGTTGACTCATCTTTATCTCACTTATCTACAATGCCATACTGATTACAAAGAGAAAAACTTGCATTCAATCTGTGCTGTGTTATTTTTGTTAGTACCCTTATGTTTGACCTAATTTGCTTTGCTGTCGGTATATCGCACTGATGATTATGAGTTCATATATGTGACCATTGTTATCATTGCTCTGGTTAGTAAATTTAGACCAAATTCACTAATTTACTACTGGTTAAAAACATTCAACATACTTTAACAGATTTGAAGATGAGGAAAATCTTTTCTTTTAATGTAAAACTGTAAAAGTTCTGTTTTATGTGCTCAGGTGGGTCGACTACTCCCCTATGACATACACTCACTGGGCTCCTGGTGAGCCCAACAATGCTAACGGGGAGGAGCAGTGCGTGCAGATGAACAGACATCAAGGTACTGCACCTTCTGTCAACTGACAATTTAGATCAAATACGCTATTTTTTAACTAATGTGTCTTTATGACTTAACTATAATGATGCGTGCAATATACTCTGACTTGCTAAGGTGGATGGAACGATGCCAACTGTGGTCGGGCTTCAGCAGGTTACGTATGTAAGAAGTTCCCCGGAGATATTCACACTCCGCCTCCACCAACACAGCCCTGGGAGGGCAACTGTCCTGCAGGTAACATACACAGTTTAAATACAAATTTGGTTAAATCACACAGGCTGACTAATACTGCTGGTTCTTTCACATCAGCTGGAGTATTTTTTCTCTGTTTATTACTCATTACGATTTTCCTCCTCCCCTGTAGGTTGGCTGCGTTTCAACAATAAGTGCTTCATGTTCAAAGGAAAAAAGAATGACATTAAAGGAAACTGGTCATATGCTCGAAGTTGGTGCAGGGAGCAAGGAGGAGACTTGGCAGTCATTGATGACCAGTATGAGAATGGTAAGCTCAGCATATAACCATTAAACAAAACATTATTAGAACAGAGGTTTCCTCCACAGAGACGGCTCTTTACATTTCCGTTCTCTCCTACAGACTTTGTTGCTAGTTACCTGAGGGACCTGGAGCTCCCCACATGGATCGGTCTGTCAGATCTCTTGGTGGAGAATCAGTACGCCTGGAGTGATGGGGTCAGTCCAGTTCTGTACACCAACTGGAATGACAAAGAGCCCAACAATGCGAACGGAGTGGTGAGGACACTTTGCTTCAGATTATCACTAATCGAGTGAAGCAGATGGGAAAGTACTGTAAAGTTGTGGGCTCATAAACAGGGAAAGGACACATTTAGCCTTGACTATTCTTGGTTTGCTCAACAGGAAAACTGTGTGACGATTACTCATAGCCCCCTATTAACTGGCAAATGGAACGATGACAACTGCGACAACAATCACAGCTTCGTCTGCTCCAGAAAGAAATGTTAGTAAACACTCCAGAGATAATTCTTCCTGCTCAGATGCAATTGCATCTCACAGACTACAAAAAACATTTTAAATGCATGCTAGCTTAAACCTTCTTATTAAGTATTTGTCAATCTCCCTAAATATTAGCAAGCAGTATCCAGCCGCCTCCACCCACAAAGAGCCCCTGCCCAGCAGGCTACATCTCATGGTACCTGAACTGTTACAAACTGGTGGAGGAGCCAGCGACCTGGGATGCAGCTCAGGCAGCCTGCAAGGATCAGGGAGGCAATCTGGCCAGCATCGACATGAGCTACGACCAGGCCTTTGTGGCTGGAGCGGTCCTGCAGGGAAAAGCTGATGCCTGGATTGGACTGAAGCGCAAGGTGCTGTTTAGAGAGAAACAGAAAAGTTTAGTTCCAAGTAGAATTCAGAAGAATTCGCATTAAATATGCTACAAATAGAAGAAAAATACTCCAGGAAAGGCACTAATTATAGAAGGTGAAAACACCTTATTGCAAGTAAAGATCCTACATTAATAAAAAGTATTGAGAAAATTTTACTAGGAAGATTTACTTTTAAAAAAGTAGACGCATTTCAATTAAACTAGGAATCAAAGGCAGACATCTCTAATATAAAAACTACCAGAGCTACTAAAAAAAACAACAACTGAGTAATCAGTTGTGGATTTAAACCTTCTGTCTTCTCTCACTGGTATTTGTTTTTTTCTGCACTCTTGGAGTCACTTCCTTGATGCTTGTCTAACGGCACTGTGTGATCCATGACAATCTAAACATTTAATCATATGTTGTTGCCTTGTGATGCAGGATGATGGCTCCTACATGTGGACAGATGGTTGGCCAGTTTTTTTCACTCAGTGGGGACCAGGAGAGCCCACTAACATTAAGGATGAGGGCTGTGTGAGTATGCATGCTTCGAGGATGTTCCACGGGACCTGGAATGACACCAAGTGTGACCTAGAGAAACCATACATCTGCAAGAAAACCTCAGGTACAAGCTCAATCAGAATTGAACTTTTTTTTTCTTTCTTTTTAATTGCTTTTAGTCAGTTTCTGACTAATTATATATGCTTTCATTTATATAACCTTTAATAATAACACTTGTGTCTCAGAGAAACCTCCAACCACTCCCGCCCCTGGTGATGGGATGTGTCAGCGCTTTGCGATACCCTATGGCAAGTACTGTTACTATGTGTACAGTGGTGATGTCGGCTTCTCTTGGCCGGACTCTGAACACTACTGCCAGGCAGGCAGGATGGAGCTGGTCTCCATTCACAGCAGAGCAGAGGTAGAATTCCTCAAGAGCTTCAACTACAGCAAAAATATGAACCTCTGGATTGGCCTTACCAGGGATAACAACTGTGAGTTTACAAATGGAAAGAAAAAGAGAGAGACTCGTTGCTTTCACAGGGCTATTGTACCAGGGCTTAATTCAGTAAAATGAATCAACTTTTCTTTTAAACCTGCAGTTGGCTGGGCCTGGACAGATGAGACCTCTGTAAGCTTCCTCAACTGGGCTCCCAATGAGCCCAATTCAGCGTTTCACCCAGGGAACACGGCCGAGAACTGTGTGGAGATGTACAAAGACGGACGCTGGAATGACAACAACTGCATGGAGAAGAAAAGTTTTGCTTGCCGCCACCCTCAGTGTAAGCATTTTTCCCATTTCCCTTTTTAGATATTTTAATGCAGCACAGATGTAAGGCAATTTCTGCAGCTTTAATAACGCTTATTGAATTTGGTAATGATAAGCAGCGGAATAACAGGCTCTTTGTAAATCTGTCTTTCAGTTTATCAAACAGATGAGAACAAAAATCCAATTTATCCCACTGAAGCTCCAGCTAACAGTAAGTGACAAATATGGTTGCTTTACAATATAACTTGGTTTTCATGTCAGCAAATAATAATTAAGCCATGCATTTAATAATAAACAAACAAAAAAACAAAAAAAAAACAAAAAAAAAAAAACCCAACAATAACAGATCTAAATCAGCTAGTCCTTGTAGAGCAAAATCGCCCATTTGGATTTCTGAGACTTTGGGGACATTTGTGGTCCCCAGATGACAAAAAAAAAAACTACTTTGGAAATTCCCCAACTTTTCACCTGTTGCAGCCTTACAGGTTTAAGTGTGGATTTCAGTTACTAAGTTGCTCATTGTTCATGGCAACCGTTAATAATGTCCCCTGCCACAATCATTAACAAGTGTACTGATCCACTTATTTTATTTAGTACCACACACAGACTAAAGTTTTATTTCCTCTAAAATTTCCCCATCTGCCTTAACCTTATGTTGTCTTTGTTGCCAATTTAACATCCAGACACAACTATTGAACATGTTAGAATACTAATAATAGGGTTTAGTGTAAAGCGTCACTGAAATACAATCGCATAGGTATAAGCAAAGTAAGACATTGGAGTGATTCTAGCAGGTTAATATCTCACCTGAGCTGGTTTGTCTCAGACGTAGGGCTGATAGCCGGCATCGTCGTTGCAGTCATTGTGGTCGTCGCCATAATAGTTGGACTGTTCTACGTCTTCAGTGTGCGTGGATATAAACTGAGCACCTTGAGCTTGCCAGCAAAAAGCACCAGTAGAATTGATGTGGTAAGTTTTTAATTAGCCTGTCATGGTTGGATAAACAAATGTATTGATGTCAGTGCTAAAAACTCATGTCATTCTTGTGTTGCAGCCTGCCTTTACCAACCCCAACTTCGTAGGAGAATCGGACACATAAATCGTCGAGCTTTTCACATTAACACTGATATTTTTTGCAAATCAATAACATAGTTTGTTATTTTTATACAATGCAGACTATCCCTGCTCTCAAAGGGCAAGACAGAACATGCAAACTCCACACAGAAAAGCCTCAGTTGGCTGGTGGATTTGAACCCAGAAACATCAGTGCTGCCAGTCAACATGTTGTGATACGCTAATACCATTAAAATATAGTGAGATAACATTTCCCCATTTTTCCACATGCAGCAGTAATGATGTCGATATATAGCCAGTTGCTGTTTTGCAGATTTTATAGCAAAGTGCCAAATTATTCTTTTTTTTTTTTTTTTTTTTTTTTTTAAATAAAACAAACAACCGTGTTTTTATTTCCAGTGTTTATTCATGTCTGTACACTGCAACACAAAAATTTTATTTTATTTTATTTTTAAACATATTTTACAAAATGAAAAACAAACATCCTTCAAAAACCCTTTTTAGACATGTTTCCAGTAAATAATCATTTGGACAAATCTGTTGCGGAGCAACTCATAAATGAAGCACCAACAACCAAAGATAATGAGAATAAAGCCACAGATGAGAAAGTACAAGAACCCAGGAATTCAGAAAACCGATAAAGTTGCACAATTTATAAATCCTGAATGACAAATTTTGCAGTTTCCATTCATGGAGGCATCCAAGGTAAGAAACTGCTGAGGATCTGTACATAAAATGTAATCCCACATTCCATGGCGCCAGTGGTCCTTACGTACAAAGAATAATAATTTTATTTATGAGAAAATAAAATTCAGAATACTTTGATCGTTTTTCAGCCCTTATTTAAATCTTGTAACTACACCGAAACGACCAATTTAAAAAGTGAAACTTCCAAAACCCAGTGGCACATATGGCACTAGTCTAAACCAAAGTTTCTTTTTCTGCTTCAATAATTACTCACTGATCATTTCTGTATCCCCCTCCCTGTGTAGGAAACCCCCCCCCCCAAATAAAACTTGTGTAACCAATGTTACCAACCCAAACTGTATTGCTGAGAGCCAAACTTGGAGTAAACAATAACGACTAACACAGTCACGTTGGTCTTGGAAACAGCCCTTCTGCACAATAATGCTCTGAAATTAAGTACAAAATACTCAAAACTCTCATTAGTAAGCCATAGTTTCCCACTGATTAAGTTAAAGTTTGCCAACCAAAGTGTGGGAACACAGATCAAGCTTACTGGTGCAAAAACTGAAGGAAACATTAAATAGCATCACCTTTGTTAATGACTACAACAATCTAGTTTAAAGGCAACACAGACTGACAAACAGGCTCAAAGTGAACCACTACATCCACCATCACAGCCAAAGAAAGACCTTTTTCTTTTGTTTACACAAGGACTTGAAGACACGCCTTTGGTTAAAGGCCAGGTTCACATTTTGCATGCATGGAAATGATCACTGGATATTGAAATGTTTCTTTCTGTTCATGAAGCAATAAAAATGAAAGTGTTAGGGGACAAAATCCACAGTCCTCATTTTGCATAAAAATGCTTTTGCAAGCCAAACTCAATCTGATCTTTTTATTCAAAATTCCCTTTTTCTGTTCAGCCGCATCTCTGGAAGCAGATCCAGTGACCTGTGTTTACATTTGATCTGCATCAAGAGCATATAAGGAAAAATACAAGTTAAAAGCAGTGACGTGTCCACTGAATCTGACCGTATTGGCTTGTAATGACCGATTTCAGCCAGGTCACCTGACTCTACCTTCCTGTTCTTTTAAGCAAGCTCAACAAAAGCTTTAGGCATTAGCAGTGGTATAACAGTAGCACTGTGCTTCCTTTGTCCTGAGGATGTACCATGTTTGGCCAGCTGCACCTCATAACTGCACAAATTGAGATGAGATCAGGTTGCAAGATATTTTCATACCTGGTTGTCTGTGCCAACCATGTGAAACTACAGTACGTCTGTAGAGTCACAAGCAAGAATTTGGTTACACAAGAAGAGCACTGTGAATTGTGTACCTTTTCACAGCCAGCATGGACAGCAGGAATGATCACAGGGACCAGAAACTCAACGTGTGCGTTGCTTTTATTTGACACTTGAACGCTATAGTTTCCACGAGGAGGCCAAAAGTGCAATCTTCTTTGACTTGATGACAGGAATAAAATGAAGTCTGCTTTGGTCTAACAAATTAGGCACTACAATTAAACGGTCCTGCAGCCAGATCACCTCATACCACAACTTCACCATTATTCCAAAAACCATTAAACATGATTCACCAGTGAGTCAGGTACTTCCCAATCATCATTCACACAAAAACAGCATTCCTCACAGGAGCAGAAAGGTAAGACACAAAATGAAATGTTTATAGCTTGAAATCAACAAGACTACACTTGCACCTGATACACAATGGCTTCTGAAAATGCCTGTGCAGATACAGCCCCTCTGAAATAAAGGTTTTTCCAACTCTGCCTCTCAGCTTTGTTCATATGTTAGTTGTACCCCAACATACCTTCATTCATCTGATTGTGATTAATGCATGTGCTCATCATTTAGCCTTCTTATTGCACCTGCACTGTGTTGTCAATCTGACAAAGCCAATTTGAAACAACAGAAAACAGATTCCAATATAGAGGATTTAAAATGAATAAATTAAATGCCAATTTAATGTAACCATCTGGCACTTCTGCAACACACTTCATGGTCTTTAGCAGAAAAAAAAAAAAAATCAAAATACAAAAGCCTAAGTTTAACTTTCAGAATGAAACAGATATGAAATAAAATCAACCAGGAAAAGTTGAGACTAAATATCATTTAAGTGCTGCGTTTCCTGACATCAATAACAAAAGTTGGCATAATCAGCATAAAAAAGTAACACCTTTGTGAGTACTTCCACCACAACTGTGTTTATCAGCCAAGTAGGACCAAAGTCCATTTTCAAAAATATCCGATGTGCTTCCATTCAAATGCCACTAAGCCCAGATTTGTAAGTATTTTCTGACATCATCTGAAGGTGTGGTTTTCAGCATACGTCCATGTTTTTTAAAGTGTCAGGAAAACAAGGCGACAGGAAGAACAAGAGCATCAGTGTGTGTCGTCTTCTTGATGGGGAATCCAAAATCTAGCCTTTAGAGCATGCATCCGCATCGATACTGTTGACGAGATTAGTCAATGTCCATGCCAAAAATGGCACAAGCCTGAGGGTAAGCTGAGGTTGTGATCAGGGTAAACATACCAACGTGATTTTAAGGCAGAGAGAGGCAGCTTGAAGGTTCACAGGCCTTCGGTGTCATACCTTTTGGCTGTCCAGCCTCAGCCAGTAAACACCTTGTCTTGTGTAGCGGACCATGGAGGTCATATCTGAAGACAGGTTTAAGGGCCCCATAACAGTGTCCAGCTCTGCCAACATACCTGAAACACATGGAAACAAAAGCACGGTAAAGCTCCACAAACAAAAACAAGTCCATCCATCCATTCGCTTCCGCTCATCCTTTTCAGGGTCGCGGGGGGGCGCTGGAGCCTATCCCAGCTGTCATAGGGCAAGAGGCGGGGTACACCCTGGACAGGTCACCAGTCTGTCGCAGGGCCAACACACAGGGACAGACAACCAGTCGCACCAACATTCGCACCTAGTGGCAATTTGGATTATCCAATTAACCTATCCCCACAAGCTGCATGTCTTTGGACGGTGGGAGGAAGCCGGAGTACCCGGAGGGAACCCACGCAAACACGGGGAGAACATGCAAACTCCACACAGAAAGACCCCGGCCTGATGGTGGAATTGAACTCAGGACCTTCTTGCTGTGCGGCAACAGTGCTAACCACCGTGCTGCCAAAAACAAATCAGTCAAACAATTTTAATTTGTTAATTCATTTTTTTGTTTGTTTGTTGTTTTTTTTAAAATAAATGTGATGTAGCACGGTACAAGTTAGTCAGTGATGCATACTGAGAATGTCAGCTGCCCACAGGAACAGCAAAGCAACAGGGCAAGCAAAACAACTGGATCTTTCAATATTTCCTTAGTTTGTCATCTTTACTTTGCAGTTTCTCTCAATATTACCTTAGTTTCGCACACAATTTCCTATGCATAAACTGCAAATAAAAAATACAATTTTTTGTTATGTCCTAAATCCTTGTCAAGCAGATGCCAGCTATGAGGGGAAAACCCTTCTCACTGCAGCTGCACACAACTAAATTTTACTGGCTGACCAACTTTGCATCCTTTGCCTTTGGTGATGGCGCATTATGATTGATAAAATGTTTCTTGTAAACCTAGTGGAGTTTATAAAATCAACAGATTAATTGCTTATGAACATCCGACAAGTGACTATTTGCATCATTATTAAAGCACAATAATTAAAGTGTCCTGTGTGGTTAGAAAAGCACAACCAATGTCTTTAAGTCCCTCCACACTACAAACATTCACTAAGCTTTCCAGGTCGTTTTAACCTTCTTTAACCTTTGGTCTCTTTTCCTTTGTTCTTACCGCTGCCTTTACGTGCCAACTCTTCTGCCTGCTCCCAGATGTCATGAGCACTCAAAAACAATGATGTGATGTTGACATAGGTGAAAGTCATTTGTTCAATGGCTTGAGGAACTGCCACAGTACTGCCCACAACCAACCCACTGGCACTGTGGTTAGAGCTAGGACCTGAGGTGGTGGCTGGAGATGGCAGGCAGGTGGACAGGTTGTCTCCCACTCTAAAGGAGAATTGTTAAAAAAAAAAAAAAAATACAGAATGTCTTTACACAGTTGAGAGCAATGTACTCGTTACTGTAATATAGAAAGAAAATGACTTGCCTAGATGTTTGAGGATTGTGTGTTGCCTGAGCAGAGCTCTGTAAGAGAAATTTAATCAGCAAAACAAATATTGACCAGCTCCTGTGCTCATACATCAATGCCATTTTCTACAAGTAATAAGGCAATCTGCCATTACAAGCCATCTCCTTTAAATACTTACACTGAAGTGTTCAGTGAGGGTCTTTGAATACTTTAGTGCAGCTTTGTGTTTGTGTCGAAACATGGCCATTTGCAGGAGAGACTGGCACTTCAAACTACAGGACACACATGACTGTTACTTATAGGTCACATGACTACAAACAAACAACAGAATAATAGTGAATATTATCATCCATCTATTCTACAACTCCTAATTTCTTATTTCTATTTGCTTACGCTTTCTTTGACAACATATTTAGACATGTGAGGAATTGTTTAATAAGAACTTTATGCTGCTACATATCAGTCAGTTTCCAGTGATACAGCCTAACTTCCTGAACTAACGTTACATGAGGAGGCATCAAGACAAACCTTCACAGGTTAATAGGGTCTCAGACATTGTAATAAATGGAGAAAACAGCACATTAATCATGATTCAAACCTTACCATAAAACTAGAAAGTCTTTCTCTGGGGGTGGAGCAGAAAGGTCCACTGAGTTTTTAAGTTTCAGCACAAACCTGTGAAATTAGAAATTCAGATCAAGTCATGGATCAAACTCAGAACCAAAATACAAATACCATAGATACACTGTGACAAATGTTTGTCTTCTTCTAGAGAAATATAAATTACTTGCTTGAGTGTCTTGAAAGTTAAAAGGCACATTTTCCCTGGGCTGTACTTTGCAACATGATTTACAGGCATGCGTCTGCTTCCACTATTAATTCACTCATGAATCTATCCTGGTGTCAGGCTTATTACAGGCAATTTTTACTGTGCTAACTAAAACAGCGTTATAAGATGCTTTTGTTTTTCTATAAGGCTCTCATTGGAACATTACAATTTTATATCACACTATGATAGACCGCTTCTGCATCACATTAAAAATTATTTACTTTGAAAGTATTTAGAGTCCAACTTACTTGTGATCTCACATTACTGGCTGATATCAGTCATTTATCTATGTTTTATGTAGCTGATTATAACAGTGGATAAATCTAATTTTTAAAAAGAGTTACACTGTTACATTGTTACATAGTTTGCCCACAACAGGACCGTGTGTTGCAGCTTTGTTCAAACCCTATATCAGATAAAATTCCTATATCAGACAGGCTCCATTTAAAATGTTAACATTTCAGAATAAACTTATCAGAACTGTTAAATGTATCCAAAACCTGGAGCACTTTTACTCTGTAGCTTTGCCATTACAACAACAAAAGTTATAATAGTGCAAACAAGCTCTGATACATGCAGTTTCGTACTTGAGGAGTTCCACAGTCTCTGCAAACATTGTGTAGGAAGACAACAACGTCTGTGGATCTTTTTCCATGGCAATGCCACTCTCAACAAAGAACATGGCAGCATCAAGGTAGTTGAAAGCTTTACTGAGCTTATCCGACTACGGAGAGAGAAACATGTACATATTGGTCATTAGTTAGTTGTATGACTCTGAACTGGATAAAACTTTATAAAATCAAGTTAAAGAAAACCTACCTCTGCATCTGCTTTATGCTTTAGTCTTTTGGCCTCTTTTATGTAATGTTTCACTGGATGTTGTCTGTGAGATAATGTACTAGTGTGAGAGGAGCACCAAAAATGCATAAGCAGGATATTAGCTGACATTACAAGCAATGAATCTTACTTCTCTTCAAATTTGAGCAAGGATCTGTTAGCCACAGCTTCGCTGAGGGGCTGTGATGATGATGTTACAGCAAAGCTGACCTTTGGGGACTTATTCTAGGATTGCAGGGCACATCTTGGTTAAAATTTGAATTCTGCTTATTAAGAGCCAAGTTTTCTGATTAAATTAGAAATCACTTAATCAAATTACTGGTTAAAGGAAAAGAAGGATAATTACCGTTTCAGACTTTGGGTGCTCTGTGGATTTTCCATTGCTCTTCTTGTGTTTATGAGACACCTTTTTCTTTTCTGTTTTCTTACTCGATTCTTGTGTTTTCACCTGGCTCTTGTGAAGCTTTGACTTTTTAGCAGCATCTTCAGATGGTTCAGGGTGCTGACAATCTTTCTTGGCCTTCTTCCGCTGCTGGGCCTCTGCTAGACTGCTTGAACACCTACAGGTGACAAGATCATTGAGGACGGTTCAAGGTACAGTGTAAGATGGTTAAATGATAAAGATCTGACCAATTTAGGGGACCTACTTCAGTTTCACAGAAACTTTTGTCAATGAAGCGTTCTTGTTTTCCAGCTTCTGTTTCTTCCTGGGAAGACCTTTGTTGTCTACCTCAGCCTAGAGAAGAGGACAAACCAGGCAATAAAATAAAAACTTTCCGTGCACATGTATGTTTACTAGAAGAGCACCAAACCTCGTGCTTCTCACATTTTGTGGTTTACTCTTCCTGCTGGTTTTAGTGTGGCTGTGTGTTGCAGAAGTACCACCGCCTACTTTATCTGGATCCGTGACCGGTGCAGATTGTTTTGCAGTGCTGGGAATTCCTTGGTGAATGCCAGAGGTCTGGGGCACTCTTGAGAGCAGACTTAGCTCTATCTTCACCATTAGGGATCTGGGAGTCCTCTCGAGGTCCAGAGAAGCCTTGGCAATACGCCCAGGCTTCTTTAAGTGCTTGTGGGTCGTTTTGTGAGGCATCTTGGTGCCCGTCTGGGAGATGGTCTCTGTGTTGGATTTGCTACAACTGATGCTGACTGGTGGGGCAGGCTGAACAGGGCTTTGGGCGGGGCAGGAGTTAGGAAAATGCTGTGAACTGAGTTTAGTCCTTTTAATGTCTCTTTTACCATTACTGCCTTCCTTACTTTTTTTGCAGTGTCCTACTTTCGTCTTTACCTTGGGTCTATCTGTGAAACACGGGTATTTTGTTTGAGCTGTTACCGCTTCCTCACATTTCACAGGGGTTGCTGCATCAGTGCGGTCTGGACAACCTCCTTTCACCGATTTTGAGAATTTCTTTGAGCTGTTCACATTAGCAGAGAGAGATTTTTGGCGACTTTGCAGACAACAGTTGTCCTGAGAGCTTTCACTGCTTTGCTGAGAAACTGCGGTGCTGTCTGTGTGGTGAGAAGAAAGCTGAGGCTGAGACTCCCCAGTAGAGTCAACCACTTGAACGCTGGAGTGTTTGAAGTCTTGAGTGAACTGTTGTTCTTTATGAGATGTTTTCTCAGGAACAAGTACCGCGCTTTGACTTTCACTGCCAGAATTTGGTTGGCTGGACCTGATCCAGTTTCCCAACTGCCAGTCCTCATGGCTCACTGCTGGGGCGTCAGCCTGCAAACACAAGTTGATTTCAGAAAAGGACAAACATAAAGATTCTGTACATGTACATATAAAAGTGAATGGTTACCGCAGTTTTAATTGAGGTGCCAGCTGGGGGCTGAGGTGGCTCCACAGTAGAGTTTTCACTCTCCGAATCTGATCCCGAGCTACTCTCCGATTCACTGGAGCTCATAGACTCTACCCCGCTGGAATGTGCCCCTTCAAATGAACTTCATCAAAAACACACAAACACCGGATCAATATTCAGTTTTTCGCTAGTTAATACATTCGGCAAATATGTACCAGAAAAATAATTGATGAGATAAACAATTCGATAAGTGCACCGTTTTAAAATAAATTTAAAGCCACAAAGACTGAATTAAATCATTAGTTGTTTAAATTAATCTGCTACTTTTTTGATAATAAACCACTTCAGCAATTAACAATTTTTGTTTGCTGCTTTTTCCCCTTTGTAGTAGTAGTAATAGTAATAATAATATTTAAATTAAATAGGACTACTTAAATATGGAGTGATGCAAGTGAAGTCTGTTTAGAAAAATAATTCAATAAATAGGAGAAAACCAGTGATTTCCTTTTGAGTTTAGCATGGTTCTTTGGCTGGCAATTTACATTTCAGCTAACTGCCACGGCACTTACGATGAGGACATCTGTTGGCTGGGATGAGATGACTCAGGAGGTGAGGAGTCATGGTTTCCTGGAAAAAGTAAACAAGAATTAGTACAACAAAATAAACAACAGAAGTTTAAAGTGGTTTTAAGCCTTTGCACTGAAATCTACTGGCAGAGTTTGGATTTTAAAGGTTATGTCTCATATCATGGAATTCATGCACTATATGGATCGTTGGGATGTGTGTACTTTTAACTTGTGTTGGTAAAACACGGCACCCCCCCACCCCCCCATATTTGATGGCAGGTACTTCAACAGCTGGGAGTCACTGGGAGTTACTGAGTAACTGCACATCCGCCTTTGCCAGTAGGACCTGAAAGTTGGTGACATTTAACCAATATGTCTAGCTAAAGGAAGACTTAATACACTGCCTCCACTCACTTTCCCTATAGAACATTTTTCCATCTTTGAGAGAGCACCAGAGTTGTACTTAATTCATTTCATGTAAAAAAGTTGATGGAAAAATCCACTGATATCCAGAAATGTTACATAAATGATACTGATCATGCCCTGTTGTCCTGGGATTCCTACCATTTAAGCATTTATACACTGACATCTACAAACTACCCAAAGCAGGGTGTACATGCGCATGGCACTCTCCAGGCAGGAGCCTACTCCTGCATTACCATATGCCAGACTACACTGTAAAACAGCTCAGAAACCGCTTTAGGAACATTACAAAGGGTGCAAGGCAATGATGCAGTCATCAAGCTCTCCAGATCCCACTCTAACTGAGCAACCTCAAACCACCGGACCCCAAGGGACTTGATGCCAATGTTCAAGTGCCAGACACAATAGTAGACCCTCACAGGTCCTCCATCCATGCCTTGATAGGTCAGAGCTGTTGCTTAAATGAAAGGCATCATAGTGAAAACAATACTAAGTGGAAACTAAGAAGTAAAACACCATTCACTACTTCTCTCATTTAGATAAGATGAAATAAAACTGTGGGTGGTTTCTCAGATCTGTGGCCACAGAACAGAGCCTGTTTAATAGATCACATGACAGAGTCGCCTGCTACCACCATCAACCACAAACATAACAGACTAGCACCTGCTTTGCATTCACTGCCGATTTTTCAAGATAGTTAGAAATGCTGTATTCTATACTAAGGTTGCTTGATCTATGACTGAATACTTCTTCGCTTCACTCACTCTGTCCTGGACATGAAGAGGCATGCTTTGCTTCCTGTAAAGACAGATAAAGAAACATGCTAGTGTTAATCAAGGTCATACTTGTACTTGATCTATATCTGCACATTTATGCCCACGTTTAGGCTCAACTGATAAACGCTTTAGCAACAAGACCTATGTTACAGCTTTTAAAGCTTTCTTGTGCTGATTTTAGCGGTCATGAAAAGATTATTCTGAGAAACACAAAAGCAAAGCTAATTTAATCACAGATGTAATCTAACTTGACTTGTGTAACTGAGAAGTTGACCTATGGCTGACACTAGTGAAAGACAAAAATATCCATCCTTGGGGAAGCATAAAAGTGATGTGTAAATTATCTCCTAATGTCTAAGGCCACTGCACAGCTGCATGGACTTATTGCCAGCGTGTGACTCAGTCACACCACAGTACTTGATGTGAATTTGTCAAAATTTGAGGGAGCTTTTGCACGACTATAGTTTAAAAGAAAATAACTTGGCCAATCTGGACTTCATTGAAGACTATAAGATACAAAATACTTTATAGCACCTTAGAAGAATTAAGATTTATTCTGTCTCCTACAGTGACTGACCTCTGCTCAATAATTTCAAGTTTGACAGAAGGAAATAATGAGGCTACCAAGACCCCTGCACTTATATAGACACGTGAAACATAAAATCAGATTTTTTACCTTGGCTAGGAAAGGGGACTTGGGGGGCTCATCTGTGCTTGGTGTGCATATAGTTTTTAGGAGAGGTGGCCAAGCATGAGCCATTTCCTATAGAGAGAAAAAACAAAGGGATATTTATTGTAGTGTAGTGCATGCTGCATACACTCTCACTGGAGTCCCAACACATTTGTTAATTTCATCCTTTGCCTTTGAATTGAAAATAAGAACGCAAGCAGGTATTTTTACCCTTAAGATGTCCTCCACACATTGAGCTTCATCTGTCTTTGTCTACGGAGAAAAACAAAACGTATTCATTTCTGAAAGTACCCAAAGATCTTTAAACAAAATAAAGATCAGCAAATCTGTCTTCAACATCTCACATCATTAACTCCAAAATTTATAGCCAAGAGACAGCGATAATGCAATAGCTGTCCCTCATCAGCACTGAAAATTGTATAGTTTTCAAAAGTAATAGTAATTAATATTGTTATAAGATAATAAGAAAAAAAAGAATTTCATC
Organism: Copadichromis virginalis; assembly: GCF_057382275.1. Classification (NCBI taxonomy): domain Eukaryota; kingdom Metazoa; phylum Chordata; class Actinopteri; order Cichliformes; family Cichlidae; genus Copadichromis; species Copadichromis virginalis. Next base: position 50,430,737 of record NC_140624.1, read on the forward strand.
TCTGTGCTAGATACAGAAAGACTTCTGCATAAGAGGGTGGAAAATCGTATTTTGTATGTATGACATTTGACTAAACAGTAGGTTGAGGTGTGTGTTTCTGATTAAACATTTAAAATAAGCAACAACTGTCAATACTCTATATCAGGCTACATTAGATAAATACTACAAACACATAAGTCCACATGGTACATTTCTGTTTGTTTTCAGGAGTCTCTCCCAGTTTTTCCTTCTGAATGGATAGTGTTTGAGATAAGGTCAGACTGAATGGGCCCCAGAGCAGTTATGCAAGTTGGTGACAAAGCTCATTTATTGTTCTGCTGAGCCTAGGGGTGAATTTATCACAGGTCACAAAACACAGACTGCTTGCAACATCATACTGTCCACCTGAGAAAGACATGAGCACGTGCTCAAAAGACATTATGTAATATTTACACAGTAAACTTTCAAGACGCATCGTTTTCAGGAGTTTCCATACTCTTGTGATAAATAATGTAGAACTCATCCGATTGTAAAATGAAACAGTGATTACATTGTGTTTCTAACAACAGAACAGTTCATAAGACATCTATAGCCGTATACAGATGAGGCGTTAGTAAGAAATCCAAGTGAGTCACTGCGAAGTTATCTTGCACTGGATTTGTCCCAGCAGCAAATACAGCAGCTTATTCACACAGATTTGCTGCTGCAGGAGGGTAAGGGGGAGGTGCGGAGCAGTGCAGGTGCAAGGGTTGGGTGTATGTTTGTGCGTGTGATAGAGAACAGATGAATAGAGTTCAGCTGGAGTTCTGCCAAATTCTCAAAAAACAAAAAAACGAACAAGATGTTTTCAACGTAGTGAACAATCAAGTAGAATCACCGCAAATTGTGGAGACATTAAAGATAATTTGCCAGTAATACAACTGTATTTGTAATAATGCACATTATTAACAAAACCAAATTCCCTCCAGCTCTGGACTGTTGTGGGCTTAATATCACAAGCTTGACAGAATGAATAGCTTTAAGTGGCAGTAGCTAACCTTGAAATGGTAAGACTTTTTTTTTTCTTTCATCTTTTACTACCATTTCTGACTTTTCTTTTAAATTAATACTTTGACATTTGTTTTCTGGCAACATTACCACTTGATGATGAATGAATGAACTAGAAATCTTAGCTTGGCATTGAGAGTGAAAAACAAATAACCTTGTTCTTTCTATCGCTAACTGGTAGGTTTCATCTTGTTTGCTTTACACAGGTACAAGTGATAAGGCAAAAAAAAAAAAAAAAGCTTAACTTTTACTGGCTGTGTGGCATCTATGCCAAGTTAACCTTCTCCTGGCTCGATACACTCAAACCTATTTATTATTTATAATGCATCCCGAAAAGTGCATTTATCATAGCACCATCATCAACTTGTTTAGGCATTGTTGTTCTGGAAGTGTTGTTAACCCTTAACCCCAACAAAGTTTTGACAGTTGGGCTAGCAACATGGTAGCCCACTGCTAGCAGTTAGTAACAAGAGTATAGGAGGCAAAATTGGATAAAGTGCTATAAATGCATTCCATTTGTGTTTTTTCAAATAAAGTACTTTGTCATTGTTATTTTACTCAAAAAAAACCCTGCACATTTCACAGTTGCTAAGCTGTAATATCTAAGACAATTAACTCACCTCCAAAAATTGTGGCGCTTTCTTTGTTTTACCCAGGTCAGACTTGCCTATCAACTCTGGCAGTGGTGCATATGGTTCTGGTGAAGGCTTTAGCTCAGGTGACTCTGTGACCAACTGGTCCTGCCCATCCATGGGCCGCACGTATGCTGTTGGCTTCTGGGTCATGACCACACTGGGCTGCTTAGATGACAACAGGAGAGGAAACGTCTGGGAGGGTAGTGCGTTAGTTTTGTTAGCTTCAGGCAGTGATACATCCTTAGGGGATTGTTTAATTTTCAATATGGAAACATCTACATTGCTGGAAGACTCAGAGGCATGGTCTGTGGACCCTTGATATTCATCAACAGTGTCCTTAGTGTCCGTGTCCATGTGATTATGGTCACTGGAATGTAGGAAGGGTAGCGGCTTAACATCGTCAGACTGATCAGACATTTCGTGGTAAAGACTGGCACGGTCCCTGAGGTCTGAGAAGACTTCGTTCTTCTTTTGTTGTTGTTGATGATGTGCTGAGTGGTTAAGCTGACTGCCCTGACTGTGGTTTAAAGGTGGCTTTGAGAAAGTGGATGAATGTCCATGGTGAGTCGGGGAAGTGGTAGTAACTCCTCTCATGGGGTGCAAGGAGTTACTAGAAGGCTCCTTCTGGCTTTGTGTGGACATGGAAAGGACCTGGTTCTGAATTGGAGGTTTGGTTGATTTATCTGTGTTTAACTGACCCTGATCCGACTGTGAGAGGTTTGCATAAGCGGGAGTGGGTATCATCTCAATGGAAAGTGGTGAGGGAGTATCCACATCTTCATAATTGCCCAGCATCCTCTGGATTCGATTGGAAAGTTCATCTCCTTTGTTTGTCTACAAAAAGGATCAACATGTTAATAGAAGGCCTATATTCAGCCTATAAAGCATTTTTCCAAACATAACTGCCCCAAACTCAAAGTCTGTCTGTTTGCGTCTAGTTCACAAACATAATCCATACACAGCTGAGTGTGAAAGAGTGAGGGGTTTTGTGTTCTAGCAAACACAAAACCCCTCAGGCACCAAAGTCCTGGCATATGATATCCTCTAAAATGGACTAAGAAAAGCTGCATAGGTGCTCACACCCAAATACATACAAACCAATAAAGGGAAATTAACAAATAGATATTCAAAAAAAAAAAGTCTTCAGCCACACAGGAGAGGGAGTATTTTGAATGAAAATAAATAAATAAAAAGCTGACCACAAGGCCTTGGCTTTTATCAGGCTACATACAGTCCTTCTCTTTTCACATTCGGAAAAAAAAAACAACAACCAAAAAAACAAAACAAAACTTTATTCTTATTCAATAGTTTTCTAAAAGTTGCTACAATTAGCCATCAATTAAAAATAAGGCAATGGAAAAAACTCTTTTAAATCCTCTTTATAGTGAGTTAGCATGATCAGTAATGTTCACTTTCCAGGAGACCACAGAGTGGTAAAGACTGGGATGCAAAGACTAAAGAAGGAATATCTGGCAGGACTCTTTAAATGCGTATCAAATACACCAGATATTGTATTCACGATGTAAAAACTGCCTAAACCTGTTCTGCACATACTGTCACAATGTCACTCTGTTGCAGTCATTAACATAAAAAAAAAAAAAAAAGAAAACCTTGCTATACATAACCACAAGAATTAAAACTTGCAGGTGCATGCTTTACCTTGTATGGCTCCCCAAAAAGGGGTACATTCTCAGGCTTAGGTTCTTGGGTTTGGCTGGCTTCTTGGACCCTCTGTTGCCATGCTCGGAGGCGAAGGAGGTGCCTCTCTCCATCGTGTGCACTGCAGAGGATTACAAAGAAAGACAGATGTTAACTGAACTGCTTTTACAAGTATACTAGCTTAACAAAATAGCCAGACACAGAGATTGACAATAAAATGGAAAGCTTACCATCAAACTATGGAGACATGGTTAACTAAATGGTTTAAGACTGTAATGCAGCCCTTATTTGTTTTCTGACATTATTGCTGAAACTGGGTTTGGCTTAAGAGATCCTAAAATTTAGTGACTGCAATTTTAGGGCATCATATCATACTCTTATTTACCCCAGAGGCAGAGCAACAAGGTCTAATGGGAGAAGGTGCCATCCGTCATATCAACAGACATTTGTAATTAGACTCACAGGTGCCCTGAGGATTCACCAAAAACATTCACATCTGTTCTTTCTAGTCCCCAAAGATAACATGCAGCTCTTCAGACATAAAATAGATGATTATAACTAATAGTCTGGATATTCTGTCACTGGCAGAAAGCTTGTTTACAATAATAAATTATACTGTAGAAAAACAGTGTAATGGAAGCATTTCCGAGGAAAATCAATACATGCTACATACTTTGGATATACTCACGCAAACTAAGCATTTAATGTACCTTTTGAAATTTCTGTTTTCTTCCAAAAACAGTGTTATCGTCCTCGCTGAGAGCGGCCCCAGTGGAATGCCTCCATGGCAACAAGTGGAGCAGCAAAAATTTGGGACTAAGCCAAATGCATAAGGCCAAACACCTCTGAAAGCTCAAACCAGTAACAGGCTCTTCCTCAGAAACAGTAAGGGGTAAACAATACAGCTGATTATATTAAAATTACAGGCTAGTCTTTCAAAACAGTCATGAAAGCTTTTGTTCTGAAGATTGCATATGGTGATAACAATGATGCACAAGTGAAACAACCCAAGTATCTTATAGAAAGTAAAAGGCATACAGAAATGTTAAATACCGAATAATCAAAGACAACAGAGCCTGTTTTCCACAGACTTGAATTTAATTTTTATTGATAGTACATCTACAATAAAAATTACCATTAAAAAGATTCTATTAACTGTCTTTTTATACACTTTCTTTTCTGCTAATCCAGCTTAGATTTGAGAATGTAGTTAGAATATTCCATCAGTCAAAAGGTGACAGGTGGGTTACACCTGAGACAGGTCACAGTGCTAACACAGAAGAGATAAATTGGCATATTCCAAGCCTATAGCTGATTTAGAATCACAAGTTCAACTAACATGGTGGGGGAATGCAGACTCCACACAGAAAGACTGCAGCCAGCAAGCAGGTTTGAACCCTAAACCTCCTCGTTATGAGGCGACAGGAGCAAGGACAGCACCACTGTCCACCCTCCACACTGCGGTGTCCAGGTTTATATGTCCAGTGTCTTCAGTCCAAGACAGGGGTTTTGGAGTCTGTCAGACTGTGGGAGTAGACACTCAGGCAGCTGAATGATGCCGAAGGCCACAACAACAAAGACCTAACTAGGGAGCCAGCTGGCAGAAAATAAGAGATGTGAGGGACCAGGGCTGTTTAGCAGTGACTGAACTTGACGTGTCCCTTAGCATACTGACAGCAAGGGGGGTGGAGGGGGTCAAAGAAAATAAATAAATAAATAAATAAAATACAGATAACCCTCTGTGGGATCATGTCAACTATGAGTCTGGCTGACTCCTTTGAATTTGGGAGACAGAAGAATGAGAAAGCTCTAGCATACAAATGCCAGTCACAGAAGACAAAATACCACAAACTAGGTGACTGCAGGACAAAACAGCAAAATAACAACCTTGCATAATTACCCACAAGAAAGCAGTACCGATACTGAAACGGCAAAAGGACGCAAATTCCACCTACAGTACACACACGCGCGTGCACACATGCATGCACACATGCATGCACACGCACACATACACAGTTCAATGAAAGATCTTGCAGTGTCAGTGGTAACACAAATTCAAATCAATTTGAGACAGCGGTCACAAAATCTGAGGGCTCAAATCAGATAAATATAGAAAGACAACAATCCAACCTAGAAAGCGACTCAGTTTTATCAAGTTATCCTGTCAAATGTTACACATACTTCTAATCTGTCTCAAATTTAAGAGAATGCAGAGCCACCTCTATGGCAAAGATACTCAAGTTTCCAAAGATAGTATGAGGTAAAATTACATCTTGAAACTTTGTTGAAAATGGCTGACAGTCAGTGCCATGACTGACCACACTGCTTTGCCTTTGAAGCACTTTTGCCTAATTCTAGATTTATAGCATTCACAAGGTTCTCAGAAAAAGTCATCTTGACCTCAAGTTTAGATGTCAAGATCACCGAGACTCAAACTTGCCTGAGATTTTTAGTAGATAGACCTATGGTATGAATTTGGAGCTCCTGTATGGTCCTATTGCATTTAGAAACTTAGGGTCCCCGCCCCCTGCCCTCCCATCCAGCAGTGTGTTAACAATACCTTATCAGCCTTTTACAACTGAGGGGTTGGAAAAAAAAAAGGGTAAATAAATAAAGGGTAAAAAATGATTACTTATTTCTTACTGTATTGTCTAAAAATGTGGGAAGAGGATTACTACTCATGGTTATATATTTCTTAGATTGATTTTATATTCACTTTTTAATTTTGGTGAGACAAATCAAGTAATTGGAAGATGTCACCGACAGGTCTCCCCATTTTAAAATCATTCCTTCGTCAAAGTCATTATAAGTGGTTTGAGATTTGTGAATTTAAAAGCCATTCACATCACTTCTATTGGCACGGGGGTTGCCAACAGAAGTGCCCCCAGCAGAACCAAAGGATTCCTTCACTGCAGAAGTCTAGCTTTTCACTTTTGTCTTTAAGAATGAACCCATGGCTTTTATTTTCTAGATAAATCAATTATTCTACAAAATAGGCAGTACTTGCGACATTAGTGAACAACTTTCTCTTGCCGTTTTGAAATGATTAATGACCTCTATAAAGAGACTTGGGACATATAGAGAACTTGAGCTGCCAAGCAGGGCAGATATATTTCAAAACCCATCAACCTGATACTGAATACTCACTTAACCCAGCTGTCTCAGCCAATTTACAGACTATTCAACAATATTCCTCTTATTTCAGAAATTATTGAAAGGGGAAAAAACCCCAGCTAAATGGTCATCTGCAGAGGAATGGTTTATTTGAAGAGTTGCAGTCAGGATTTACACTTCATCATCTTGTGGCAACAGTGGACTCCTCTCTATGATTGCCCTGCTAGACCTCAGTGCAGCATTCACTGCCATAGACCACAATATTTTACTATACAGATAAGAACATGACACAGGTATTAAAGGTACTGTGCTGCAGTGGTTCGAAGCAAATCTATCAAACAGTTTGTTCATATAAATGAATCATATAAAAGGCGTTCCACAGGGTTCTGTGCTGGGACCAGTGCTTTCATACATTATAAAAGCTTCACTAGGGCAGTATCCTTAGAAGGCATAGCAAACATTTTCATAGACTACTTGCTTGTAGTTCCCAGGATATTTAAAAGTAAAATGGGATGCAAATCCTTCAGCTTTCAGGACCCTCTTCCGTGGAACCAGCTCTGAGTTTGGGAGACAGACTCCCTGTCTCTCAATACTTTTAAGATTAGGTTTAAAACGTAACATTTTGATAAAGTTTATAGTTTGAGCAAATCGGGTGACCCTGGACCCTCCCTTAGATTTGCTGCAATAGGCCTAGGCTGCTGGGGGCTTACCATGATTCACTGAGCATTTCTTCTAGACTCACCCCTTTTCATTCTCTCACTGCATTTTGCACTCCATCATCAGTTATTATTAAGCTCTTCCTTAATAGTGTGTCTTTTATCTCGTCTCCCTCCCCTCACCCACAACTGGTCGCGGCAGATATAGTCACACTCACACACACACATATATACACGGCGTTTTTTTAAGAGCTTTGGACGCCCACATACTTCCGACTCCAGCTGTTTTCCAACTAAATCCAAGTTTTTAAGAAACGACGGCTGAGGTTTGATAATCCGTGAGTTATTAAGCGGTACGTTTTCTCCAAACATGAACGTAAAATGTGCAGTCTGAAAACACAAAACAGCTGCTATAAACACACAAGCCCCGTTAACCCAGCTGCTAAAACTCACACGACCCTGCAGTTTCCAGCTGATTCCACCTCTTCCTCGAAATGCTTACAGAGCTAAAACCCTGCACGGCTTTTAGTTTAACCTGTAAACAAAATAACAATTAACTCTAACATTTCAACAAAGTTTCAAGCTAAACCTGGCCTCAGATAAACCCTTCGGAGCGCTGCCACCGAGCAGGCTGACCTTATCCAACTAATTAACTTACTCCGACGGGTCGGACTGGGAAGCTAGCGTTCAGCTAGTAGCTGCTAGCGTCGGCTGTGTCTGCCTACCTCGGCTGAGATGTCATGGTGCGTCTCACAACAACCAAAGTTGGTTGTCATGCGTCTCTCACAGTCCTCGCCGAGGTCTTCTTCTCACTTGGTCACATTGTTTACCGGTGAAGGTGGGTTGTTAGTTTGAAAACTGTCAGGACGACGTTGTTTAATAGTTGTCTGCTGCCACTACGTGTTTGGGCTTTCCACTCTGTCTGCCTAGTGGATTGTTCTACTCTTCTTAGCCATCCGGGGACCAACCTCAGTTTTATACACTCAAATTTGTTAAAAAAGATTGCTAAAGCTGTCGATTTGCTTTTCTAAGTATATATCGAAAATAAATGTGTCGAAAGAGTCCAATAGGGGCAACATTATTAATCGTTTTTTCTCCTTTAGAGGGGTTTGCGCAAACTTTTCACAATTACCCCTGCCTGAGACACATGGTACAGCCACCTGTGTTTATATTTACGTTACGTGCTCCATCGTGATTTAACTTGGTTGACGGTACCTGAAGAATAGAATGAATAGAATGATTACGTAAAACAAGAAAAGATAGAGAATAAGTAAGTAATTTTATTATAATATGATATAACAAAACATGTAAAATGTACATAAACAAAAACAATGCTTTATTTTATAATATTTATTATTTACAGTGAGCTCTTGCCATAATTTTAGTATTGAAAACCCTACAGCAAATAATCATTTGATCTCATGATTATATGTAATGGAAAAAGAGAGATTTAAAAAAATCTGATTTAGGGAAATCATCCCCTTTGTCCTGTGTGGTCCTGTTTGATATATTTGACTAATATCCATTCATAAATAAGATCATTTGAGGGGACACATGAATAAATTGTTCTTGGCAATATGTATCCATTGAACTTAAAAAATGACTCAGTAAGAAAGCAGACAGCTTAAAGGCAAGTATGACTGGCTTTTAAACACACAAGATACCTTTTTTTCTTTTCTTTTCACACTTTCTTGTGATTTGTTTGTTGGTGGTGATTAAGACAGGCAGAATGTCCTGACTCACTCTTCACCTTTGTCACACCTTTCATGACATTTCGGAGAAAGGTCTGTCTGGAGGCCCAATAGGAGGGTTATGTTATGCTGCCCCTGGTCGCCTGCCAGCAGAGCACACCAACAAAAACCCTCCTTCATTTAAGCCTTAATAGTGCTTAGGCTTAATAGTGTGTCTACACTGTAACAGAAAAAAGGTTTCCCCCACTGCCCACCCAAACCCCTTCAATCCATACAAAACAGTACATCAATAACAACAGATATGGCATTGATTATGTTATGCAGAGAAGAGAGCTGGGATGGGGTGGTTTGCAAAACCACTTGCAGATGTTCAGTAAATGTAGACAGACTACATGAAATTTTCCAATTTTGTGTATTAAAGAGTATCAGCTCAGCCATCAGCTGATGTATTCTGGCACTGAGATTTGCCAAGGTTTGCTTAGGATGACTTTTTGTCATGACCAAACTAACGCTGTGATTGATTAGTCAATTCAAACAGATTTTCTTTTATACTAGGCTTATCATTTAAACATGCAGTTGGAATGGATCTTTTAGTATATATTTTGATCATTAGGAATAATTCCACTAATTATTTTAAACAACTGATTATTATTTTGAGACAGATCACAAAAACTGCAATGGAACAGGAGCCTACTTGAAGCACCTTTGTGGATTTTCTTGTCCACATTTTGGAGGAATATGTGAAATATGGTGTTTGTTAAAAGACAGGAATAATGCTCAACATTTCACAGAGAAACTGGTGTTTCACCCTACTTGTAGTTTTTTTATGGCAGTAAATTATTTATTTATACTGATTGTAATTCTGGTGCAGTACTACCCTGTAAGAAGTCTGCCATCCAGTGGATGCACAGTAAACGGGACTTAATTCCAGTACTTCCATTAGTTTACACCATACCCAGGAGGTGGCAGTATATTATGTCCTTGTGTAGTAATGAAATGCAATAAGATATTTGTTTGTGAGGATTTTATGCATAACAACTGAATAAAATAAACAAACAGACAAAATGGAAGTGGGAAAAAGAGCAAAAATATGTTTACAATCACATCTTATCATAGCTTTCTTAAATAGTTAAACTCAATAAAGATGTGAGAGTGAAAGGAAAATGAAATGGTTTAATATTAAACTATCAACCCTTATAACACAACATTAACATCATTGCATTCTTCATTTAGAGAGAACATTTACATAGCTTTTTGCCTTTCAGTAAGTCAGCAGAGCAACAAGTTTGGCCTGAAAGTTTCAGAGTGCTTGACACATCTAAAATCATTCCCCATCTGCTCCTTTTAGCCAAAGTGCCACGAAACACCCTTACAACTGAAGTCACATAAACCAAAAATATATCAAAAGAATATTATTGTGGATAATACAAGTATATGTGCCATATAATGTTCATAATACCCACATCATCATGCTCATATGCTTGATCATCATCTTAACACATATTTCTGAAAGAATGTAGTATACAGCTTCACTGATCATAGCAAGTGCATTAAATGCATTTTGTCAGAATAGTAAATAATATCGTTACTATCACTCACATGGCTTTCCAAGTTTAGTGAACTTGTGGACCTCACTCTCATTTTCTGTTCACTCAGGTAAGGGATTTAAAAGCACACTGAGAGCACTAGAGAATAAATCTAAACTTGCTTAAGAATATAGAGAAATTACAGTTATTAATCTTTTCTGCCCCAGCCTTACCCCTGAATTACAATCCAAGCATAACCATCCATTACTAGCATCTCTGATACCCTATTTTATTATTGGACCTTGGAGACCCACAATAGATTTTCCTTATTGCTGTTGGCCACTTAAGTATAAATTACAACCACTTCCAAACACACTTGTTACTTGTTGCTTCAAAATAGCTCACAAGGAAATAGTGAACATTGTATTCTATTCTATGAGTCTGAAAGGTTTACTTACTAGATACCTTAGAAAGTAAGCTTTTAACATACAAAGTATGAAAAGAACAAATAAAGTAAAATGTCTAAAGCGTTTATATAAGCAATAAGAATGTAACACTTCCAGCTTCCAGGTATGATCAAATTAGCTAGATAAAAAAAACAAGCTGTGTGACAATTTTATACTAACCCCTGTGGGTATGTGGCAGCTTTAAATTAATGAAAAGCAAACGATGCCAATTTTTAAAGAAAATCAGCATAAGTTATAGAGAGAGCTCCATCTCCTTTCTGACAAAGGGACTGTTCTTTTTTTTTATTCATTCTGTACATTTGCATCTAATACTTCCATTAAAATGTCTAAAAATGCAGGACCTTTCATATTATTTAATATCCTAATTGGTGGTTTTACTTAAAAGATCTGGATACCTCTACCTCTGATATTTTATCCAGCACTTTGTTGTTGGCGCTGATTTGGACTTCTTTGCCAGAAGGTGACCAGATATGGAGGACATTTAAGAACCGTGTCCCCCAGAGCATCTTCCTGGGTAGAAACCTGGATGCAGAGCGATGTCCCAGCGTTCTGTGTGCTGAAATGCTGTGTGACGTCGTAACGAAGGCCGCAGCTCTCTGCGATTGTTGTAGGGCTGTTATGTGCGTGTAGTGTAGTGGCAGCTGGAGCAGTGGCTTTGACCTCCAGTTGCTCATGTCCCACAGCAGATATATCCACAGGCAATACCGCGTAGGCATGCAAAAAGCTCTCACCAATGTTGCACTTGAGGTCAGTAGGCCAACAGTATTCCCCGAGGTCTCCTAGGAAAGTAAACTAGTTTGTGAAGGCCTATACACATGCGCAATATAAAACAGGTCAGTCAGGTGGAGATAGATGCAGCAGAACCCCTTTAATTAGCGATGATGTCTCTCAGGAATTATTTTCAGAACACAGCCTGAGATTTGATTTTGCAACAAACACCCCGCACGCCTCCAACCCAGAGTTGATGGTGTCATGTTGTGTCTCCTTACCTTCAGTTGAGTCTGACAGCCGAATATTATGATTGTCCTGAAGCTGCAATTTTTTGATGTATGTCATCCCAGTACACTCCATTAAACAGTCACTTGGTTGTATCACCCTCCTGGGAAGCGGGTTGATCAGTGTTTCTTTTTCTGAACATTCAATTGCGCCGACAGCCAGCAGAAGTGGCCACAGTATGCCAAAAGACAACCATATGCCGATATGTCCTGGCATTCTGTCCAGCATTAATCAAAAACCGAGGCAGCTGCCAATGTTGAGCTAGACCTGAAACTTCACAGACTTTAAACTTAGAACTATATGTAAGGATTTCACTGCAGCCAGGAAAGGATTACATGTACAGCAGCTAAAAAAACATTAGAGGCTCCTCAGAAGTACGCAACATGTTGCTCTCCCTCACACCAACACCTAGTTTTATACAGTACTGTGCCAACTTTTCCTCATCATCTACTTTTTCCCTCCCACTTGAATTAACAGCAAGTCTGTGGCTGGCAGTAAGCCACGAGGGGCTGGTATAAGGAAAGTTTTATTTAAAAATGTCAGTTCAGAGAATAACATAAAGAATACTGTAACGTGGGTTGTATTCAGTGGTTGAGAGGACCACTCAGCCCACAACAACACTGGTACTGGGAATTCCACAGAGCTTGTCCTTTAATAAACACACTATTCACTAACCTTACAAGGCCCTGTTGAACGGCTGCTGTCTTATCATGAAGCAAGCAGTGTTCATACAACTCGTAACGTTACTTTGAGTTAAGGAGGTAAAGATATGAGGTCCATCTGAGTCCATGTGTTCATGTGCCAGCACGCTTCTCACACACTCTACAGGGGGCAGTGGCGCATACTTGTGACATCACTAAACATTAACTTGGGTGGTCTTAAAGAGACACCACACAATTGTGACTGTTACAATGCATTGTTGTGATATGTTATACTTGTATTTCTTGTGTTTTATTGTGAAGCATTTTGTTTAATTTGTGAATTATACTTACACAATAGCAACTGAGAAGTATTAAAAAAAATTAGCTGATTTCAATCATTTATAATCTTTTATTGGAATAAGCAAGAATTTATTGAATGGTACAAGTGATTAAGATGGGAAAACAATGTCTTGAGCACAGTAAAAAAAAAGGTTTATCTAAATATGTTAAATTGCTTTATTGTATAGCACTGTAAGCAGTATTACACTTGTGAAACATTACTTAAAACATGGTGGTAATTTTGTAAAATAAGCCGTATACAACAAAATAAAATTACAACCAAGAGCTGTCACCAGTCTTAATTAAAAAAGCATACATTTGAAAACAAACAAACAAAAAAACAAGAATTCTTCCGTGTAAATGTATATAAAAGCAGTCAGATAATGTAATGTAAATTACGCCACAAAAACATAAAACTGAAGCAGCCAATCTCAAAAATAAGAATCTGAATTTTGAACTGTTGCAACTGGCAGAATTTATATACATATGACAAATCAGAATGAAAATTAAATGTGAACAGAAGATTGTTTGTTCTCCTCTGTTAAAGCATGTCAGTCATATCACCAGTAAATAGTTTAATTATGAACTTTTAAAGTTGCAGTTTTTGGGTTTGTGGGCCAAAATTGTTTTTCTTTTTCCTCAGTTGAAACATGAAAATATAGAGTATAACCAATGGAAAGTCATGCCCATGTCCCAGAGAAATTAATAGATTGCTAAATTTATCTTGTGAGCATGAAACATAATCTGTGAAGATGACATATCAGAGACGATCTGCTTTAAGAGTAGAGCCTGATCCTCTTGTGAGAGGGTCTTGCTCAAGTCTTACATTTCTTCAGGGAACATTTCTTCTCAGTAATAGTTAACAGCTATTAATAGTAGCCTGTCCACATGAGATTTATTTAAAGACAGACTGTGAGGATTTACCATACATGTGTTGGCTGGAGCTTTCTTTGGTTCAACGTTTACAGACAAAGACATAAAGATTGTGTAATTACTGTTAAATCAGTTGAACAATAATTGTCCAGCTTTCCAAAACTCCTGTTTTAATGGAAAGCCCAGACTTGCTTTGGTTTCTGGAGCCAGTGCTGAATGCACTTTCTATTTTAAAAGGGAAAGACAACCTACAAAAGCAGCGTTTGTATGAGAACAGAATTGTGGATATGATTTTTTGTTCTTTTTATGTGTGTATAAAAGCCAAACGGTTCATACCACACACTCAAGACAGCCTACTCCTTGCCAGGATCCTCAGAGTTGCCCAGCCCACAGCCACAGCTGCGGGTCAGCTGCATGGAGGAAATGACAATGGTGCTGGATTCATCCATATAGACAATGGGCACCACTTCATGGGAGATGGGCTGACAGCATGGCACCTGGTCCTGGGAAAAGATAAAGAGAGCAGGAATCAGACACGGTGCATATTTTCATGATTATAGAGCTGACGCTTAAGCATTTTAAAAATTGTATTGTTGTCATATTTCAGTGAAAAAAAAACCCCCATAAACATTTAGAGTGTGCAGGACTTGCTCTGCTCCACACCAAATAAAGCAAGGTGTCAAGAAATGATTTACATTTTTATTTTGTTTAAATAGAAATGATTTAAACAAAATAACAAACACTTCAGCTTCTAGTTTTGATTTTTATTTACTGTTCTGTTTCCACAATACTCTCCTGCTGTCACGCTTTTTCTGGTCGATGAACTTTGTGGAATGCCTTGGCTTGTTTTTGGTCAAGTTCATTTATGTTGGCAGGAAGAAGAAGTACACATGCTTATCTACATGCAGCTGTTTCGCCTCCAGAGCACACCAAGGTAAGATACGTGCTGTTCTTAGGCAGCATAGTAGAAAATAACAAAGTACATCATAAATCTAAGCATCGTGCTGTTCCCACACACCGCTGAGAATTTCCTATGCCAGGTTTTGTTTTTTGGGGGACTAAAGCACAACATATAAATATCTATGGATGTAAATGTGAGTCAAAAACATATAAATCAGTGAATTATTCTCTTGTAATAATGTCTTTGTTAACTAACTGTGTGTTGGCATCCTGGATATTTACTTGGGATGGTGGGCATTGCACAGTGGTCATGGCAGAGTTGCAGGTTGCGCATTGAACATAGGTAAGACTCAAGGGCTGGATCACCCAGCTGTCCCAGCCCAGATCTGGGAAATTAAACACTTGATTACTGTACTGAAAAATGTTGCATACCAGTATTATTGTTACACATAAATAACAATGTATTGTTACACACCTTTCATAAAGATCTCTGAGGCAATGGAGCAACAGTTCAGGCTCGCTCTGTTTTGATTATCAGCTGATGCAGAGTAGCCTGGGACTGCTGGGGCTGGAAGGAGATACAGAGGCACTGTAAGACTTTAGAGTTGACTGCCACTAAGCGCTAGGTTGAGGGTGGTACATTTTTCTGTGTATCTTTTGATTTCACATACTTGCAGTATGCTTGGCTGTGTGAGAAATGATGCTGAAGGTTCGGTTCCACTGCTCTCTGACACTGTCCAGTGCACCGGCAGGTAGCTGCGGCTCAGTCTGCAAGTTCAGAACCCCAAGGAGGTTCTTTTTGATGGACTGCCATGACTCACCTTGGCACCTGAACATCACGTACAATGTTGTGTTGGAAAAAAATAAAAGAAAGTAATCTTTGTTGTTTTTACAGCATTAAAAGAAAAAGTAGTTGGTTTCTAGATACCCTCAAATACCCTCGTGGACTAGTGGTTTGCAGATGTTTGGCTGAAGTGAGACAAGTGTGACTGATTTCATTACTGCAGCTTGAACAGAACAGTCTGTTATGTCTCTGTGCAGCTCTCCCTGAAAACCATTTGGGCAACATGACCCTGAATCACACACTGAATTTACTATTTAACCCATGTGACCTCACCGCACGTGCATCAGCACACAGCTCACTCTGATTTCTGAACAATAGAGAAAGATTTCCTTGAAACATTCCCAAAACATAATTAAAACATCATACAAATAGATGGCTGTACTAACAAAAACTACATAGGCACGCAAAATTGTGGTGTGGTTATTGCAGAGGTTCTGATTTGGTATTGAGACTGACCTGTGACCTAAGACAGCAGCTTCAGGTTCTTTCCTGGATGGATCCAAGACAAATGCCATCATCATGGAAGAGCCCAAAAGCATCGTCATGACAATGAATGCAAAGGCCATCGTGGATGAACACGTAAGACTGGCTGCAGACAAAGGCTGCGGTTGGTTTCGAACGTCTGGTCGGAGGAGGAGATAGGAGCGACAAAACTGGGATGCTGCGCTGGGTATTGTTTGTCAGGGTCTGGGAACCACGGTTTTTATCTGCTTGTACCCCAACGTGGCCTTGAGATAGTTAACACTGTAGACTTTTCCCCTGTTCTGTGTGAAAGAATAAATGAACGAAGATTAATGGGTGGAGAAAGAGAGGTCACAAATGCAGGCAAAAAAAAAACTTAGGAACAAGAGGTACACATATGTTGTAAAAAACATGTACTCATGTTATAGTATGCCTGCCTGGGCACAACACTTTGACAAAAAGTTTGAATTTATATTTAAAGTTGTTGTTTCTATTATTATTACTTATGTATTTTTGCTATTTCCATAGGTGAAGGAAAATTATGAACACGTCTCGATGTAATGCATTAAACATCCTGACTAAATGACCTTATCAGTGAAATACCTAATGTAACAAGAGGCACTCTGAGACTGTCCTTCACCAAGGCAGCTCACTCTGAGGGCAGTATTGCATTTATATAATTACTTAGTTTTCTTTGTTTGTTAAAACATACTTTAAGCAGTTTGTAGTGCACTGAAACTCCTGTAAGGGTTGCGTGACAGATGTTTCATTTGATTATACAAACATTATATCACAATAGGTAATGAATAATAGGCACTGATTTTTAAAAAACTGGAAAAGAATAACTTGAGCTTATTATATAAAAACTACTATATTTCTAACTAACTAGGCAGTTATTTATCTTTCTCTGTACAATACTTTCATTAAAGTCTTAATGCACTTTGCAGTCAACTTGAAAGAAAGTAAGTAAAATTAAAAAAGGAAAATTTGAGATCAGGCATCATGATATTTAGATGCAAACTATAATGTGATGTCATATCCTGAATGTTGCAAAAAAAAAACAAAGGCAGCAGAATTTTAAGCACAATTTTATGAAAGTTTTTTGACCTTGAAGAAGAGATCAGAGGTCCAAAGTGGCGTCATACTTGGAATATCCATATATCATTTCCTATATGTTGTCAGTACAAACAAATTGAAGTAGAAAACAGTTTTAAATAGCTCTATATTCCATTAATATAACTTTTAAAATGTGACATGATCTTTTAAATTTTAATACTTTCTACACAATATATTAGGTTATAAAGGTTTAGTAAATTTTTTACCTTGAAGATCGGGATGGCTGTAAGTCAGATTTTAATTAATAGTTAATCAGGCCCCAGTCTGCACCCCTATAATGTTTTATCACAATTCATTCAAAAGGCATTTTATATTGTAAGGTAAAGAACCTACAATAATAGTGAGAAACCCCCAACAATCAAATGATCCTCTTTGAGCAAGCACTTGGAAACAGTGGGTAGGAAAACCTCCCTTTTAACAGGAAGAAATCTCTGTAACAACCAGACTCATAGAGGGGTAACGGCAACAGTCGGGGTGAGGGAAGACAGACAGGACAAAAGTATGTGGAAGAGAGTCAGAGATAAATAGTGACTACTCATTAAATGCAGAATGGTGCGTAAGCACCAAGTTAGTGAAAAGGGTGAGTAAAGAAGAAACACTCAGTGCATGATGGGAAGCCCCCAGCAGGCTAGGCTATTGCAGCATCACTCAGGGAGGATTCAGGATCACCCCAACTCCAGCTCTACATTTATAAAAAAGGAAAGGTTTAAGCCTAATTATAAAAGTAGAGGTGTCTGTCTTCCGAATACAAACTGAGAACTAGTCCCAAAGCTTGAAAGCTAAAGGCTCTGCTTCCCATTCTGCTTTTAAATATCCTAGGAAACACAGGTAAGCCTGCAGTCTGAGTGAAGTGCTCCTTTAGGGTGACGTGTATGATCATTATTATTCAGATAAGATGGGGGCTGATGATTTAAGACCTTGTATGTGAGGAGAAGCATTTTAAATTGAATTCTGAATTTAACAGGGAACCGATGAAGAGAAGCCAATATGGGAGAAATATGCTCTCCATTTCCAGTACAATAATACAGTTACTGCATCATTTTGGATCAAATGATGGCTTTTCGGGGTGTTTTGAGGACAGCCTGAAAATAATATATTACAAAAGCAGATAATAAAAGTAATAAATGCATGAAGTCGTTTTTAAGCACCATTCAGGATGTTTCCAATTTTAGAGATATTGCACAAATGCAAGAAAGCGG
This sequence comes from Copadichromis virginalis, assembly GCF_057382275.1. Lineage (NCBI taxonomy): Eukaryota > Metazoa > Chordata > Actinopteri > Cichliformes > Cichlidae > Copadichromis > Copadichromis virginalis. The sequence goes on from NC_140624.1 coordinate 50,448,881, forward strand.
TCCTACATGTTTGTTTAATATGTTCACTGAACGACATCCTGGTCAAAAATTACTCCATGATTATTCACAGTGTGATTGGAGGCCAAGATAATGACATCCAGAGTAAGTCTCTGGTTGGATGTCATTTTTCTAAGAATTTCAGGGGTGGGTACAATAACCTTTCATTTGAATTTAGAAACTAAAAATAGACGTCATCCCAATCTTTATGTCTTTAAGACATTCCTGCAGTTTAACTGTTGTGTGTGTTTATCTGGAACTCCATAACTAACATTTGTGTGTGAAGAAGATGCCTCATTTACATAAACAAACGGGAGTCTATTTGATAGATATGCTTCAAACCACTACTCTGCAGTAACTTTAATTCCCAAGGCATGCTCTTATGTCTGTAATAAAATAGTTTGGTCATCAGTATCAACTGCTGCACTGAAGTCTAGTAGGACAGTACCAGAAATAAGTAATGCCCGAGGCCATAAGATCACTTGTAACCTTTCCTGACACTGTTTCTGTACTGTGATGAGGTTCAAAACCTGACTAAAACTCTTTGAATAAACCATTTATATCATATATGTGGGGGTTTTTTTGCACTACACATTTGGGTTTGAACAGTGAAAGACGGCAACGGATGACCCATTGACAGACCCCAGTTTATAATCATGGGAAAAATACAGTTGGTTTCAACAAACTGCAACAAACTAGCATTTATTTCTGCATATGGGTGATTATCAGTTTGTATCACACCTCACATTTTCGGGCATCACATGAAAGGTGGAAATCTCCCCAGATAAACAAAAAAACTATATTATTTCTCTGCAGCTGTTTTTCAAGGACAGGATCCTGAGGGAAGAAATGTAATACAAAGCAACAATGATTGCTGCAGGTGATGTTAATATCTGAAAAAAAAAAAACCTTTCACAGTTCTGTGGGTCATGCGAGGCCACAGACTTGTATGGAATGGCAGCTACAAGTTCTGCGTCCTTAGCTGACCTCCGTCTCTTCAGATTCCTCAACTAACAACTAAATTTGCAGCAGCCAAACTTTCTCATGAGGCCAAATTGGTTCTCTTATCTGCAGCCTGCGGATACCAAACAAGAATTCTTCCACGCTGCCAAAGGAATTCATGCTGCAAGCTGTTGCTTGCAATACTTTCCTTTGGAGGTGATATAACAAGTCTGTCTTTCACCTTAGATAAAGACCTGCACAAAGTTAAATGGCTGTCTGTTCAATATATTTACATGTATGTATGCATGTAAATATCTATGTATTATATGGAAAAGAAATATGTGTTTTTACCTCAGTTCACAGTTTTGTAAAATATTATACATTCACTCAGGGTTGTACTACCAGAAAGATACCCCTTCTCTATTCTTCAGTATCTTGTACTATTTTTTTCTTAAATTTAATTTCAAAATAGAAAGTCATATTGTGATCAAAATAATGTGATAAGCTTACAGAATATAGTATTTTAATTTGTTGGGGCAAATTGACACAATGTTACCAAAGGTCTGTGAACATAATTTATTTAAACACTTATTTTTTGAAAAGGTTTAATTATGAACATATTGTAGGTCTACTTTGCTTATGTAAAAGTACAAATACTTCTGTCAGAATGTAACTGCTTCATATTATTACAATAATATTTTATAGCCTTTTAAACCCACATAATTCACATATGGAAAATAGTCTTGCGTAAGATGCTGTATGGGTCTCAACAACACTGCAAAGATCTTAAATTTTCCATGAATCAGCCTCTCAGGGCTGGAATGCTTTAATTTGTATATTGTTACCACATGCAAAAACACACACACACACAAACACACACACACGCATGCACACACACAAAACATAGTTATGTAATGCTATTCTATATAAATCTGTTAACGTCATCCAACCCTTTGGAAACCCCAAACCAGTAATTAAATATAAACATGTGCAAACAAGTACTTTCTGTGCAGATGAAGTCTGATGTAGTGCTTTTTTTTTTTTTTTAAAGAAAATCTGTAATATGAACAACTTCAGACTGAAAATACACGAGAAGCATTTTTGTATGCTAGTTTTTACATTCAGCTTACTTGAATGATTTTAATCCAGTGGTATCTGGCATGGAGATCAGACTCATCAAATGGTCACAGGACACTTTTGAGACATCAAGAGGCGAATTAATGAGAAGGAAGCCAAAAGACAGAGAAAAGTGATTTTACACGACACGCGCAGTTTTTTGGGGTGTAGAAGACTGTATATAAAAGATGGACATAGCCATTTTTGGTTTTTGGGTGGTGAATAGTCATGGAGCTCCAGTCCTCCTGTGGGTCTCTGCCATTTCTCTCTCTCCCCCTTTGCTTTCTCTCTTTTGTGTGCTTGTTGCTCTGTGTGTGGGTGTTGTAACAGTTGCTGTTGTAACGCAGTGTATTTCCACATGGCGGCGCATCCAGTCTCGTGCCTGGTGTGTCACCCCCTTTTTGTTCTTCTTTGTAACATCTCTCAGTAATGGATTTTTCCGTGTGTTCGCGGACTAGTGTGCTCTGTAGTTGCCCTTGTTTTAGCCTTCAACCATTTAGTCAACCATTTCCCCAAAGTGTGAGTAATAAGTCCAGCGCACTGATGGTGGGCGTGTGTGTGTCACTGTGGGATTCTCCAGCTTTAGACAGCTTGCAGCTATGTATGAATGAGAGTCCTTGAGTAGCAGACGTCTCCCACCACTTCCTCGTCGTAGAAAGTCACAGCACCAACAGGTGCTGCTGGCTGGGATCACACAGAGACTTTATACACGGACAAACGTTTAGAAGCAGACATCACAGACGACTTTCTTGAGGACGCTGAAAACAAGCTGAGTTCAATGAACAATTTTCATTGGTGCTTAACAGGGCACGGGAGGTGTGGCAGCATTTAACACAGCAAGACGGGGAAACTTCAGTGGTAGCATTTTAATAAAGACAAATATTAGTACAGTAAACTGTATCAAAACGCAACAACATGTGAAGTGCATTGCAGGTGGCACTTAATAAAGGTGCAACAATGTTATGCAATCCAATAGTCTTGCTGCCAGTCATACTATGAAGCACCTGAGAGACATTAATAGTGTTACAAAACTAAAGATTAAAAAACGTTTTCTTTCAGGGTGAGAGGCCTGGAAACACTGAGGTGTGAGCAAAAACTTACTGAAGGAACAGAAAGAGAGCAAATTAGAGTACATGCTGTGCTGTACTTGTAACTTCATTCATGAATAAATCTGTATTTACTGCAGCTAAGCCTCCTTTCAAAACACTTGCTGCCCTTTATTAGAGCTGTCATCTGTTTATTCAGCGCAGATGCCAGCTGTAGTAAGGTTTAATCCTAATCCACTTGCATCTTGTTTTGTTTAAGCAATCGCAGGAGCCTGTCTGAGACACTTGCTGGTGTGTTGTTGTGATGACTGGGGTGCTGTAGCTGTGGAGAGAGGACGTGCGGTTTCCCATGCTGCTACACAAGGGAAACAAAATAGTCATAAAGTTATAACCTATACTTTTTTCCTTTTACTTTTTACAAGGTGTAAGAGAGGAGGTAATGAACGGAAGGGGACGTGGCCAGGTAAGTTATTAATGTTCAGTGTGGGCTTTTGTTTGGATTTTGCTGTATATTCTTCATTTTTATATTAATATTAAATGCCAAGGTTCTTATTCTGTTAATGGTTAACATCATGAATTCAGTCATTTTAAGGAATAATTTGTTTTTCCAAGTTATTTACATTTACGTTACTTGTGTTGTGAATGCTATTTTGGATTTATTGGGAACATTTCATAAATCAAGTGTCAGTTAAACTGTAAAAATAAGTATAGCATGTTATTTTGTATCTAGAGATCTATTATTGCACTATTCCCAGGTTGCAAAACACAAGCTCAGAAATTTCAGACTTCTGCGTGAAAGTATCTTTGTCTTTGTTTCTGACAGTGACAACAGCAAAGAGGTCATGGGCTGTGGCCTGAGAAAATCAGAAGTACAGCAGAAGAAATGTGACAGAGGTGCAGCTACTTTCCAATTTTTTTCTTCTTTAAAGAAATGCTTTTTTGAAATTGTAAAACTACAACTCAGTGTCTTCTCCCATTTTAGTGAGCCTCTCAGTCCCAGGTAAGTTTATTTACTTCATCAGCTGTACCTTTCATAGTGTATAGTTCAAACTATTCTCTGGAAAAATTCTCAGTAAGTTTAACTTTTGTAAATGTAACCCCACTTTTATGCATGCGGTAAAGCTGCCACTGGTAAGTGTTTCAACCTGGATCTGACTAAGAGTGTAAAAGTACTGGTAATGGAAGATGAGTGCTTTGTTGTTTCTCTCCAAATCTTCAGCAATCAGAGCGGCTCTGTTGATTCAGCGCTGGTATCGGCAGTATGTTGCCCGGCTGGAGATCAGACGCAGGTGCACGTGGAACATCTTCCAGTCTATTGAATATGCAGGACAGCAAGATCAGATCAAGGTGAGCTCACGCAATTAATGTAAGTCGGTGTCATATATGCATTATGAAAGTAATTTTTAGCCATCTTCCGGTGTTTTATAATGTTGGTCATGCAATTTTCTGGTAGAGACTGGAATACCTGCACAGCTAGTGGATGTATTGCCCGTTTTGGATAGCATCACTATGAAGCTGACATATTTGCTTTAACTATAAGACAGGTCATCACATCGCTTTCTACTATTGAATTTAATACAGACACTAATTGTCTGCCATGCTATTTTTATTTTCACTTTTCTTTTAGCCATAGGTCATAATTTTAATGTGTCCTATACTTTGATATATGAATAACAGACATCTGAAAACATGACATCAGTATCAGCTAACTATGATACCTGCACTGACAAGGGGTCCGGTGTCCACTCTGCTTAAGCACAGTTTTACCGGACTAGTTGTATGATTTCACAAACTGTCATTTTTATGGTTACTTTTTTCACTTCCTGCAGCTGTACAGTTTTTTTGGCTTCTTGATGGACCACTTCACCCCAGCCAGCAGTGAAAGTAAGACAGTGACTCTTATCACACACAGTTTCATTCGCGGTATTATAGGTTTCATTAGATTACAGGCAGTGAGCTAATCCGAGCTCACCCAGCCTGCTCCCTGCTGAGAAGCACGAAAGTAGCTTTTCCTCACTGCACTGATCCACGTCCGTTTCTTTTCTCCTCTGTCTCTAATGAAGGAAATTTAATTTCTCACATCTTTCGTGAGAACGAAATCTGCCGTGATGTAGAATGGGAAAGATATTTTTGCTACAAGAGCATAGATGTACCAGACAGCTACACGGGGCCCCACTTGACCTTCCCCATGACGTTCTGCGGAGTGTCAAAGCTTGTCGAGGCTTTTAAGCACAAGCAAGTAGGTACAGTGGAGGCAGATATAGTCTTTTTTTGCCTTATTCTTCCACACTCGGATTATTCATACATGATTTCTTTCCCCCAGTAGCAGCTCCATGCACGATATGTTCTGCAGATTCTTGGGGAGACTTGGAGACTTCTAAGAATTCTTCCAAACATCAGTCATCTTTCCTCCTGTCACACCAAGGAGATTACAATATGTGGTACACAACAGGCCTTTCCTAGATTTGATCCCCAAACTGTGCCTTTTTTATTTCCTACTATTTGAGCATGCACCCAGCTATGGAGGACTGAAACCGTCAAAATCAAAATCAAGAATAATACATACTAAGTATTATTTGTTATTATTGGTTTTACTTTTCAGTTCCATTTATTTTTCCATGTTATTTTATTTTTTATTTAATTAATTACTTACCTATTTGCTTTGTTGTTACCGGTATTGTCTTTTTTTGCACAATGAAACAAAAAATAAATGTGACGTGACTTTCTGCAACAAATTAAACAAATAAATATGCCCTGGGAAGAAATATAAGAAAATGTGTAACAAAATAAAATAAAATGGGAAAGTAAGACAAATTGTGAAATTATTTGATGGATAAATTATTATGGTGGCAAACACCTACAGATATATTGATTTATGTAACGCTTTATAAATAATTAAACCTCATATTTATAGTTTGTATTGTTTTTGTTGATATGATCATTACCACATGATTTATTTGATCATTTTTGTCAGTTTCAGTCTACTGTAGTCACAGCAGTCATATGATGAAATAAACAGGTTTTCTGTTTTCTTTTCCAGGAGACCTCCATGGGCAGCTAGAAGATCTGCTATTGATATTCTATAAAGTAGGCTAGGCTACACAATCCACACATTTCAAACAGGCTTGCCACTCCTAGATGGTCAATTTGATCAAACTTTCCTCTTAAAACTGTCCAGAATGGTTTGCCATCTACTGAGAAACCGTATGTGTTCAATGGGGACTTTGTGGATCGTGGCAAAAACTCCTTGGAGATTCTGCTCATCCTGTTTGGGTTCCTGCTAGTCTACCCCAATGATGTTCATTTAAACAGAGGGAACCATGAGGACCACATTGTTAACCTAAGGTAAGCCAGTCTTCAGAACTCTTCCTTCTCTCAATCTCGCTCTCATTTTTTCTTTCTGTTGTTTTGTTTTACATCTTCAGTCAGAATGCAGTCATAGTCTAGCTTAAAGAAATCATTTTTATATCGATCCAACATGTGATGTGTTTACTAATTTTGTCATTCATTGTGTGTTTTCCCAGATATGGCTTTACTAAAGAAGTTTTGGGAAAATATAGGGTAAGGCTTAAACTTACTTTAATATTAGCATTCAGTTTGACACCCAAACAGTAAACAAATAAACAAATAATATTAAAAAAACCTAAATGCATAAAAATACATTAGAATGTACAATATTAAAAAGAAAGAATTTTCAAGTATTTTTTTAAACATGCATTGAATTTTACTGTTTTTACATCTGTAAAAAAAGTTACTGCCAGAAAAAAATTACCTTAGGAGTGAATATTTGTCTATATCTATGTTTGTGTTAGCCCTGCAGAAGAGGATGGATTATGATAATAATGACCATGACTATATACAAGGTATGATAAAGATGACTTGATCTGCAGGTGCACGGCAAGAAGATCCTTAAGCTTCTCCAAAAGATCTTCAGCTGGCTACCTCTGGCTACTGTGATTGATCACAAGGTGCTGATTGCGCATGGAGGGATCTCTGACACAACAGACCTGAACGTAATAGCCAGAGTGGACAGACACAAAGTAAGAACGACCTTTCACTTTCAGTTCGTTGTGTTTTAATTTGAATTTTGTTCTAAGAAAACAGAAATGTCTGCATACTTCATCTGTGTTTTGTTTTTTCAACATGCACAGTATGCGTCAACCCTCAGACCTCCAAAGATGACTAAGCTAGCCGTGAACGGCAGCAACAGCCAGACAACGAACAGAAGGAACGGAGACGCCGGCGTTCCAGTGGACTTTCGACGTCGGGTGCGATCTCTGACTCACCACAGCTCAACCCCACCTCAAGGCCTCCCACGACGTTCACTGCATAACCTCCACACCAGCCATCAGCACATGAACTGGTCCGTGGATGACGAGCTGAAGAAAAGACGTAGGTTGGCTGGGTTTGACCAGTCGTATGGAGAAAGGAAGAAGCCAGACTCTGACTCAGACCCAGAGTGTGAAGAAGGAACAGAGACCTACGAGCACGAGTGGGAACAAGTAAGTGGTAGTGAGGATCGTCAAACATAGACCAATTCTTCAGAGTGCTCATACAGTTCATTGATACCCTCTGTCCAGATGGTAGACCTGTTGTGGAGTGATCCTATGCCCCAAAATGGCTGCATTCCCAATGAAGTGAGAGGGGGAGGCTGCTACTGGGGCCCAGATGTCACGGAGGAGGTTCTCGGAAGACACAACCTGCAGCTCCTCATCCGCTCCCATGAATGCAAACAGGATGGCTATGAGTTCTGCCACAACCACAGGGTGAGCACATAAAGCACAGGTTTCTGAGTGACAGAAGAAACCTTTATTTTTCCCATCATCTCTTCTCTTGTATCCAGGTACTAACAATTTTTTCGGCTTCAAATTACTACGAGGTGGGCAGCAATAGAGGAGCCTATATAAGAATGGGAGCTGATCTGGTCCCTCACTTTGTTCAGTATCAGGCCAGCAGGACTTGCAGAGAGCTCACACTGAGACAAAGGTAAAGGAGCACAGAGAAATAGTCAAGCATTATTTTAACATTAACAATTCAAAGAGTTTTTCATGAGATTTTCTGACAAAAAGTTCTTTTGAGTTGGAAGAAAAGTGGAAAATCAAGTGAAAACCTTTGCTGAAGATGGCTGTACACATTGTTTTAATAAATATGAAATCCCTGAGGATTTTCTTTTCCTTCTTGGCTTTTCGGCAGTGTTGGCTGGACGGAGAGATCAGCTCTACAAGCTCTGAGGCGACAGCTGTTCGTACACAAGTCAGATCTCATCAGTGCCTTCCGAGAGTTTGATCCTAACAACACAGGTTAGCTGTAACTGCTTTACACTAAATAGCATTCAGAATTTTCAGAACATAAAACACATCATAACGGCAGCATATGAGAGTGTGAGGGCTCGTCATTCTTCCCATCTTTTCGTAGGGATAATCTCTCCAAGTCACTGGGCAAGTGCCACAGAGAGCGTGCTGAAGCTGGGTTTGCCTTGGAGAGTGCTGCGCCCACAGCTTGTAAGCAGCACCAAGAATGGTATGGTGGACTACCAGGAGTGGATGAAGGAGCTCTCCATCACTGAGCCCAAACTAGAGGTGACTCATTTGTTCTTAACTTACTTCCCTTCTGCTCAGAGCTGTAAAACCATGAAAAATGTATGGCACCCCAAAATACAAAACATGCATCTTGTCCTGACAGATATCAGATACCAGCCTACTGGAGACGATGTACAAAAACCACTCCAACCTGGAAACTATCTTTCGGATCATAGACACAGATCACTCAGGTTAGTTAACAACCAAACTCTCAGTTTTAGTGTTTATAAGCAGTGTTGGACCCATGTCCTACTACTCAGCTTGACTGTTTTTTTTTTATATGCTCTGTTATTTCTGTGAATGGGTGAAAGACCTTCTGAGATCACCTCCAAGGTCACCAACACAATATAGCACAGGTTTGTGAATTTTCCTCTCGCTCCACATCCCCCTAAAGGTTTGATCTCTTACGAGGAATTTCGCCAAACCTGGAAACTCCTGAGCTCTCATCTCAAGACAGAGATCAGTGATGATGTCATTGCAAACCTGGCCCAGAGCATCGATTTTAACAAGGACGGAAGCATCGATATTAATGAGTTCATGGAGGCTTTCCGTCTGGTGGACCTCTCTGCACATTCCTGAGAGGATGGACCGGGAGCTGGAGCTGCACCAGCTGAAATGCTGGAAGGGCTGTGTTTACGTTTTACCTTGATGCACAATCATGAAAAGTTTAATAGTTGGGGTTACTAGTAGTATTTTACATCATGAACTAAAAAGATTATTTTTCCATTGCAACGTAGATCTTTTTCACCACTTTTTAAAAAACTTTCTATGTATTTTTAAAGTTTTTATCTAACTGAAAGTTCACCTGTTTAGTTGGTGAATAAAAACATCAAACAGGTGCAATACTGGCTTGTCTATTTGTACTCAGTGCACTATTAACATCTTTGGAGCAGATACTGTTACAGATACACATCGTAGTTTATTCACAGTTCCTCGAGACTACAGGAGAGGGAAAAATGGTAACACTTTTTAATACAGCTGGTGAATAAGGGCGTGACTCCCCTGTAGTTAAGTTTAATTTTAATGTATTTTACTACCAACTGATTAAAAAAAACAATTTCCCCATAATTAAATGTACTTCACAATGTACTGTACAATATAATTGTTTGTTACTAATAAAAACATTAGTTATTACTCCCTTTTTCTAGTGTACATACATTTAAGTATTTGTAGGTAAATACATTTTAATTGCAATTTCAAATAAAATACACTGAAACACCATTTAATCATTGGGGAATTATGCCTTTAGTCTGTATTATAAAGTGTTAATGGAAAATAGATACAGTATGATGTCTTTCGTGGTTCCATAGTGAGCTGCATGAGTGGATGTAGGAGGGCATACTGCAGATGCAGCTCACAGCTTGTGTCATGATTTTCTTGACCTCAGTTTCTGTTAGTGATAATAGCTGTGATACACCATACAGACGCAGGCTCTTTGCCAGGTTACTAAAGTAGAAGTTAGATGTGGGGATGTAACCTGCATGAAAGCTGCTTAATTGCACCTCTTAATCTTTAAAAACAAACAAACACCTGAATTCAGTCTCATTGCTACAAGTGTAAATGCTACCATCACTCTATGGACTCAATAACTGCACAATTTCAAATCTCCTCTTGGATTAACATCAGTATAAAAGCTGTATGCTACTTCTTGGAGTGTAAGACTAGCTCGCAGCTGCTTAGCCATGGAATGACTTGGGTATGACTATGCTTCAGTGCACAAAATAAGGTCCATAAAGGCCTGGTTTGATAAATTAGATATGAAATTCTCTGCGGCCTGCTGGTGTGGGGGGGCTAGGAGGAGTTGGCCGTCCGACTGCGGTCTGGAGTGTGGGGCCTCCCTGCTGCTACGGAGTCGGGGCGGTCTGCCTCTCCCCACCGCAGGGAAAAGGGTAACACCACCTGGGTCTGGGTGCAGTTCCCCCCTCCAGGGGCAAGGGTACCTAGATCCGGTTTGTAGAGTACGCTTGGGGAGTGTGATCGTGTGTACAGCGCCTCTCTATGTCTGTCTCCACGTTGGGTGAGTGTGGAGTAAGTGCATATGAGGGCATGAGGGGGGGAATGGATGTTTGTGTCTGTGTGTGCCTGTATGTCTGTGTCTATATGTCAGGTTGGGTATCAGACGCCACCTCTCTGGGGACATCTCAGGCCCTCCAAGGTTTGGAGGCCTATCTCCACCTACCACCACTTCCCCTGCCAGTGGCGGACTCCCTCAGGTGTCGGTGTGTTGGTGGTTCTTTGTGTCTGGGGGTGGGCGTCCGGGTACACACCGGCTCACTCCTTGGCGGCCGCTTATCGGGGCCTGGAGCCTGGGGCTCGCTCGGGCCACTTCGGAGGTGGGGTGCCCCCGGCCTCTCGGCCTGGGGCTCGGTCACTCTGGCACAGCTGGCTGCCGGCGGAGCTCACGGGCGCGTCACTGCAACCCCCCCTGGCTTCTGCTCCGCGGCTGCTGAGTGACCCCTCATCTGGGACTCTCCTCAGCTCTTACTGGGACAGTGGCGCGGCTGCCCCTCTGTTGGTCTTCCTTGGTCTCTTGTGTTCTGGGGGCCTCTGGATGTCTGGAGTCTTGATCTCCTCCATACCTGCTTCATGCCCTGGAGGACGGGGCTGTGGCCCCCCCACACCCTCTAACAGATCATTACATGAAGGAACCTTTGGAATGCAAGCATGCTGATCCACACAGGTATGCACACAGGTGTACACACGGGTATTCACAGACGCGGACTACAGCTTTCTTGGCTGCTGCCTCAAAGCACATTGTGCGCTGTCTATCTTGCGTGCTGCACAATATCGTTTATTATTTAGTATCTACTGATATCTACTGCTAGCTAGTTTATTGTGATGGTGCTGTTTTTTTTTTTAAATATGTTGCTCTTTGTTGTTTGCTTTCTCTTGTTTTTTTTCTCCATACAGGTGACCCAGGTGTTTTTTGTTTTTCTTTCTTCCCCCCCTTCTCACCGTCTCTTCTCCCCTTTGGTTTTCTTTCTCTCCCTCTCTTTCTTTCATTCTTTCTCCCTGTCCTATCCCCCAGTCATGTCTGTCCCGTTTGTAGCAACTGAAAATAAAATAAATTCACAATTATAATAAAGGTCAATCAAATGGACCAATATGGCAAGGCCATGATGATCCACTTGGTAAAATAAATCCGCTTGGCATCTTTCTTGGCCTTAAGACAACAATTCTGATGGCTAAAGATCCAAACAGGGCACACAAAAAAAAAAAAAATTAGATATGAAAGAATTTGACTTGTCCACATAGATCTTTGACTTCAACCCCACTGAACACCTTTGGGAGAAAGTAGAATGGAGACGGCAATCCAAGCCCTCAGTGTCCGGCCTCAAATGTTCTTCTGGGTGAAAATCTTGCAAAAAGAATTCCCAGAAGAATGGGAATGGTTTTCATAGCTGCAATGGTGGGGAACTCCATTTAGAATGGGATATCATAAAAAGCTCCTGTGGCTGTTATGTGTAATGTGTAGGTAGCTCACATAGTTTTGGCAACGTAGTCTATGTGGACTTTTCCCCCAAATATTTACAGGCAGATGAACAGATAATAACAAATAATGGGTATTAAATATTTACAATAAGACGAAAGTAAGGAGGCAAAGGCTGCCGGGTCTGGAGAATTCAGATGTTTAGCTCTTTGCCAGGTACTGAAGTAGAAGTTAGATGAGGGGATGTAATCTGCATGAAAGCTGCCTAATAAGTTCAACTGCCAATCAGTCTTTCATCTCCACCGGGATGTGAATCCGAGACATAAATCCTATCAACTCAAGCCCTGCTTTGATGAGATGTTGGAAAGGGCTGGCCTGAAGAGCTAAAGAAGGACCGTCGGGTGTTTCTATATTTGCACCAAAACAATGAAAATGCTCAGATCACAAAATAGGTGGACTTACAGGAATACATTTTCCCACACAGGAATAGATTATTGGGGAAATTAGCCATTGTTTAAAGTATGTGTGCAAGAGATGCAAGGTCACTGTGCTTTTTTCAACAAATGAAATTTATTAACATTCTAGGAGGATAAAAAAGAAAAACAAACATGTATTTACAATGTCTTCACTGGTGACATACACAACTTGTTTACATGCCAGTCACATTTGTAGTCTTATAATTATAATCTGATTTGACAAAAGGGATCCCAGCTATTATTAGACTTTGTTGAGTCTTTTCCATTAGGGCTGTGTCAGTTGAGAAAGCACAGATTAACCAGTCAGTGTTTACCTGGTACAGAAAGTGGGGCAAATGATAAACCTGTCCATGTGGGGACTTAAAGGCACATTCTAGTCAAAATGATCATCTGAGCAGACAGGTTCAGATATCACTGGGGTTATCAGGGAACTACAGTGCAGATTACCTCTAAATTAAATGGCTGATGCACCATTTTTTTGGGAGGATTGTGTGTCTGAGCATGTGCGGGTTGGTGGGGCAGACTCAGCTGAGGATGCCTCCTCTCATGTGTCCGCTGTCGCTCAGCCCGTGCTCTATAAGTTTGATGTCTTCCAAGTCATCTTTGATGACACTGATCAAATGACTTAAACCTTCCTGCTGTTGTTTTAAGTGCTGAAAGAGAGAGAAAAGGAGACAGTGTTTCAGTTACCGGGAGAAGACAACTTAAACATTCAGCTGTCTCCGCCTTCATCCACAAGTTTAGAGCAGTCTTCCTCAGATTAGAGCCACCAGTAAACAACACAGAAGCTCTGAGACCGACCTTGAAGCTAATGTTTTTACAATGTTACACTTATTTGCAATAAGGAAAATGCACCTGTGCAAGAGTGATTACTTCTGTCGTTCACTGTCAGCACCTCAGAGATTACCCGCGTGAAGGAAGCTGGGTGAGAACCCTGACTGGATGTTAACATCATGATAATCTTTCAGCTTTTTGCAACTTAGTATCGGAAGACTCAAATGTTACTTTAATGTTCTCCTTCTTAGTGTTTTTTAAGTCCTGGGCCGACTTTCAGAAATCACTGAACACATGTTGTGAATGCCTGCACAACAACTGCAGGTCAGAGGTGCTAAAGTTCCGACTCACCTGTCTGATTTCTCTGAGGAGGTCTGCGTCCACACTGTAGCGCTCTTCTGATCTCACAGCTCCAAAGTGGTTCTGCATCCGGATTTGGGACATTAATTCATTTAACCGACCCTGTAAGACAAAGACAGAACAAATACTGTAAAAAACAAACACACGTTTGACGTCTAATAGCTGCTAAGAACTGTACGAACTGTTCATTCATTTTAGGGCTGCAATGATTCATCAAGTAACTCGAAAAACTATTACAAAAATATCCTCAATGAAAAGTCTTCGCATTGTTTCTTTGTAGCACTCAGCTAAGAGAAACTAAGCTAACAAACGAAGCTCCATTGTGTCATGTCCCAAACTCGAAATGATTATTCATGCTTTTGTTTCGTCACGATTGGAATACAGCAATGCACTATACACACACACACGTCTTAGCAAAACCTCCCTAGAACGGTTGCAAATTGTTCAAAATGCTGTTGCCAGGACGAAATCCTCCAAGTTTTCACATGCGACTCCAATCTTGATGCAGCTACACTGGCTTCCAGTTTATTTCAGAGTGCAATTTAAGATTCTTTGACAGCTCTTCATGGACAGGCACCAGGTTATTTCCCTGCTGATGGTGCCCATCTCCCCCCCCTTTTTGAATAATTTCTATTTCCTCATTAAGGCAAACGTATTTATGCGATTACTCAATTAGTCAATGGAGAATTGATAGAATACCTGATTACAAAAATATTTCATAGCGACTCTAATTGTTTGAAAGAACATAGCACTGTGCAGCCACAGTTTCAACACACTTGCCTTGAACTGTGTGGGGGCATTGAGTTCAGACTGAATGGTATCCAGCTGCACTCTGAGGTGCTCCTCGTCCACTTGGATAGCGTAGCCACTTTTTCGCTGGATCTCCTGTTTGATCAACACCTTCCAAGGGAAACAAAGGAGGAGAGATAAATATGGAAGGGAAAAAGAAAACTTATAAAGTAGTGAAGGGAAAGCTCTAGACTGATGTCATTCAGATATGACAGTTTATTTCATGCAAAACACAGTTCTACTTTTCAATTCCCACACATTATTTTTATTTATGTAAACAGTGAATTTTGAGCTCCTACAGTTACTCTAAGTTTAACAGAGATGTAGGGGATGTCTGAATGGCTTATTTAAAAAAAAAAAAAAAAAAAGTGAGACAGCAACCTGCAGCACTCGGTGAGATAGATCCATCAACTTCCTCTTGTACTGGGCGATCTTTGCCACTGTGGTTGCTTGGTTCTTTTGCAGTTCACTGATGTCATTGGAGATAATCTGCAAGTCCACACATGCATGGTTGAAAACAGTGAGGATGAACCTTTGTGACATTTCCAGAATTCCTTTGATTGCAAGTACTTTATGCTTTTTTAAAACTGATAACAAGCATATGTTTGATATTAGAGGTCTTCACACATCCAAAACTTCATGCCCGAATGCAAAAAGACTTGGAAAAAGTTTCACCTGGAGCAAAATTAATTTATTATTTGAATGCAGGGGCCATGGACAACAGAGAAAAATGCCAAACCTGATCTGGCAAGGATGCTCAATCTGCACAGATATTAGAGCTGACTGTAAATCACAAGGTAGCTTAAATGTAATACTTCTTTAGAGTTATGTAGCCGTCTCTCCTGTGCTTGGCCGTGACTTTGACTAACCGCCTTTGCCAGGAAATTTAGGTTAAAAAGATCCAGGTGTTTCTGTTGCTCTTTCCTCTTCCTGATTAAAGCAGTGTGGCTAATACCTCTATACAACTTAAAGGTCCACTCGCTACAACAGATACTGTGACTCATTTTGAAGCAGCGTTTAACAGAGTGACGAGAACTTTGACATTTATAACATTATGCTGAAACACACACAGTTCAAGACCAACAGCCTTAGAACTGGACTCAAGTGACAATATTAAAAAGTAGAAAAAAGCAGATGAGAACCCACACAGCTACCAGGTCTCATGTTCTAGTTTAGTTTGAAATGTCCTATGATATACATATGTGTGTGGTGGGGTGTGGTTTGTGGCTCAGCTGCAGGGAGGGGTGGAGCAATGATCAGCAGACCGTGCCATGGGAGGCTGGCCGACACAGCTGATTTTCACCATACTAATCACACTTTCTCCCATTGCAGTAGCTGCTGGGGCCTGGGGATAGCAGTGCAGACAGAGTGCACAGTGGAGCAGAGCTGGGCTGAGCAGGAGAGAGATCCAAAGCAGAACTGAGCGATCTGGACAGTGTTTAAATAAACGTCCCCTGAAAGTGCAACTGAGAACTGTGTGCGTCTCGTGCTGGGATCAGCGTAACCAAGTGTTACAATATAAATATACTTGCTTCCAAACTGATTTTGTTGTTAACAGAACATTTCTACCTGAAATAGCAGGTAAACACGGGTGTTTCTAATCACATTAAAGCTGAACCTTCATGTCATTACTAACACCTGTGCTTACATGCACTGCACCCATGTTGAATCCTTTAAGAAAAAGAAGAAAAAAAATCTGGAAAATTAAAACCACAAACAGCAGGAACAGTGACTACTACACTCACATCCACTCTGGTCTGGTGCTGTTTAGTCATCTGCTCCTGGATCTGCAGCCTGCGGAGCAGCTCCTTAAATCCTACCATGGGCACTGGGATCAACCTGGACACAAAATGAAGCAGCAGCTTTTATTGAATTTTTGTTGAACTTGTAGTTAACGGTAACAACTCACAAAAAAACCTTTAGAAACTATTTATTATCGGAACTAGATCAAATCTGGGGAATTGGTGCCTCGGCTTTTCCTACTCAGGCTTTCAGAAAAACATTTCTCCTAATATGAACTAATTTATTAAAAATGTGTGAAAAGGGGTCATGGATGTTTATGCTAGTGTGCTATTTCTATTCTTGTATGTTGCTTGCTTACTTGCTGTTTATTAGTGTTTGCTGGTCCCTCAATGGTTTGCAATATAGAACAGTTATCTTATCGTCAGCCCAGACTTTATGCTTATGCTTTAGCGCCCTCTATGGGTCATGTAGTAGACTAGGTTTTGAATTATTTATCATAACAGATAAATAATTCAGACTGTTTGTTATAGACTGATGAACACTTGGAGTCGATTCATGTTTATCTGTCATTTTCCATATTGGTTCAACTAAGTTAAATAAAATTGTATTATTTAGCCAGATGTCTTGCTTTTTATAAACTCGGGTAACTTTGCGTTAATTATAATAAAAACTTATAACAACACAACCAACTCACTTCTCTGGATCGGGGTTGTCCACCTTGGCCTGTTCCCAGATAATAGGATCCACTCCTGTTCAGGAAGAAACATTATTGGCAACTATTCAAAACAACCAACTTGAATGACACTTTCTTCTATTACAGTGGTCTCTCGCTATAACGTGTTTCACCTTTCATGGCCTCGCTGTTTTGCGGATTTTTTGTGTGTGCAATTTTGCATGTTTTTTTTTTTTTTTTTTTTTTTTTTTTTTAAACAGCACTTTATATTCTGCGTCCTGATTGGCTGCAGAGCATTGTCAATCAATATCGTGCCATCTCCCCTGTACAGTACAGAGCGCATTCAGCTTTTCATATTTACATAAATCTTCGATTGCTAGCAGTGTGACTCTGAAGTGCTGTGCTGTATGTTTGTAAGTTTCCTCCCCAACAAACAACAACGTCGACGAAACGTTTTGCACCGTCAAAGGCAACCGCGGGTGCCTTTGGTTTCATTCTATAATACTGGACGTATTCTTCTACGAAGGTTTAAACTTTTTACAGCCTTAAAACATCTATAATAATTGTGAAAAATAAAGTTGGCTACTTCACGGATTTCACCTATTGCAGGTTATTTTTGGAACGTAACTCCCGCGATAAACGAGGGACCACTGTACACAAGAAAAGAACACACCAAAGCACATTTACCTGCAGGAGCATTTTGCAGCAGCTGTTTGAGCTGTGCTGGGGACAGCTCTGTGCGCGTCACTGACATGACCACTCCAATCTGAGTGAGCTGGACCTTTATGTTAGCCTGCTCCAGGTAGTTGAAGAGGGTACTCGCTGGGATTCGCTTGGAGGTGCCGTTGGGAGAGCGCTCAACCAAATAAATGATCACCTCTGTTCTAAAAAGGACAGGAGATACAAGAGTGTTTCTACATGATCTACTACTACTACAACAAAAACAAAAAAAGAAAAATAATCACATATTTATGACTTACTGGTCATTCGACAGGGCTTTGACACCCTCTACATTGACAGTGAGGGTCTGGTTGCTTCCTAGGATCTTGTGGAGGGACTCGACCAGTTGCTGCTGCTGAGCTCTCACATCAGCTTCTTTTTTATTAAGAATCAAGACTACTAAACCATCTTCATCCTTACTCATCGGGATGCAGCTGTACCCCACCGCCTAGGAACCACAAGATACACATGACTACAATGTAAAATTCAAAGCAAAACAAACCAAACACACTGTGCTGAGCTTTCTGTCTTTACCTTGAACCTGCAGAATGGGTTCTCCTGATTGAACTCCACAGGTGGGTTGTTGTTGCTGTAGTAGCCCTTCCCTGTGCCCCAGTATGCCTGCAGCTGGTTCCATTTGGCAAGTATGGAGTCACGCTCATCTCCTAACAAGGTGGGAGCTGACAGAGCGGTGACCTGCTGGTAAAGCTGGGTGGACTGATTCTGACCCGCCTGCTGACCGAACAAGCCTCCTGGCCACGGGAACCAGAGGTAAAACATTTCACAGCTCATTTTATCTTATTCTTCAAATGTATTCAAAAAACATTTTACTAGAAAAGAAAGATGCCAGAAAATCATGTGGAATTTAGTGAAATGTCTCCAATTTCATGATACCCAAAGTTGCATAATTATAACAACAAGGTATTGGCACCAGTTTTGAACTTTGTAAAAGATTTGTTTCTAACAGAATATCAGTCTGAATAGCTGTGGTTGGCTTTAACTCTGTTCAACAGATATCCATTTTATTTGTATTTTTCCCCTATTTGCAGGGAAATTGAGGTTCTTACCTTGCTGCTGCTGAGTCTGCTGGATATTAAAGCCTCCAAAGCCACCCAGGCTAGTTGCTCCTAGTCCAGTTCCAGTTCCAAATCCCGATGTTCCTGCAGCAGTCCCTGTGCTAAGCCCAGTCGGGAATCCAAACCCTTTGTTCTGCATGTTACCAAACAGGCTTCCTAAAACAAAACAACGTGCAAACACAGGGAGGAAGTATGATTGAGGAAGTACGAGTGCTCATGAAAAACCAGTTTAGAAAACAATGTTTGGGAAATATGCTTCCAGCTTTGCTGGAGAGACACCGCAGAAAATAAAAGGACTTTTGGCAGTTTTAGCATTTGTTATTTTACAACGGAAGCCTTAAAAGTGATACAATAGTTCCAAATAAATTTGTGGTAACAATCTAAATAAATAAAATTGTGAACATTTCATTGTTATCTGCAGTGTGGCAGCGTTTTTAGGTGTAAGTAAATGAATGAAATTTTCTATCCTTTTCCAGTGAGCTACTGCCACTCATGACACTGAATCCACTGAAACAAGCATTACGTAGAGCGACACAGCATGAGTCAAAAATAAGCACAAAAGTAGCCTAGGTGATGTTTACCACCTAGGCTCAGATGGCTGGCCCTGCTTTTGCCTGAGATTTTGTGCTGTTAATTTTTTTTCCTTCTCACTGTCGCCAAGTGCTTGCTCTTAGATTATTGGGGTTTTATCTCTATTATGGTAGGGTCTTTAGTTGCATTATATCAATTAATGTGAAATGAATTAAAGCCCATTTTTTTCTCTTCCAGTGCATTGCAATTTGGCCAGAAATGCAAGATGTTCTTCAAAAACCTAGCATTATCTTCATGTACCTTTCCTGGCTTGCACAGAAATGTTAACTGTAATAAAGCAGAGTGGGGGTTCAAACCAGCTCTATAACTAACCTGTTGCGGGGGGAGCAAAGCTAAATGTTGCCCCTGGTGCAGCAACAGTTGTCGTCGTTGTTCCGAAGCCACCGAATGCGCCTAAGAAGAAGAGAAAAGAAATGTGCTCAATGAGGTGACAAACCCCCCCAAAAGCAAAACAAAAAACAAAACAGGTGAGAGAATGACAGAATGAAATCACAACTGCTACGATTAATAAGAGGAGAATGAGAATTTCACTACAATATAGCGATTTACCTCTACACAAAGGTGAAAGTGTAGTGACTCTTGACAGCAATCAAATGAAATGACTAAAAATTCAACATTTTATCTCTTCATGCAATCACAGCGATGCATTGTGTTCATGAAATGAATCACCAGGTGAGGAGAAAACGATCCTTGATCCACACAGATATCAAACAATGGATAGAAATGTAAGTTTACAGACAGAGTGTACTGATTCACAAAGGTCATCTACCTGTGCTAGCCAGGCTATTACCAAAATTGAAAATTGTGCCAGTGGTGGTTGCTGTACCAAAGCACCCCACATTAAAGCTGACTGCTGCCGGGTTTGCATTTAAACCGAACCCCCCAAAACTAAACCCACCAGCCGTGGTGTTTCCAGCTCCCAGCCCCCCAAATCCTGCAGCCAAAGCAGGCAGGCAGCGAGAAAGAGAGAATGACATGGAATTAAATGACACAACGCCAGATTTAGCACAGGCTCATTTATTGTAAAAACAGTCTTCAAGTGTCTTAAAAGAAAAGTCTGAACAATGAGCGTCTTACCAGTGTTGGTGGAGCCAAAGCTAAAGCCTGTGGCTGGTGCAGCAGTGGTGGTGGTGGCTGCCCCAAAACCAGGGGCTGTTAGAGCTAATGGAGGCAAAGCACACAAAAATAATACATTATTGGCTTTATTTTGCATTAGTTAGTAAAACAAAACGTTAACAGCAAGCACAAGAAGAAGGTCTTTATCTTCTATGTAGCAACCCCTGAAGGAATTTTCTTTTACAAAGGGACCGTTTACTTAAGTCCCCACAATTGCAGTTCCCAGATGTGAGTGAATCCCACATTCCCATGATAAAATGCTCAACTTTAGCTATGAAAACCACATTAACAGCCTAGTACAGACAGTTTGGGACTGTATGCAACTATCTGTGCTGAATACTAGTAAGGTCCTAGTTATACAGCAGTCACACAGGCTTTGAGGCTAGCTGGCAACTAAGTGGCAACCACTGGTTGAAAGGGAAAAAAAACAAAAAAAACAACAACACATTCCCTGGTTGGCGATTGGTTACAAAAGACAGCTGGCTGTCACTGAGTGAAATCGGTTGAAAATGCTGCATCAAAAGCCTCCTTTATGATTGCATCTTATGGAAGATGATGACTTGTCTGCAAACACCAACTACTTGCGGAGTCGTAGTGAAATTTGGAAAAAGTGCGACAAACCAGAAACGGAGTTCTGTAGCCATCAAATTACAAATTATGCTTCAGTATTCCAACCAATATATTTCAAAACATACAACTTTTACTCTGAAGGTGAACACTCTCAGTTTACAGTTTGTGTCACACTTTTCACAGTTTTACTAGTGCATGGAGAGCAGCTGGTGTATCTTCCATGCAAACTAGGCAACCACTAATCTGCTAGCAATCACAAGGAGGCTCTTCAATGCAGCACTGCATTCTTTTTTTTTGACACCAATTTCACAGCAACAACCGCCAACAACTACTCGCTAAACAGTGAGAAAATGCACATTTGGTTGCTGGATGGTTGCCAACCGGTCTCTAGGCCTATATGACTAAAGACCATCCAAATAACCAGACCTCTTGGGGAAGCTCAAGGAATGCTTGCTTAACGACCAATACCTTTCAGGTGGTGGTCTTTATCAAGCTCATCACGAACTGGACACCCTGACAATGTTTATAGCGTTGGTGCCTTTTTGAGCATTTAGAAGTATCCTGTCTCAGAGTGAAGCTGAAAAACTAGTTCATGCATTTATTACTTCCAGGCTGGAGTACTGCAATTCATTATTATCAGGATGTCCGTAAAACTTGCTGAAAAGCCTTCAGCTAATCCAAAATGCTGCAGCAAGAGTGCTGACAGGGACTAGAAAGAGAGAGCAGATTTCTCCTGTATTGGCTTCCTGGTAAATCCGGAATTGAATTCAAAATCCTGCTCCTCACATACAAGGTCTTAAATAATCAGGCCCCATCTTATCTTAATGACCTTATAGTACCATATCACCCTATTAGAGCACTTTTTGACAAACAATATGGCTTGTTGTGTGATAATACCCATCCAAGCAGTTCAGGTTTATGAGTGACATTTGAGTATTTAATTAGTTTGTTATTTAGGACTGATTAGCAGCTATCTGTATCTGTGAGGTGCACCATATAGTGAGTGCTTAGTTAGTTGGTTGAGCCCCGTCATCCAAATTGCCCATGTTAAGGATTTAAACCCAAGAAACCAACTGGTAGATATGTTGAAAGTGCATCAAGAGGTGAAGAAATGCTCAATTTAAAACAAACTTACTAACAAAACAAAACAAAAACACCCAGAAGCTTTGAGCCCTAGACTGAGGGAACCTAGTGGGCTCAGTTATGCTCCGAGAAGAAGGGTTTGATCACATTGGTGGCGGTTACGTGATGATAATGCCCCATGTACAGGATAAACCCCGTAAGGAGTGAATCTGGGTCTAAGCTTTGGACTTACTACCGAATCCGGATGAGGCTGTGGTTGTGGTGGCTGGGGTGCCGAAGCCAAATGTTGTCGATGGCGTAGTTTTGGCTCCAAATGAACCGAATGAAAACCCGGACGTGCCTTTTAGAAACAAACAAACAACGAGAGAGCGCTGTAAGTACTGGGTAAGCTTGTATTAGCTTCCACACGGGCATCCAAAACAGTTAGCCACAAGAGCTAGGTCTCACTGGAGCCCAGTTTAGCACCGAAACACGCGAACACAAATCCGACTGCAATTCATTAGTTGCACTGACTCAAGTGTAAAAGCGCTCTCTGTTTTCACGTGATGTCTGTCGTTAGCCGGTAGACGAACCCACCGTAACAACTGAGGGTGAACCATTAGCCGACCATTTCTATGTATTACTCATGTACAAGCATTAACACAGCTTTAGCTTCGACACGAAATATGTGACACATCACCAGCTCTTACAAGTATTTCATAATTAACTAAAAATGTCCATACTTGCTGCTGGGTTGCTCGTGGCACCGCCAAAATTGAACGCCATGTTGAGTGCTGTCACCACGGACACCTTCTTCTTCGTCTTCTGCTGCTGCTGCTGCTTCTTCGTCTGACTCTGGTCCAACTGGGTGGTGCACTACCGCCACCTGCTGTCCCAAAATAATAATTGAACAGCCGCCGGTACAAAAACAGTAGGTTACTTTTATGAAAAATATTTGTGGAAAGGAACATGACCGGTGTTGTGCCAAAAAGTGAGATGTTTCCGTGTGTTTTCTATGTGCAATATATTTGATTATATTGGTAAATAGATTGCAATCAAGAGGGGGGTATGAAGGGGTTTTAAGATAAGATAGAACTTTATTAATCCCTCGGGTGGGTTCCTCTGGGAAATTCGATTTCCAAAAAGCACATCACTGACAGAAGTTACAGTTACAGAATATTATATATATATATATATATATATATATATATATATATATATATATACACACACACACACACACATACACATACATATATAAATACAGAGACAAATATAAATAAAATATACGAAGGGGATAAATAGAATAAATAGGAATAAAAATAAAAATACAAGTGAATTGCACATTTCAAGTATTGAGGTCTATTGCACTGTTGACTATTTACAAAAAGTATTGCACAAGGTATTGTACAGTGAGGTGAAGAGGCACTACAGCTTAGTTGTTCCCCCCTCCTTTGTCCTCCTGTCTCCCCTCCCTCTCCCCTCCAGAGAAGAGTTAAACAGTTTGATGGCGTGTGGGACAAAGGAGTTTTTAAGTCTGTTAGTTCTTGTCTTGGGGAGAAGCAACCTGTCACTGAACAGACTCTTCTGGTTGTTAATGGCCGTGTGCAGAGGATGCCCAGCATTGTTCATAATGTCCAGCAGTTTCTTTAGTGTCCTTTTCTCTGCCACTGTCACCAGAGTGTCCAGCTTCATGCCGACCACAGAGCCAGCCTTCCTGATCAGTTTCTCTAGCCTGCATGAGTCCTTCTTTGCTGTGCTGCTCCCCCAGCACACCACAGCATAGAAAAGTACTCCAGCAACCACTGACTGGTAAAACATCCTCAGGAGCTTCCTGCAGATGTTAAAAGACCTCAGCCTCCTGAGGAAGTACAGTCGGCTTTGGGCTTTTTTATACAGGTGCTCTGTGTTGCATGACCATATATGTAAATAAAGAAATGACCTGCTTTGCAAGTATGATTATTACTGTGCAATACTGTACCAACATTATAAAATATATGTTATATAATTATATCGGTTTTTAAAAAAAAAAAAATTATTTTAGCTTTTTGCATTGTAATAGGAATCTTCCTTCTGGCTCAGAATGACCAGAACAGATACGTTTGGCAAATTCTCGACAGATTTTAAACCAGTGTGTCATTTACAGCTGTTTAAATCCTGGGAATCAAGTTTTGGGCACACTGCAGATTTATTTTCTACACATGCATGATGGAAATTAGCGCATTGCATCTCTATTTATTGAGATCTGGAGACTGTAGAGGCCATTTGAATACAATAAACTCTTTATGTTAAAAAAAATAGCTTGAAATCATTTGAGATTTGTGAGATGATGCATTGTTCTGCTGGAACCATCATAAAATAGGTACACTGTTAGAAGGGATGGACATGGTCAGCAGCAATACTCAGGTAGCCTGTCATGTTTAAACAATGCTCAATCGGTATTAAGAGGTGCCGAAATGTACCAAGAAGATATGCCCTGCAACACTACACCAGCACCACCAACAGCCTGCCCAGCTGATACAAGTCAGGATGTTTACAACAGCACCATTCAAATGTTTCAGCAGAAACTGAGACTGGCAAACATTTTCCAACCTTCTATTGTCCAATTTTGGTGAGCCTGTGTGAAGGGGTGGCATCGGTGTGGTCTTCTGCTGCAGATCTGCATTAAGGTTTGATGTGTTATGGGTTCAGAGATAATCTTCTCCTAAAAGCTGTCTGGGCATTCTCCTCTGACCTTTACAGCTCACTGGATATTTTTTAGACCTTTTTCTGTAAACCCTAAAAATACTTGTGTTGGAAAAATCCCAGTAGATCAACGGTTTCTGAAAAATTTAGACCAGCCCACATGGCACAAACAATCCTGCCTCATTCAAATTCACTTAAATCATCTTTCTTCCCAAGTCATCTTCATCTCTACATGCCTTTTTAAAAACGTTCAAATCACATGAGCCAATATTGTATATAAAGGTTTTAGAGCGACGTGTGCTCCCCTCCAGATGACATCTATTTCAGGGAAGGCCTTGTGTATTTCTGCAGGACAATGCAAAACCACATACTGCAGCGATTACAAAAGCATGGCTTAGTTGGAGAAGAGCCTGGGTGCTGAATTGTCCTGCCTGGAGTATAGATCTTTCACCTATAGAGAACATTTGGCACATCATTAAACGAAAAATGACCACAAACTCTTCAGTGGCTGGAAACCTATATCGGGTAAGAATGGGACCAAATTCCAACAACAAAACTCAAGAATCTCATAACCTCGAAGCCCAGACGTGCTTCAAACTGTTTTGAAAAGGAAAGGAGATGCTACATCAGGGTGAACACGTTGCTGTCCCAAATATTTTGAGACCTGTAGGAAACATCAAATTTGAAACGAGCTCATTTATTTATGCTCTGATGTGAATACAATGTTGGCTCATGTGATCTGAAAGTCTTTTAGTTTTCATTTTGTTCAAATTTAAAGAACATCCCAACTTTCTGCAATTTGGGTTTTACATAAAAAACAAACAAACCTTTTCTTTGTGGAAAACGTCCAATAACAGTCCAATAACTCATCTATATATGTTTAGCATAGCTGCAACTTTAAGCTGCATGTTTCATGTCTACCTTCAGGGATGCCAGCTGAAACATCTGCTAACTGATATTTGAAAAGGTGAAATTAAACATAATTCGAAGCAGCACAATTTTCTGGCTTTTCTGGGGACCGAGTTATATCATCACTATCTGGGCACAGCTCACTGTACAAAAGCCAAAAACTAGATCCAGTAATTTAAACAAAGAATGTCAGCGATGTACTTATTGTGATAATATTTTATTGCCAACTATCTCCCCGTCGCTTGGCGCAGAATCGGACTTCTTCACAAAAAAAGAAAGGAAATAAAAAGAGACAAACACCAGTCAACAAGACCTGTACTGAAACTACTTTTTATTTTTTGTATACAGAATAAAAACATTCAACATTTTCAAAACAAGTATGTGTTTTATGGCAGTAACAATACTTTCAGGAAACATCTACAATCAAAGTATGGCACTGCGTAGCTCAGCGAACAGTCCACTCATTGCTTTATGTGTTTTGGTTTTATCGACACAGCAAAATAATTTATTCTCTTTAGCCACAACTGTGTTTTTATACTGTATATTGTGTATTTTTCAAAGGGATTCAGATGAATCCTGTCTTTCATCTCCTTGTGAGTTTGTAACTCTTATATAAAACGCTGTGCACAAAGTTTCTAAAATGCAATCATTTTTTCCTTATTATAGTGTACGTGTTAAACACTTTACTAAAATCAAATGAATCCACTAATATCTGATATAGTCATTACGATTATCACAGCGCATATAAGCCTTTAATTAAAATGTTACATGAGCAGTAATAAAAGCCGGAATTCTGCAGCATTTTCCAGATCACATTATGACGGCACATTTTCATCACCAGCATCGAGTGAGAAAACTGTGACCCTGCACAACAACCTGCTAGTCAGGCAGAGAGTTTTCAAAGTGCAGTTTGACCCTACTGTTTGATATTAGAAATATCAAAAGGTTTTGTTATTTATTTAATTATTTTTTGGTAGCTGAAAGAAGAAGAAGGAAAAAAAGTCACGAGTAGATTTGTTGATATGGCACAGTGTTATGTTCACGCAACAAAAATCTTTAAAAGGAACAAGAAATCCAGTAACTTTAAAGACACTACTACAGCATCTAAAAGACATTTAAGTATATCACTTAGTCATAAACAGTTACACAGGGCAAAATACTGTCAACACATAAATTCTGTACTGTCTGAATCATGGTGTTACGACCCGGCTCAAAAGCCGCAACATAAAAAAGGAGACGAATACCAGAGTGTATGTAAAAAGAGGTTTATCTTAAAATGGACTATCAGGTTGGCTAAAATTGCTGGTGCCACCAAGGCAAAGACTAGTGAGCTCCCTGGGAAGCTTGCCTCAGGTATGCTTTTATCCACACCTGATTAGGTGTGGCCAATTAGCACCAGCTGAACACACTGAGCAGATTCGAGGCTGCAGAGGGACGTAACAATGGTTTCAACCAAAGAAATCTGCCGTGGTTAAGGCTTTAGAGCTTTATAAATATTTATAAAGTTCTTACATGAAATGTCTTTAATTCAAACATTTCTACAATGACACATTTAAAAAACAACAACACAAAAAACCATAAAGCAAGGTTGGTCTTACTTTACAAATTAAAATTTCCAAAATATACAGTGTTTTGTCCGATACTCATCCCCATCACACGCTGAGAGGAATGTAAGCAGTTCGTCACTTCTTACACTGTATGTATTTACAAACAAATGCCATACTCTGAAGATTCTCAGGTATGCTGGTTTTGTTAGATAACCCTCTATGCGCCATGGATGAGCAGAAAATATTATGTGACATTTTTTTGTAACATGAAATGCAAATGAGACATAGTAACACTGATTTATCATCCGGTATATTGTGCTTTCTCCTGCTTTAATAACTGCTTTACAGCTTCTAAGATGAGACCCCCTGAGAGTGAAATATAACACCCCAAAAAATCATTAGTTTAAGGATTTCATCACATTGCTCCCCAAATGACTTCGGTGCGCTTGTACAAGTAATCATTCCAAAAATCTGAAGTCTAAAGCAAGACAAATGAGTTTAGCCATAATGAAAGGAAGTTAACTATGTATGGAGGACCAAGACTGCCAAATTAAGAAAAAAAAATATCATAATTATGATTTAAATGCACTGTTGTGCCAAACATATTTGCTTTTCCAAATGAACCTCTATAAACTGTGTGTGAAGCTGGATTTAAAAAAATATGTGTTTTTATAACATGCTTAGTGCTATATTGCGCCAGTACAGAATATGACATTACTGGACTGGTTGCTGCTAATAGACTTACATTAGCTTATGTTAGCTAACTAGTGACACTCAGTAACTCAGCGGACAACAAGGACACTTAAAACAGTCTAATAAAGACAGTCTGGGAAAAGCAGTCTCTTTGGCTGCAACAATGAATGTTTCGTTAAAAAACAAAAACAACCAGAATATAATGTCCACTTTCACTCTCCATTCCTTAAGCAGTGAGTGGTTCTTTGTTGTTTGGCTAGTTGGGACCAAAACAGGAAATCTACATGTAACCCCAACCCACTCAAAAAACACAAAAATGCCAACAGAGAGATGAAATTAAATCTGATTGTAGATAAACAGAATAATTATGACAAATGTAAATAATATGGGAGGTCGGCAGGGGGTCGCTGACCAGTTTCTGGCCCGAGTGTGACTGAGGTGTCAATCACAACAACTCTACTATGGAGCCATAGTACAAAGGTAAATAATACAAAAGCAAACACAATCATTTACAAATGCATTGTAAATAATGTAATAAATTCCATTAACCTTAATTTACTCATTTTTTTCCATGTCTTCTTAATTTTGGCAGTTTTGATCCTCCGTCATTTAAAGGGTGTGATTGTTTTAGAACAGGGGTCCCCAATCCCAGTCCACGAGGGCCGGTGTCCCTGCAGGTTTTAGATCTCACCCAGGGTCAACACACCTGAATCACATGATTAGTTCATTACCAGGCCTCTGGAGAACTTCAGGACATGTTGAGAAGGTAATTTATCCATTTAAATCAGCTGTGATCAATCAAGGACACATCTAAAAGCAGGGACACCGGCCCTCGCGGACTGGGATTGGGGACCCCTGTTTTAGAACCACCACAGAGCACACTCGTCATCTCTGCTTACTGGATGACTGTTTACAACTATTTTTACATAATTAGCAGCAGCTAGAAGAAGCCACTGTTGTGTTCTAAACACTGTTTGTCTGGGAATAGAGTTTAGCGCTCTCTAAGGAAACCTAAGAGCATATAATACAAGACATCTGAGACTAAAAACATATCCTCTTCACCTGAGCCCTCTATGACAGACCCCTTGCACATCCTCAAGCTTCCACGTTAGCCTTAGGTGTCAGACCAATGTAGGTTCCATTCTGGGGATCCTCCTTCTCTTTATCATTAACTGGAGAGTAAGCGGTGTCGTCTTCAGCGGACGACTGTAGAGGGACATTAAGGACATAAAGCAGCATTACAAACTAATCAGGTCTTATTACAATTTGTAAAGTTATACCTGTAATGGAAAGTGGTTGCTTCCCCTTAATCATGCCATCTCACAACAATTAAAAAGGCAGTATTAATATGCAATGCATTAAGTGTACATTAGCAGAGTTATTTTAAGTCAGGTGAAACTGGTCTAGCTGTGCAATGAAAGATTAAATGAAAAAAGGCACTTAGGTGATAAATAATAACCAAAGTAAGACAAATGAATAAATAAAGCAGATAAAATAAAGCAGCAACACTTACAGCATAAAGAGGCTTGGTAAACACAATGCGCTTAACTTCATTCTTCCCAGGAACACACAGTGAGAAACACAAGCTCGGTGTTATTAGTGTGCAATTAAGCAACTCAATGAATTGTGCAAAAATTATGACTTATTAGGAGCAGGCAAATTGTAAGTTGTTAGGACTCAGCAAGAAGCAGTCTCATACCTTCTGTTTGCGAGCCCGGCACAGGAGGATGACAAAGACCATGAGCAGAATAACACCCAGTCCCACAATGACGAGAGGGAAGTTGGACACCAAATTGCTAATCAGCAGAAGCTTCTTTAATCTCTCTGAAGACGCATCGTCAATTTCCACGCTCTGTTTATTCAGAGAGAGAGAGAGTAAAAGATCCATCAGAGGAAGAGGGGAATTCAGCTGAGCATACAGAAGATGAAGAAACCAATCAGTACTAATGCATCAAGGCTGAAAATGTGGGAAAATCTAGCCAGGCTTTGACTTTTGGGAACCAAATCTACTTTTGATTATGTTGGCCTTGTCTAAATCTCTTGAAAAGAAATCCTTTTGAGACTGGATACACAGCTGAGAGATACATCCTTAGGGACTAGAAAAGCGCTATACAAATGCAGGCCATTACCATTACCATACATGTTCAGTGGAAAACACCAAATTTGCTTGGCAATGCCTAATTTGAATCAGCTGGGCTTCTTCTTATCTTAACTGGAAATCTGCACTAGTTGCTGTAATATCACCAGAAAAACACAACTTAATTGTGTTACTAAGCACTGTGTTTAGTGCTTAATCAATGCAAAACCCATCTGTCTGTCTTTTTCTAACTGCTCAATCAGTGTGAGGGGAGGAGTCCCGAGGGAGGAACCCATGCAGGCAAGCAAACATGCAAACTCCACACAGAAGAGCCCCAGCAGGCTGGTGGATTCTAAAACAGGACATTCTTGCTGTGAGGCCCATGTGAAAAAACACAAAGCTGTGTCTTTAGGGAGGTTATGGGGCAGGACTATTTCCTGGCTGGGAGACAGTTACTACTTGGACTCTCTGCTCATCGCACCCTTGTGCCAGTTACATTAGTTCAGAGCCAGGTCGCTTGTTTCCAGCTGTTTTCTATCTTTGCTCCAAGTCACACTCAGCTCAGTAAAGCTAAGCTGGACCGACATAATCATCTAACTCTCAGTAACACGTGTCTTTTTCAAAATGTTGACATACTGTTTAATTTCTTTATTGCACCTCATAATAAGGATCTAGGAGTTTCCTGTGTTTCAGCATGTGTAATATCACTTACCTCATTGAGGAACATTACAGGAAATACTGTTTCATTCAGGGATCTAGTGGTCCTGTTAAAAGTGCAGCAAAAAATATGGTTGGTAATCAAAAACAGCACCTACACGCATCCGTTTAAAACAACAACAGAAGTGTGTGTTACTCACGGGAATCCAGGGATTCGCTGCATCAAGATGTTCACCTGCGCTCTTTTGTGAGCGCGTACAATCACTCCAGTGGTCTGTCAGAAAATAATGTATATAAACATAGATACACTTCAGAACTCCACCACTAGGTGGCGTAGCAGTACATCTTAATGTTTGACCCTAAGCCTGAAGACTTACCGGGTTTAGGTCTAGAAAAGTTTGGTGATGCGTCCTTTCAGGTGACAGTCCTTCAATGGCAGCCACATATTTGTTATCTGCCAGGTAGAAATGAGGAAAGGAGGCAACCACTGGCGCACCTGAGAGAAGAAATGAAAAATGTTTAATAAGACTCGAGCTCCCGCACGCCTCTGCTGCAAGGCCATCATTTCACACTAAACTGACCCAATCTAGAAAAGGAGAAAGCCTCTTCTCTTCAAAAGAAGAGAGATCAGGATCTAGATCATGTTGTCCACTGCTTGGAAGGTTAGTGGCTCGAGCCCTGGCAGCTCCCATCTGCATGCCAAGACATCCTCGGGCAAAATTTTGAACCCTGAATTGAGCGTGACTGTCTCAATGCTATATAGATACGAGGCTTGTAGTATAAAGCACTTTGAGTGCTCAAGCAGAGTAGAAAAGTCACGTGCTGTTGTTCAGATCATGTTTTATGTCTCCTATGTAAAACCTTCGAACCTCTTTCACACGACTATGGCGAATCTACACACGTTAAGCAAAGCGCCACAAAGATGACATAACTGTTGCCATTAAAGCGGCAGCACAGAAAACATTTTAATGCCCCATTTCCTTCATGTTTGAAGTCTGATCTAATCAAGGCATGACAACAATAACAAAACAGATCAAAAGGCGAAGAAGGTGGTGAGATACGATCTGACAGGGACGCAACATGTTACTTGGGGTCCAAGAAAAACAAAAACAAACAATAAATCATCACAAATGGACAATAACCCCTGTTGTGTGAGCAATTAAAGGCGGCAGCTGATATCCAGATAAAATTTCTTGTTAGTCTTTCTGAGTTCCTTCCTTATATTGTCAATGGAGGACTTCACGTTCAAGCAAACACAAATGGTCCAACGGTGGAAAAACCATGTGTCCCCGCAGCAGCAGCGACAAAGCCAGACAGTTATGAGAGGAGGGGGGCAGTTAGAGGTGCTGATAAAGTGGGGCAGAGGTGAGAGTTTTCCTGCTCTCCTGTTTAGCAACAGACGTTTGACAAAAACATTGGACACACGCAGTCACCTGAGAGGCTGTTCACATGACAACTGGCAAGGTCAATGCGGGCGTGCTAACACACACACATACTGGTATACTTATAGAGGCCTTTATTTACTGCGCTTGTTCTTTAACTCCGGGCCATAAACACGCAATCAAATTTCTCTTTATGGCTAAACAACATTCAAAAATACTTTTACCTTTGAAGTGAACTGCAGTTGTTCCATTTGTTTTAGTGGACAACGAAAATCCTTTTGAGAACGCCAATCTGTGACGTCTGTTTTAATCTTTGGCACAGTTACATTATTCTGAAGCAAAGCACGGAGTTTTTCAAATGTATCGCTTCACAACAATAAAACCTTGACGTGAGAAAAAACAGGGCTCGACGTTCACTTGCTGGAATAACTCTGTGAAACTAGTTAGAAATGGCTGCATGCTGTGACAGAAAGGTGCAGTACGGGCCATCAACTGCATTGACCATGTAAAAAATTCCATATTTTTTACTTTAAATATGTAAAAGAAATGTTGAAACCACAAGTACTGTGATTTTACAGGATGGAAAGATGAGGCACAGCTGAGCTATGAACACTGAGGTAATGCCCGGTCATATTCAAGGGCAGAATCAGGTGACAGGGCTTACCGCCCACTCTGCTACTGGGTCAGTCATGTCAGATGACGCCTGAGGTGTGGGGAGAGCTGTGTCACATGGGTATTTTAGGGGGGTATTAGCATTACAAACAAAAGAAGGACTTTATTGATATCAGTGTAGTAGCCATTAGTATTTAATGGCTACTACATTGGACATTGAGTCTAAGCAAAGCTTTTGTGTCATTATTAAAGAAATTGGAGAAAAGAATAAAATGGGTTATGTTGGTGCTGAATCATGACCGATGCATGGAAAGTTTCTGAGAGAAACTGTGCTGCGTCGATTACCTTTCCGACAGGGGCTGACTTTAAGGACACCAGTTCCCAGGCACTCCTTTGGGGTGACGCAGAAACCCTCATTGTCCGGGTTCTCCTCTTTGCTGGCCAGGACAGAGGGTGGAGGTGTGAAGCGGTAGGCTGGGATCCCTTTCACCTCGACGTCTTTCTCAAACTCCATGTAGATGGTCCTGGAGAATAAAGCGAACAGTCACATTGCACAAAAACAATTAACTTCACTCAGAGCACAGCATTTCATAGTGACACATGACTGCTGGAACTTTGCTGGAAATTCTCAGCATGATCGAGTGTGAATGCTGAATACTTCAAACTAATATTTTTAAGGACTGTACCTTTGGTGAGGAACTTCATAACAAGCAATGCGATCATGAGAAATGTTCTGTTATGTTATTTAAGAAAGACTGTTTGAACTAAGTAAAAGAAAAAAAAACACTGCAGACTGACTTTCAGCAGAGACACAAAGAGGAAACCAGATGACTGACATTGATTTCAACAATATGCTAAAATCCTGCTGGGGCTCCTTCATCAGTAAATCTAGACTTGTAAGGGGAGCAGGGAAGACAAATAATATATTGTGGTGTTAACCTTCTGTTAGTACTGGGAGCAAAGACACTGTGAAATCTTTAAATGTGTGTGTGGTTTTTTTCCCAACATCCAAGAGAACTGAGAGCAGTTCATCCTTGCCCTGCATATCTGCAGCTTTGTCTTGTCGAGGGAATCCCAACCAGTCTTAGTGAGAACAAAGCACTCTATACAGTGTCTGCCAGCTGGTTGGGAGGGTGCAGCCCACCAATCGTGCAACAATACTGTACAGACCTTTCCCTTGACCTTCCTGGGAAAAGCCAAGTGAAAATCCTTGGCCTTATACTGCTAGGAATGAGAACTATTACAGTGTTACCATAGAAGAGCTCGACAGGGCAGTAGAAGGTCCTTAACCCATCAGCAGGACCAGTATCTGCTCCTTTGTGCACAGAGGAACGGGTTGCTACAAAATGACCTAGATTTTGAATGTCTTTGACCAAACATCAGAAACAGACTTCATGAGGGCAGTCTAAGGGCCTGAAATCCTCTAGTAGGCCCTGCGTTCATTGCCCAGCATTGTGGAGCCTGATTAGCATTTGCCATAGCATACCAGAATTGGCAGGTCTATCACAGGAGATCTGTGCTTTTCACAGATCACAGCAGGTGGAGGCATATCCATGGAGGTACATACAAACATCTACTGACCAGGCAATGCCATTAGGTGTCGGGATGAATCCTTGGAGCCACCACTCTGGTGCAGTGGTTCCTGGGTTCTTCCTTGTGAAAGACAATGTCCGATCTCATGTGCAGAGACTATGGAGGCAGGTCTTGAAGGTTGAAGAATTTGTTACCACTGACTGGACCCCAAGCTCACCTGATCTAAATCCCACAGAAAACTTCTGTGAGATTATGTTTCCATCCTACGCACCTCAGATTGCACAGGAGGTCAGTGACGCCCAGGTTCAGATCTAGGAGGACATCCCCCAGGGCACCATCTGTCATCTCATTAGGAGCACGCCCCGATGTTGTCAGGCTACTACTAAGTAAACCTCTGAGTTGCTGCGTAGTTGTACATAAGCTGTACATAATTTCTTTGCTTTCATTTTTAGGGTGTCTTTAAACTCAGCGCTCTGTAGGGTTCTTGCTCGTACGTAACTTCACCAAAATGTATTTGCGATGCAATTTTGTTTGAGTGACCACTAAATACAGAATGAAGGCTTTGAAAAAGTGTCACAGGGCTGGTTAAATTAAAATGATATGAGAGAGTCTATTATTTCTGTCATTTAATATTCGTGTATTTTTGACTTTCTTTTTTCAACATTTTTTAAATGAAATAAAACCCTCTAATGAAGTCAGTAATGATGATGAGCAAAAGGATGGTGAAGCTGGTATTCGAACAATGACACATGTTACCAATTCTTTTTCTTTGTAGCTCAGCTGCCAGTTTCTGGACCGAGAGGCCACCACCCGTTTAGCTCACAGATGGGAATTCTGCTGCTATGCAGTCCCAGGTGTTCTCTTTTAACTAAACATGCGTTTTAAACACAAAGTTATGTTAAGCGAGTGACTTATACATAGGGCTGAGGATCTGTGTGAAAGGTCGTCATGTATTAATGGAGCACTTCCACTTCAAATGATTGTAGTAAGTACAATAAAGGGGGGAGGGGGCGTATTCCCTTTAGTCACAGTTACACAGACGCCATAATGACACAACCAGGCCAAGAACAAGTAGGTGAAAGTGCTTTGTAAATATTTGGTGCAGGGGTTTTTGACACACGTCCAATCAAAGTCAAAGGTGCAACCATTCCACTCTGACTTTCCAGATTGTTTCCACGCTCAACAACATGAGGAAGACGTCCGAAACAGCTTGTGCTCTCTAAAGGACAAACTCTTGCTATGAAGACTAGGGAAGCAGCACGTCTGTTTTGCAACAAACAAGGTTTGGGATTAAATTTGGTACTCGTTGCAATTCTCAGCAGTCGTCAAACTGTCTCTAAAGACATTCTGGAAATCCTGGAGGAACCATAATAAATTTCCCCAAAAGCATTAGTTGAGAACATTTCTCACAAACACTTCCAAGAGGAAATACTTGTCCTGTGCTTAGCACAAAGTAACACTTACCATCAATCATCAAGCATTAAAAGCATTTTCTTTCTCTCTCTCTCTCTCTCCTTATTTTCTGTTATTCCACAATTGTCCTTGCATTCCCTCTCTCACCCTGTCCCTGATGTTCCAGACGGAAACTCTCCTAATAAGGAAGCCTTTTCATGGTGTTTTCTGGAAAATGCCACTTAAGTGTTTCAAACAGTCCTCGTGCTTTAAGCAGAAAAGTCAACAGCAAAGAGAGGTCACCCACTGAGCTGTTAGTAAGTGATCAGGATGTTAAAATAACATACCATGTGATCCACAGGCTGTGGACATTATTTCCATACTAGATGTGAAAGCCTCCACACTGGTCTGCTTGTCATGTACCAGAAATAGAACATGCAATCCCCATGTAAAATGTCCTAAATGGGACACCAAGTGTAAACAGATAGGGGCACACAGGTCCCCATGGTAACCACATTACATGTGTTTTACTGAAAAACTCTTTAATTGAAATAACACTTTATTTTTACCACATGACTAATAAAATTAACGTCAAAGCTGATGCCCTTTCCCTCCTTTGCCAGCTACAGTAATTTTTAGCTATAGCCAAGCTCCAAGAGCAGGAAAATAAAGTCAAAACTGCAGTTCCTCTAATGGCCACTTGAGGTTCTCTCCAAAAATTAGCTTTTCCCCACAGACTTGTGATAAAAAAAGACCAACTTTACAGGAAAAAAAACATGGTCACAGAATGGAATTTTTTTTTAAAAAGGTCTGGGTTTTGCTATGTATATAGTAGCTAAAAACTAAACTAAACATTAGTACAGAAAAAATAAAAACTGGTGCACAAAACTTCACCACAGTGGATAAAATGTGGTTGGCATACCACCAAAAGGGCTGGAGTGCACTGTGGTGATGAACCGTACCTGCACAGGTCTGGAGTAAAGATGTGAATGCGCTCATCCTTGTCAAGCAGGGGGTGGAAAGCACTTCCATCTGATCCAACGATGCTGTTGCTATAGTTAGATCTCCAGAAAGTCAACTCCCTACAAAACAACCAAAAAAGGCTTTTGGAATGTGCAGGCTTGTATTTAAAATCGAAAAAAAGAAAAGAAAAAAGAAAACAAATCTCATTTTCAAAATAATCCCGTCCAGTGAAAACAAATTTATCGTTTTCATCTTAATAACCATAAATTGCAGTGGTACGTTTTGATGATCAAATGTGTTTTTATCTGAAAGTCACGGTTAAAAAAAAAACACCCAGGAGCACAAGCGTAATTAGAGGCTCCAGGGGACCTAAGACAATAAAACTGGATAAGAAGGTTCAGTAAAGGCCATTTTTAAGGCATCAGGATATCCTGCTCTGTGCTCTGTGTTAAGGGCAAAGATCAGGATGAAGGCAGGCAGACAGTATCTCTATTACTGCCAAAAAAAGTAGAAAAAAAAGGATTTCACAGGCTTGTTAATACAAAGGTTACCCAATAAAATTTCATCACTCTGGATGAAGACAGAGAGGGAGAGTGTGTTTGCGTGAGACTGTATCAGCACTACCTTTGGCCTTTCCATGTTTCGATCCGGCCATAATCCATGTAGTTCTGCTCTCCAGTGTGGTAGATAAATTCACCGTCGTTGCTTCCATTTTTCTAAATAAAAAAAACAAACAAACATTCAAAACGTGTTTTTCAAATGTTATTTCTGGAGAAACAAAAAATCTTCAAGACTTCATGGAGGATCTGCTCTGACA
Source organism: Copadichromis virginalis (assembly GCF_057382275.1). Taxonomy (NCBI): domain Eukaryota; kingdom Metazoa; phylum Chordata; class Actinopteri; order Cichliformes; family Cichlidae; genus Copadichromis; species Copadichromis virginalis. The sequence continues at coordinate 50,486,208 of NC_140624.1, forward strand.
ACTTTCTTTTCATAGCTTTATATTACTTGTAAAGAGCTGTTACATGCCTTGTACATGAGTCCAAACACCGTCTCCACCTCAGGTTTGGTGCCAGCAACGCGAACCAGCAGAGGATCTTTGTAGCCCCAAAGCAGTTCATCCACAGTGCGTGTAGTGAACAGATCACTCTTGAGAGAGTTCATCCAGATTGAAACCATGGAGGCCTTCCAGAAACTATCTTTCACATTGTTCATGACAGCCTGGAGACAGGAACGGAAGCAGTTGTGAGGAAAAAAAATTTGAACTAATAATACGGGATAAGGTGGACAATGAGATGGAAATGAGGACACAATAAACAATGTTCAGTAACAAAGAGAACATAAAGTCCTCTTTAACCCACTTGGATTTCCACTTTCCTCTACTTTTTCAGTTCATGACTCACCCAGGCAGGGATGTTGACAGTGGTGATGTTATCCTCAGCTGGATCACCCACAGATTTCTCCCTCAGGAACACAAAGCTTTTCGTGTTATACGCGGAGACCATTTTGCCATTTGCCACCATACTTACGTTGTCCTTGTACCTGTACTCCCTGTGCAAACGCAGGAAAAGAGTGTCATTTAAAATCCCCAAACGCAGACCACATAAACGTAGCACTGCATTTGTATTTTAGCACAACATTGCAACCATTCATCCATCCCTGCATCCATTCTCTTCCACTTATCAGGGTCGTGGAGGGTACTGGAGCCTATTGTAGCTATCATAGGGCGAGAAGCCCTATGATAGCTACAATGTTGGCTGTTGCAACGTTTCCGGTGCTTTAGCAGTTATCATCATTTAGGGCTTAATTGAGTGCAGGATTTTGATGACTAGTGATTAAAAACTAGCAACCCACACAAAAAAATTAAAAAGGCCTCCTGAGGAAAAGACAAGACGAAAGTAATATATATCGCAAAGAGGAAGCAGAAAAGCAGAAGGCCACATGACACAGCCTGAGAGTTATGACCTGTGGCCCAGCTTAGAAAACCTAAGCAAAAATTCAACATGCACAGTATATGGCAACACAGTAGTAGTGGTATTATATATATTTAATATGTTTTATACTATCACAATTGCCAAATTTTACAGCATTAATAAACCATGTTTATAGCCAGAAAAAATAAGCCTTTATAGAAGTGCCTAAAAATCTGAATTCAAACTGTAGCCCTCCAGATGGCGATAGCTGTAATTGCAAAAAGATTTACAGTCCCAGATAAGACAAACCTCTATAAACACTTTCATGGTAAGGTTACGGACTCACACAATCATTTTGAATAATACAGAATACTAGGGGTGCAACGATACACAAAATTCACGGTTAGGTTAGGTACTTTGGTGTCACGGTTCGATATTTTTTCGATATAGAAAAAAAATGTTTACGCCTTTTTAATTTGTCATTTATTAAAATTATAAATATATATTTTAACTCAAAAGTACAGTTTTTAAATTTAATGTTGCTGAAACAACAAAGTAATAAAAAAAATTAATCTATCTGATCGAGAAATCACTCATCTTTGGAAAAGAGAGTTTATTACAGAGAAATGGCTCTTTCCAAATTAAAAGCTATACTATACGCTTCTTCTGGGGTATACTCTCAGCAGCATATTAAACATATCAGGTCCCCATAAGGAGAATCACGTGCTAACAGCTGTCTAACTCGGGTAAAGTTTGTAGCATGCGTGCTTGTTGTTTTTGTCTGCTTCCACTTGTCTTTGCACTAGAATGATGTCGGCGTAAATGTGCAGTCATATTCATTTTGTTCCCACTAGTGCTGTCAGCGTTAATCTGAAATGACGTTAACGCCACAACACGGAAAATCTCCGTTAACGAAAAATCTCCGTTTTCAAAAATACCCGTGTACGTGTGGACGTAGCCTGAGTCAAAAAGGTACTTGTCATGTCCCCGTGGCTACATCCATCTTTTATTTACAGTCTCTACCCAGAGCACATTTACCAGATTGTGTGATTTCAGTGATTTCTTAGAAGACTTTTTTTTTTTACACTCACCATAAACATCTGTTTGCTAACATTCATGTCAACAAGAAGTTGACAAGTTCTGCTCCTGCTTCTTACCTGTACGTATAGGGTCCAATCTGTTTAACTTCTGGCTTTGTCCCTGCAAGAAACTCTTTTGGATTGGTCATATTGAAGAAGTAAAACTGCATGTAGACAGGAGGGGGAGGTTTTTTCCATGAGTCAAACACGCGGCTGCCCTCTACCAACACAATCTCCTGTTGAGACATTAGAAACACTTTTTAGTTGAAAACTCATCATCATATATAATTCAAACTCACAAATATGGTTGTGAAAAGCAAATCTTTTGGGAGTAATTAATATAAAAACGCTGACTGCACATTTTACATACTGCATTAAAACATTTTTCTATTCAATATGGAGTTTGACATCATTTTTTTTTATGTGGTTTTCAGGTGATTTCCTGCACAAAGTGGAAACTTTTGCAACAGCCAACACATTTTGAACATGAAGTTTCCACAATGTGCTCCTAGTAAAAACAAATAGTAACAACAAATCATCCGTAGGGGGTCGTGGAGGGGAGATGCTGTCTGAGCGGCAAAAACAAGAACACTGACTGCACACATGAATGGTATGAGGGGAGGCCCTTCCACTGCTCCAATTGTTAGCGGTTGCCTGTGGCAACAGGCAGTTGGGGGAGAGCCGCTAACCGATCATGTGATGCAGAAAGCTGGATGCACACTGTTTATGCAGAACTCCAGCCTTAATGAACTGAGCCACATTCCTCAGTACTGAGCCCTTATGAGGCCCTGGAGGTGGAACACAGGCAACTATCCTGCTTCATTCTCACAGCAAACGTCATTGCCTGCGGACAGGAACATTTTGAGATACATTTTGATACATTTTGAGATACTGGCAAAGAAAGAGGCAAAAAACTGAAGGCTCTGAGAGGATTAGCATTTCTTTCAAGAGAACATTAAGAGAAAATCTCACTCTGGCCTAATTGTGTCAGATTTATCTTAAAGTTAATAGCTGGAGAAATAGGTCCAGAACTGCTCGATGCTTTAGGGGAATACTCACCCCCTCTTACTCCTCCCCCCTCTTCCTCTGCGGTCCCCTCTACTTGATCAGAGACAAAGGTTTAGCTGAGTGGCCAAGGACAATAAAGCTGTCACCTTAGATTGAGGAAGGGAGAGCGTGGTCTTTCTGTGATCTTATTTCATGCTTTGAACAATCAATAGGGTAAACCTCCCAGCATGGCACTTAAAATACATGGAAAACAGGAACAGAAAAAACCCTCTTATCTCAGTATCTACCACTGCTTTCCTTACACCACTCCCCATATGAAAACACATGCAGCAGGTGATTACATAAATACACTTAAAGCTAGTGCTTTGATGTGCAGACATTCACATACATAGATGTGAACAACACTGGGCACAGCAAGAGGCCACAGTATTCATTAAGTCCTCCAGTCATGGTGCACAGGCTTTGTAGGCTCTAAATGGGTTTGCCTCAGTAGTGGTTAAAAGATTCAACAAAGCCAAACAAAGAACTGTAGACCAGCCCTGATATTATTTAAACCATCGAGACTATATCAAGGTCCATTTAGTTTTCTATTGTCCATAAAACCCACTTGCAATCAAACTGCAGAAGTGAAGAATTATGGTTTGGCACAAACACAACCAAAGGATGGAAGTTTGACTTTGGGACAATCCTGCAACTTAAATCTTAGTATAATGATTTCAGTATATGTGTGTATACATATCTATATATTTTCTTCTGAATGGGTGGGCCAATCTGAGCAAAACTTTGCACAGTAGTGATGGGATTTCCAGCTCTTTTTAGAGAACCGGCTCTTTCGGCTTGGCTCACTAAAAAGAGCCGGCTCTTTCGGCTCTGAACCGGCTCTTCAGGTTGTTTTGTTGCTTTAATTAATTTATTAGTAACAATAATATAAAATTATGCACAAAAGGAATTACTAATGTAAAAAAAGAAAGTGGTTTTATTTATATATGTTTATATATAAATATATGCGGTGGCCCCTAGAGACAAAGCACGTACAAACTCCAAAAAGCACATACAAACTCCAAAACACATTACTAGCATGAACTGAACTTCCAAAACAGAGCTACCTAGATCACTTAAATTACACAATTAAAAGCATGAAAGCATATGTGTATTGTTTGTGTATTTATACACAAGCATTCATATATAGTCAAATAATAAAAATAAAAAAAAGTTCATTTACCTGTTATTACCACACACCAAATCCGGTCGTTGGTACTTGCTGGCTTGTGTAGCCACTAGGTAACAAACGCTCAACACTGCGCCCAGCATCCTGGAGCACTTCTGTTGTCTTTTGTACGTGTTTTAGTTTTTATGTGCTTCTGAGTTTTTACGTGTGTTGGAGCTATTTGTTCTTTATTTTTGTTTTTGTTCTTATTTTTGAAATTAGTTAAAGTTTGTTGTTAGTTTACTTATATTTTGGGGTTTATTTGTCGGTTAATATTTTGTTTTAAATGATTTGTTTTGTTTGTTGTTATTTTGTTAAATTAGTCAGTAAGAGCTGTAGGGCCATTTTGTTTCTATAAATAAAGAGACTGGTATAGGACCAGCATGCATTGGGGTGGGCCTATGGTTTTTTACCAGAGCAGGAGAAGCAGTAGGAAGGATCTTGTTATTGCTTGCCAAATGGATAAATAAACCAAAACCAAAACTCTCAACTAAAAGGTTTGGACAATGGACTTCTTTTGCCTGCGTACGAAATATTACCTCAGTGCAGCAGTGGCTTGTGGACTTTAAGTTGTGGGACGTTTGATCATACAAAAGTAAAGGAATTGCCACTACACAAAGTAAAAAACCTTCCCGTGGACAAAGGAATAATCCTTCATTAATGGATATAAGGATTTCAATGATCACCGTCGAACTCGAATAAAAGTTATTGGATCGTCTGGTGAGTAATCCAGACGGATTTGATGTTGAAGCCTGGATCAACATGTCACTCGTTCGTCAAAGCTGGTGAGTGATAATATTGTTTAAGCCGTAAAGGAAAACGGTGAAACTATTGGAGTTTAAAGACATAATTTCACTACAAAGACTGATGAACTGAGTTTTGACGTACTAAATTGGTGCATAATTGGATCGCTAATTGAAACATGCCAACGCCCTCTGTGGAAATGTTTGTCCGCTGCAAAAGGCAGGTAAATGGATGTCATGTTTGTACTTTAGGCTATGGACTCTCAGTGTGCTGTGCATCTTTATAAAGTTTGAAATAATCCAAGAGGACAATAAAAATGTCGGATATTAAGAGTAAACGAGAGGATGACACTGAGATGCAAGCAGAGAAAAGAAGCGTTAAATTTACGCCAAAAGGTTTGGATTTGTATATAAAGACATGCCAAGAAAAGCGCAGTTCAATGTGTAAGCAAGCATCTAAGTACATGGGGAAAATTTCCGCTTTAATGACCTCACATGAAAACGTTAAGGAAGTGTCTTCTGAATTTGGGAAGTTTATTAAATGCTATCAAGATGCAAACGCTTTGCAAGAATCCTTTTTAAGTTTGCCACTGCCAGAAGATGAAGTGAAAAGGCAAGTTGCACATTTTCAGTCGAAGGTGACAGCATTCTCTGTTTTTATGGACAAAGTAAAGGTTTGGTTGCAGGAGGCGGGCGAGCCGTATACTGAACAAAACAATACTGTTCGCAATGATAAAGCTGTTGAAAGTTTGGATGAAATAAAACCTGAAGACAGTGTCTCTAATATCTCAAGTGTAAAACCACCTTCAAAAACCTTGTCACAGCAAAGTCGAATTTCATCAACATCTTCCGCATGCATTAAAGCTGCGGCTGACAAGGCAGCGCTCATGGAGCGACTGGCTGCATTAAAGAAAAAACATTCTATCGAAGCGCAAGAGGAAAAACTGAGAAAAGAAAAGGAGAAACTGAGAAAAGAAAAGGAGACATTATCCTTGGAAACAGAGCTGGCAGTCACTAATGCAAAGCTTCGTGTCTTAAAAATAAATTCAGTTTGTAGCTCTGAGCATTCTGATGGAATGAACTCTTATTTTGAAAGAGGGCACGTACAAGAAGCGCCTAGTTTAAATCCTTGTGCCGATACATTTGTTCCAACATCAAGAGATTACTCTGGTATAAATTCTGCATCTGAATCACAAGTAATCGTACCTAGACAAAGTCAAACCCAACATCAGGTTGATGATTCAGCTCAAGTGACGCAGCAAACACAGCCTCAGTCTCCTACTTTGACTGGGAATTGCACGAAGGAGATTGTAAATATTATGCAAAAACAAAATGACATCACTACTTTGCTTGTAAAACAAAACTTATCTTCTGTCCTCCCCGCCAGAAACATCCCTGTGTTTGATGGAGACCCTTTACAGTACAGATCATTTATGAATGCCTTTGAAAATGGAGTGGAAGCTAAAACTGATAACTGGAGCGACTGTTTGCATTTTTTAGAGCAGTTCACTAGGGGGCAGCCTAGAGATTTGGTGCATAGTTGTCAGCATTTACCACCTGAGCAGGGCTATTCCACAGCCAAAGATCTTCTTGAAGAACATTTTGGGAACGAAAATAAAATTGCCTCTGCATATATGGAGAGGATTGTGAGTTGGGTACCTATTAAAAGTGAGGATGTGAAAGGTCTACAGTCATTCTCTCTTTTTCTTCAAGGATGTTCGAATCTAATGCAGCAAGTTGTTTATATGAAGGAGTTGGATTTGCCCTCAAATATGAGAATGGTTGTTATGAAACTTCCATACAAATTGAGGGAAAAATGGAGAGTTGTTGCCTATGAACTGCAGGAACAAAATGGTTACAGAGCAGTATTCACTGATCTGGTTACCTTTATAATAAAACAGGTAAAAGTAGCATCAGATCCAGTGTTTGGCAACATACAAGACTCACAATCTGGAAGCAGCTTTAAAGCTTCAAGTTCTACCAAGCAAAGAAAAAAGGGAAGTAGTTTTGCCACTAATGTCAGTACAGTGCCAGGAATCAAAACTCAATCAACTGGAAGCAGAACAACTTCCGCCGTTCTGCATAGTTGTTTGTTTTGTTCACACAGCAACCATTTACTAGAGAATTGTAAGCAGTTTAAAGCTAAAACGCATCAGGATAAGTTGACTTTTATCAAGGAAAGGGGAATTTGTTTTGGTTGTTTAAAAGTTGGTCACACAAGCAAAGACTGTAGGAGTCGTTTGGATTGCTACCCAGGGGTTCTTCATATAGAGCGAAAGGATCCAGGTGCGTCTTCGGAACAAACTCAACAGAGGACAAACTCTAATGTCAACTTTTCAACTGCAACCACTCAGACATGTGGGTATATTGGGGCTGGTCATGAAGTTGATGCAATTTTTTCTATAGTTCCAGTTCAAGTTAAGAGCCAAAAGAGTAATAAAATTGTGCAAACTTATGCGTTTTTGGATCCTGGAAGTTCAGGTACATTCTGTACAGAAACTTTGGCAAAAAGGCTGAATGTAAAAGGTAAAAAGACCAATATCTTTTTGAGAACAATGAGTCAAGATAAGATTGTTAGTACACAAGTTCTGTCTGGTTTGGAAGTGTCTGGTTTGGAAGCAAATGATTTCATGCCATTGCCAGATGTTTTGACTCAAAAGACTATGCCAGTTTCTACAGTTAATATTCCCCAGCAAAGCGACATCGATCAGTGGCCTCATCTTAAACCTGTTAAACTGTACAACGTTAATGCAGATGTGGAGCTACTGATAGGCACTGATGCTTCCAATGTTTTGGAGCCATGGAAGGTGATAAACAGTGTGGGGGGTGGACCTTATGCTGTAAAAACAAAAGTTGGCTGGGTCATAAATGGTCCCCTGCGCACTGGAAGTAACAGTGGAAATAAAACCAACTGCACTGCTGTAACAGCCAATAGGATTTCTGTTGAGCGTCTTGAAGACATGTTGATTAAACAGTACAATCATGATTTTAATGAAAGATCATCAGAGGAGCAGACTGAAATGTCTAGAGAGGATCTGTGTTTCATGGATATTGTTAGTAGTTCAATAAAGCTTATTGGAAATCATTATCACATTGATTTGCCTTTCAGGAGAGAAGGTTCCAGTTTGCCAAATAACCTCTGTGTCGCGGAGCAGCGTCTCCAGAGTCTCAGACGGAGATTCGAAAAGGATACTCATTATAAGGATGAATACACTAAATGTGTAAACAACATGCTTGAACGAGGATATGCCGAGTTTGTGCCTGTAGATGAGTTGCACAAAGATGATGGAAAGGTGTGGTACATCCCTCATCATGGAGTGTATCATCCCACAAAGGGCAAATTAAGAGTTGTATTTGACTGTGGAACAACTTATAAAGGAGCATCATTGAACAGTCAGCTTCTACAGGGACCTGATCTCACAAACTCGCTGGTTGGGGTTCTGATCAGATTTAGACAAGAGCCTGTTGCATTAATGGCGGACATTGATTCCATGTTTCACCAAGTTCACGTCTCAGAAAAACATGTCAACTTTCTCCGTTTCCTGTGGTGGCAACATGGCAACACTTCAAGGTCTGCACAGGAATGCAGGATGAAAGTGCATTTGTTTGGAGCTGTATCTTCGCCAAGTTGTGCAAATTATGCTCTACAGAGAACTGCAGATGATAATGCACAACAGTTTCCAGCTGAAGTGGTTGATACAGTCAAAAGAAACTTTTATGTGGATGATTGTTTGAAATCTGTTGCTTCAGAAGAGGAGGCAGTGCACATGGTGAAGAGGCTGACAGATATCTGCGCTAAAGGAGGATTTAAGCTTTCAAAATGGATCAGCAACAGTCGCACAGTGCTCATGTCAATCCCAGAGGAAAGAAGAGCAAAGGAAATTAAGGATCTGGATTTGGACACAGATCAACTTCCAGTTGAGAGAGCACTGGGTTTACAGTGGTGCATAGCAACAGACAAGTTCCAGTTCAGAACCTCCCTGCAGGACCGTCCAACAACCAGAAGGGGAATTTTGTCGGTGGTCAGCTCACTGTATGATCCTTTGGGAATCTTGTCTCCCTTCAGTATGCCAGCTAAACTGTTGCTACAAGAGCTTTGCCAACAAAATTTGAAGTGGGATGAAGTTATTCCCCACTCTCTTTCCCAGCGGTGGCGTGATTGGCTGGAGGATCTCCAGCTGATTTCAAAGTTTAAAGTGGAACGTTGCATTAAACCAAATTGCTTTGGAAGACCAGATAGGGCACAACTTCATCATTTTTCTGATGCAAGTCAAGATGGGTATGGAACGGTGTCATATTTAAAGTTGGAAAAGAATAACGTCACGCATGTTGCTTTTATCCTGGGAAAGGCTAGAGTTGCTCCTCTCAAGCAAACTACAATTCCCAGGTTGGAATTGACGGCTGCAGTTCTTGCAGTTCGGGTGGACAGGCTTCTGCAAAAGGAGCTGCAAGTCAGGTTGGAAAAATCAGTTTTTTGGACTGATAGCACAACAGTACTGAAATACATCTCCAATGAAACCAGAAGATTCAATACTTTTGTTGCAAACAGAATTGCTGTTATTCGGGAAGCAACAGATGTGAATCAGTGGAGATACGTTTCTTCTAAGGAGAATCCTGCAGATGACGCATCCAGAGGTATGAGAGCTGGGGATCTCCTCAAATGTAGGAGATGGATAAAAGGGCCAGAATTTCTCTATGAGTCAGAAAAGGAATGGCCTAAACTGGATGTGGAGTACAGTGTAATTTCTGCAGATGACCCAGAGGTCAAAAGGGACCTGACAATGAATGCCATTGTGAGAGAATTACAAAATCCTACCAGCTATTTTATCCTCTACTTCTCGTCTTGGGCAAAACTTAAAATCTCTGTAGCCTGGCTTTTAAAGATGAAAGAGGTCTTGGTGTTGTTGGCACAGAAGAGGAAAGAGTTGCTTGCTGCAGGTTTGAATAAGAATGATCCGGAAGGTCAGAAAGAAGTGGAGATAAGAATGGAAAGATTTAAGACCACTTTGAAGAAAGGAAATCTCACTCCAGAAGACTTGGCAAAGGCAGAACAAGCTATTCTTCAATATGCACAACAACAGAAATTTACGACTGAAATGGCTTTAATCCGCAATGGCCTCAAAGGAGTCTCTAAGGGAAATTGTCTCTATAAACTTGATCCAGTGTTGGATGCAGGAATCCTCAGAGTGGGTGGCCGATTGAATAAAGCAGCCATGCCTATGGAATTAAAGCATCCTGTAATTTTGACAAAAGATATGCATGTGTCAACACTGATTTTACGCCATATCCATCAAAGGTTGGGACATGCAGGAAGAGCACACATGCTGTCAAAACTAAGACAAAATTACTGGATACTAAATGCAAATTCTGCTGCCAGGAAAATCATCTCTCGCTGTGTCACGTGTAGACGCAACAGAGGAAAGTTTGTTGAACAAAAGATGGCGGATCTGCCTGAAGAGAGAGTCCTGCCAGACATAGCTCCATTCACAAATGTTGGAGTGGACTATTTTGGACCTATAAGTGTTAAAAGAGGACGAAGTCTCCTTAAAAGGTATGGAGTTCTTTTTACTTGTTTCACCAGTCGTGCAGTACATCTGGAGATTGCATGTACACTTGATACAGACTCTTGTATAAATGCTGTGAGGAGGTTCATCTGTAGACGAGGCCCAGTTTCGACCATCAGATCTGATAATGCTACAAATTTTGTTGGGGCGAATCGAGAGTTGAAAGAAAGTTTGACTGAGCTGGACCATGCCAAAATTCAAAAGGCTTTTGTTCAGGATGGCATGAAATGGAACTTCAACATCCCAGCAGCTTCTCACCAAGGCGGTGTGTGGGAGCGTCTCATTCGTTCAGTAAAGAATATTTTAGCCTCAGTTCTTAAGGAGCAAGTTCTGGATGATGAAGGACTCCACACAGTCTTCTGTGAGGTTGAAGCTATAATGAACGACAGACCCATTACTAAAGTTTCAGATGACTCAAATGATCTTGAAGCACTGACACCCAATCACTTGTTGTTGCTGAAAAATAAACCAGTTTTTCCACCAGGACTGTTTCATCCAAGTGATTTGCATGTCAGGAAAAGGTGGAAACAGGTACAGTACATGGCAGAGTTGTTCTGGAAGAGATGGCTTTCTGAGTACCTACCTTTGATGCAAGAAAGACAAAAATGGATGAGGACTAAAAGATGTCTTATACCTGGAGATGTTGTTTTAATTGCAGACGCTACAGCTCCAAGAGGATCATGGATGATGGCGAAAGTCTTAAATGTAAACCAGGATGCAAAAGGCTTGGTGCGTTCTGTGAGACTACAAACAAGGACCAGTGTTTTGGAAAGGCCAGTGACAAAACTTATTTTGCTACTGGAAGCCTCATCGTGAAGAAAATCCTCAATGAAAATTAAGGATTTGTTTAAGGGAATAGCTCCTCCTTTTGGGACTTTAAAGTAATTGTGATTGTATGCACAATTAGGGGCCGGAGTGTTGGAGCTATTTGTTCTTTATTTTTGTTTTTGTTCTTATTTTTGAAATTAGTTAAAGTTTGTTGTTAGTTTACTTATATTTTGGGGTTTATTTGTCGGTTAATATTTTGTTTTAAATGATTTATTTTGTTTGTTGTTATTTTGTTAAATTAGTCAGTAAGAGCTGTAGGGCCATTTTGTTTCTATAAATAAAGAGACTGGTATAGGACCAGCATGCATTGGGGTGGGCCTATGGTTTTTTACCAGAGCAGGAGAAGCAGTAGGAAGGATCTTGTTATTGCTTGCCAAATGGATAAATAAACCAAAACCAAAACTCTCAACTAAAAGGTTTGGACAATGGACTTCTTTTGCCTGCGTACGAAATATTACCTCAGTGCAGCAGTGGCTTGTGGACTTTAAGTTGTGGGACGTTTGATCATACAAAAGTAAAGGAATTGCCACTACAACGTGTTTTGGAGTTTTTACGCGTTTTTACGTGTTTTGGAGTTTGTACGTGCTTCAGGGTTTGTACGTGATTTGTCTGTAGGGGCCACCGTAAATATACTTTTATTTATTCACTCCACATAAAATGTAATAAATAAATCATATAATACAAAAATCAACTATTCACATTTCAACTTTTAACTATTTAAATTTTCAGCTTTTTCCTTTTACAAATTTAAAGTGAAACAACACAAAACACTGCAAACCACAACACAATTAAATATAAATTAAAATATGAAAACAAAAAGAACATGCACATTCTCTGTCATATAGGCTTGCATGAATAAACTTTCTGTATCCTTTATCATCCGCAACTGAAAATAGTTGTGGATGAGTACTATACCTTTCTAATGTGCTGTTGTTATCCCTGGCTCCCTCCTGCTCAGTGTTGCCAACTCCTCAGTAAGGAAAATCGTTATTGGTTGTCCTAAAAGTCGCTAGAAGTCGCTAAATAACGTCATCGCCTAATTTGCATAATTGGTCATGCTAATCTAATTGTAAACTATGTTGTTGGAGAGAGAAATAACATCATGGAAGAGACATAAAGTGAGTAAAAAACGTCCTAAATGCATTTAGAGTTTATTTAGAACTACAAATTAAATTTCTTTTAGCAATTATTGTTTTTTTAATGTCACAATTCCAACCCTGCTCCTTTACCCGGGCCTGGACTGGCAAAAGTGACCCGAAATAAGCACTCTGGTGGAGTTACTTTGTGTGTGTGTGTGTGTTTATAAGTAGTTTTAAACCTTGTGATCCACAAAACAGCATAAGAGTAAAAGAGTAAAAGAAGAACTGACTGTGTTACAGCACCCGCTGCTTGTTGAGAGTAAAAGCGATACACGTTTTCACGTCTTTTTTTAGCGACTTTTTTAAAAAAAAAGTATGAGTATGACCTTAGCGACTTTTTTTTTTTAAAAAGTCGCGACTTTTTAAAAAAAAAAGTCGCTAAGGTGTCTGAAAACTCGCTAAATATAGCGACAAAGTCGCTAAGTTGGCAACACTGCTCCTGCTCTGTTCCTGTGCTACTGAGTGTAACTACCGCCCCTCCCCCCTCTTCCCAGCGTAAAGCACAAGGCTCGCACGAGTGAAGCGGAAAAAAGTGCGAGCGGGTGAGAGAAAAAAAACAAAAAACAAAAAAAAAAACAGCTGGTGATAAGGAGCCTCTAACAGCCATTTCATTCGCTACCGACCCATCACTATTGCACAGACATCATCACACATACAGCAATTACTAACATCCATGCATTTTAAATTTATATTCATAAATTAAATTTAAATCATATTTTTGTATATATTAATTAATTTCATCATCCCACTGCGAATTCAATGTTACATTCACCGTTTACATTCGTTTCATGTGTCACGTACATAGCTTTATACTCACAAATATTTCTATCCGGGACAGAATTTTGTTTGGCTCAACACTAAATATATCGAATTAAGAATTCAAAATAAAGCAGTGATCACAGGCGTAAAGCTTAAAGGGCGACAATTCATTCCAGTAAAGCTGAAGACATTTTTGATGACCGTGCAACACGTACCTCTAAATTTTATGTAAAACTTGTGGAAGGAAGCATCGTGGTGGTGCAGAATTAAATATTTATGTTTAAATTCTTAAGTGAAAGATTTTCCCCTCACACTGCAAAGAGGTTGACGAGGTTTACATGAGCATGACTAACAAGTTGGCCACAACATTTCCCTAAGTTAATATACAAATAAGCTTATTTTACTTGCAAGTTGTGCACCTTCACCAGCTTTATTAAGCAGGTTAACATTTTCAAAATAAAACCACTAAGCAAAAGAAAGTCCAGAGACGAGACAGTAGTCAGAAACTATAGTGAAGATGGTAATGATGGTGAAATTTCCTTTCAGGAATCAGTCATTTTTCATTATCACTTCACCAGTGGGTCACTTATACTGACCCTGGTTGACTCACATATGAGCTGAGAGACTGCCAGCCAGTTTCCCAATAAATCTTTCAACCTGAAAGAGGCTTAGCACACAAAGAGAGTCTACTGCTGGGAGGGTATCCATGGGAAGAGACCCTTCATGCTGGTGCAATGTGGAAAAGGCAGTAACTTGACACAGCTGAAATATATCATATTGCCAAACTAGCAGATAACTGAGTATGTCTCCATGTGAGTTAAATGCTTGTGTCACTCCCACAGATACATTCTTCTTTCCAGTTTCCACTTAAAAATGAAACTTGATATCTTCTCCAGCCATTTTATTAACAAACATCTATCTACTTGCTTGAACAAGTGAAGAAGAATTCTTTTATGAAACATGGTGTACTTTGCAAAACTTTCATTTCTTGTTTTAACAGGACTTGATATGAATTAATGTGACCATTAAAGCCACAACAATGATCATATATAGCAACTCCTGGGTAAATTCCAGAGTGTTCATCTGGGAAAATGCAAACATTTTCATTTTGAGCTTGAACACTTACATATGAACATGTGTTTACATAAACAATCCGGTCCAAAACCGGATTAATTAATTTTAATTTGTTTAATTTGTTTCCAAAACCCCGCAGTCAGGACATGCTATATTGTATTTAGATAGAAGCTAGCGAGCTAACTTCCTGCTAACTTCTAACTCCGTTAAATGTCATAAATTCCGTTTTCATGGATGCCTGGATGTTAAACTCAATTGTTACACCTGGTAGAGCAGAACGCTGATCATTTTATTAAAGATGAAAGACTTTAGACTGTTTTTCAACTCTCAGTAATGCCACAGTGATCGTTTGATATATGGACCTGCAGCGGAGTTCAGGCCCAGACACGGCTAGTGACGTCAGACTGAACAACCGGATAAGTTATAAAAATTACTGCTCCAACCTCTACACATATTTCATCTTAGCAAACCATAGTTGATTTGGACATCTACTTTATGCAAGACACAAAGACATTTTTTCAACTACTTTTTACAGACAGATTACTTCACTTTCAGTCCAGTAATGCCAGAGGGTAAGAAGCTCACTTGAGTTATGTCACCTCGATACATCTTTTATATATATATATAAATCTTGCTTTAAGTTTGTATCTGTCTTGTGTGAAACTTGTATGAAAAGCATACAGTCAAACAAACAAACAAACAGATATTGCAGACATAAACAAAAAGGCTAATCCAAAAGAAGAAGCCACTGCTCCAAAACTGCCAAAAATACCCCCGATAAAGATTTCCTGTTCTTGAGAAATGTCCTTGGGTATGACGAAACTGTTTGGTCATGCACAACCCCAACCCAAGCGAAGTTTACAAGTTTACAAGAAAAATATCACATTACTTTACAGAAAAAAATACTTCACACTTCACTAAATACTTTTTTTCTTATGCAGGCTAAAATATGGGTATATAAGTGGAAGCTACAAACCATGAACCAGAGAGATGAAGCTTGTTGTAAACGGGTCTTTCAAATGGAAACTAATCTGAACTCTAAAGATTGTAACCAAAGACTAGGGTTGTCAAAATGCTATCATCTCAAGCTTAGTATTGATATTGATAATGAATACTGATCTGTGCAAATGTTTGTAGGAATAACCTCTGTTACCTCATGTGCTTCTGGTTAATTTGCATCACATTTTTGTTGCAGATTAAATATTTTTAAGGTAGACTTCTACCCTTTCTATCTGGCTGCTGGTAGAGTTTTCTTAACTTTAATCAGGAACTTTAAGACAACGATATCACATTTAAGACAAATAACTATTTATATTATATACGGACAGGACCATTAACATTTGCTGCCTACTTCTCTCCCAGTTTAATAGAGTGGTTTTATTTTTCATCATTTCTGCTCGCTGCTATATTAATGATAAATAATAGCTAATGTTTATGATGCTTCACCAAGTTTTTTTTGCTGCTCTTCATGTATTTATCTGCTAGCGAAAGCGAGGGCTGTGCACCTGCTTGTCTGGGTGTGGTTGTCAAGTTATGTGTCAGATAAAGGAGGTGATGATGACACTGTTGGCATCAATATTGCTGGAAATGACTGGTGCATCAGTAATTGTTTTTAGTATCAATTAATATCTGAGTAGCAACATTATGTTATGTGTGTTGACCTTGTACCTTGTTAACCAGCATACTCTGCAACTTCTCTGTTTGGAAAACATGCTTGATAGAGCACAATCACAAAACTCAGCTGATCCAAGCAGAGTTGTGCACTGTGTAAAGGAGTAACCCAAATTGTACTCTGACAATAAAACAAGAATATTTAAACTATAGTACACACTACAAGTAGGGCTGCCACGATTAGTCGACTAGTCACGATTACGTCGACTATCAAAATCGTCGACGACTGATTTAATAGTCGATGCGTCGTTTGAAGCTTTGTAAGATCACAAAAGACGCAGGAATGAGTAGTAGGATTTAAGAGTGTAATAACGGACTGAAACAGAAGATGGCAGCACTGCATGTACAAGGATGCCAGCTGCCGTTAAACCCCGAAGAAGAAGAAGAAGCTGTGTCCCAGAATTCATAGCGCAGCCCTGCTCAGTTTCCAACAATGGCAGCAGCTAGTTAGTTTTAATATTACTCTTATTATTCTTTCTGGGTCACAAAATAAACGTTTAACATATTTTCAGGCGAGAATGTAGCTGTGTAAGCCTCAAATATCTGCTCAGTTTATCAGGACACCACATATTTTCAAAATCGCTCCGACGCCTGTTACCCCACTAGCTCGTTAGCGAGCCGGGGGCAAGGCTCACTAGCGCCGTGAGAACACCGGACTCGGTGCAAATCGTTTTCAAACCCACCGCCGTCTTTCGCTACTCAGGTTAAACATATATAAGTCACTTAGATAACTTAAAAATGTTATTGTTTGGCTTTTTTAGTATTTTATTTATTCCTGAGTAAATTGGTTTGGCTGAGATTAAAGTTATTGTTTTTGCACAGCTGAATAAACGTCAAGCAGACAAATGATTATCAGAAGTGTGAGATGCTCGAGAATTTACTCCGGTGTCCTGTTATATTTTAGATAGCAAGGAGTTTATTAAACTTCACTGAAACAATCTGCAAATTCCATTAAAATTTAATAAACTATCATCTTGTCTTTATTTTTAGTTACCACATACCTTAAACACTTAAAGCTGTAAGCTAATGATAGTTATATAAGAGCAGATGCTGCTGGTGCAATAAGCTGTATGCTGTAAGTCCAATGGATGCATGATCTGATTAGTCGACTAATCGCAAAAATAATCGGTGACTAGTCGACTATCAAAATAATCGTTTGTGGCAGCCCTAACTACAAGGCATGTAGTAGGACCCCCAGACCCCCCTCTTCAGAATAACGGTAACCACCAACCCTCCACCTTGTCTCTTGACCTCAATAACTTAATGGCCTGTATGTTCTTGTTTTGTTCTGGACTAGAAACTGACTGTACTTGAGTTTTACTAATGGGCATTAAAGTACCTAAACCTCTTTTAGAAAGAGCTACTGTGCAATCCACTTACATAGAGATTTTCTTAAGGCTCCAGACTTTGAGTCAAAAGTATATTTATCACTGTAAGTGACGTGCTACTGATTAATATAAATGTCACATAATTGTGTTATTTAGCGACTAAAGACTATTCTGTTACAGACGACTAAAAATTCTGACAACTTTCTTGTTCAAGCGTGAAAATAATTTAATGACATTAATCAGTTCTGTGACATCTGTGATCAAAATATACTAACTGCAGAAGCTCATCTTCAGCTCATTACCTTTTTGTTTTTTTCTCCATTTTCAGAATCAGAAAGGGTTTTATTGCCAAATGTTGAGCGGGTTTACAAAATTAGGAAATTGCTGCGGTGCTTCAGTGCAAACATACTGTTTCCACACCAAGCCTAACGGTCAAAGAAAATGAAAATTTTCACATCATCAATAGAAAGTCTTGCATATGGTTGTCGACCTCTAAAGTCTGCGAAGAATAATCTGATACCTGTTATGAAGTCTTGATATGAAAACAAGCATGAAGGTGTGCCATATGAGAATACTGACTGTGGGCCAATGGGTCTTTCATGTCCGCACTATTATTGAGGAAAAGTGAACCTTTTGGGAAAGCTCCACTACTTTCTACCATCTGAAATGTTGGAAATCATCGAAATGTCTGGACCTCAGTGACTAAAGATATGATGAACATTACTACAAATGTTTTCAATGTTGGGCAGATGCTGGATCAAACATTGATCGCAAAACTGTTGCATTCAATGCACCCGTCCAATTTGATAAGTTTCTGACCCATTTTTAAGCTTATGCAGCAAGACTAAGCGCTTCAGTTAGCTTTAATTAATTAAAACATTTAGAAATCAAAGACCATTGTTCAATGTACTACGAAACACAATGGCTAAAAAAACAAGAGTTAAAGGAAGTGAAAACAGTAGCTATTCTACATGTTGAGAATGCAAACTTTCTTTTGAAGATGCACAGATGGCACTGTTCTTGGCCAATACAGATTATTTTTAAAAGCATGACCTGCTAATTCTGATTTTCTTTTCTAGGAACTATGACTGGCAGCTGAATAAGCATAAATTCACTGAATAAGCATAAATTCACTGAATGCACGACGCCCTGACAGTGTGTTTATTTGTAGTTGTGTCCCTCTGACCTTTTCACCTTTGGTTCTCAAGATAATCCATCTGAGAATCCTCTAAACCCACAAAACTCTTGAAACGGGATGACTTGACTGGGGTCTGTGTGGGTGACAATTTTGATGTTAACATTGCTCTAAGTATGAGTTTCCCATAAGCAACAGTAAAAAAGCATTAGGGCTACCATGATTAGTCGACTAGTCACGATTACGTCGACTGTCAAAATCGTCGACGCGTCGTTTGAAGCTTTGTAAGATCCCAAAAGACGCAGGAATGAGTAGTAGGATTTAAGAGTGTAATAACAGACTGAAACAGAAGATGGCAGCACTGCATGTACAAGGATGCCAGCTGCCCTTAAACCCCGAAGAAGAAGAAGTAGCTCTGTCCCAGAATTCATAGCGCAGCCCAGCTCAGTTTCCAACAATGGCTGTATCCCAATTCAGGGTCTGCAGCCTTAAAGTACGCAGCCTCAACGATCCTCAAGGGCCGCGTACTCAAAGACCGCTAAGGCCGGAAGTGCGAGGCTTGTGAAATGGGACGGTCTAGCCTCTGTTGCGCTGTCCAGGTTGCCTAGCAACCATGATACTAACAACTGGAAACATGTCATACAGCTTTGTTTGACAGAAATGAAGGAGAAAATCTTTTGTTCATTTGTTTGTTTGTTTCTACATGAGCTTTGATCATTCTCTGTAAGATTAAGCTCAGCTATTGAACGCTGTATATTTTAAAGTAAAGGCTATAAAACCAAGTTAGTACAAACGTCACTAATGTCACATAACTTTGCCGACATGTGGCCAACAGTAATGTTTTAATGTTCGTCGTTATTAAACATTTGCACATAAATAAGTGACATAATATTCAGTACTTACTTAAAGTTTACTCTTCGGGCGCCCCTCATCCGCCGTTTTTTTTCGGCAAAATTATCCACACCCACCGCCGCGCTATGCATTCTGGGCCATGAAGTCTACACTGCCACAGCCTTAAAATTCGGGGAAATGAAGGACGCATTTCAGGGCCGCATTTCGAGCAGCCTTTGAATTGGGATAGCCTTCGGCGCGCTGCTGTGACGTAATCGGCCTTGAAATGCGTACTTTAAGGCTGCAGACCCTGAATTGGGATACAGCCAATGGCGGCAGCTAGTTAGTTTTAATAATACTCTTATTATTCTTTCTGGGTCACAAAATAAACTTTTAACATATTTTTAGGCGAGAATGTAGCTGTGTAAGCCTCAAATATCTGCTCAGTTTATCAAGACACCACATATTTTCAAAAGTGCTCTGACGTTTTCGGAGACGTCTGTTACCCACTAGCTCGATAGCTAGCCGGGGGCAAGGCTCACTAGAGCCCGTGAGAACACTGGACTCGGTGCAAATCGTTTTCAAACCCACCGCCGTCTTTCGCTACTCAGGTTAAACATATATAAGTCACTTAGATAACTTAAAAATGTTATTGTTTGGCTTTTTTTTTGTATTTTATTTGTTCCTGAGTAAATCGGTTTGGCTGAGATCAAAGTTATATTTTTTACACAGCTGAATAAACGTCAAGCAGACAGCTGATTATCAGAAGTGTGAGATGCTCGAGAATATACTCCAGTGTCCCATTATATTTTAGATAGCAAGGAGTTTATTAAACTTCACAGGAACCCACAAACACAGGTGGAAAACGTCCTCTCAGCACTGACAACACATACACTGCATTTATAGAAAGTTCTATAAATAAGTAAATTAATTATGTAACACTTCCCCCCATGGATATGTCTCCCCAGACCATAACTATCCCACCACCAAACTAGTGATGCTGAATGTTCTGTGCAGCTTCTCCTCCTTCTCACATGTACTGAAGGTGAACCTGCTCTCAACTGTGGAAATCAGACAGTACCAGTGATGGACCTGCCAATTCTGGTAATGATCAGGCACCACAGTGCCAGGTGGTGAGCACAGGACCCACTAAAAGGACCCACCTTCATAAAGTCTGTTGCTGATTGTTTTGTCAGAGACAGTCACACCAGTGGCCTGCTGGTGGTCATATTGTAGGTAATCTGGCAGTGCTGAAACTGTCCCTCCTTGCATGAAGGAGCAGATACTGGTCCTGCTGATGGGTTAAGGACCTTCCAGCTTATCTAGATTCAAGCTCTCTCTCCTACAGTAACAGCCTGTCTCCTGGAATCGCCTACTCCTAATGCTCTTGAGAGTGTGCTGGGAGACACAGCAAACCTTCTGGCAATGGTACGTATTGATGTGCCATCCTGGAGGAGTTTGACTAGCTGTGCAACATCTGTAGGGTCATCATATCACCTCAAGCTACCAGTAGTGACACTGACTCTAGCCAAATGCCAAAGTAGTGAAAAAACTGTCAGAAAAGACGAGGAGGTAAATGTCTGTTTCCTCCACGTGTGAAACCATTCCTGTTTTGGAGGTTGTCTCATTGTTACCCCTCTAGTGCATCTGTTGTTAATTTCATGAACACCAAAGCAGCTGAAACTGATTAACAACCCCCTTTGCTACTTAACTGATTGCTATACTCTGACTTAAACATTTTCCTTTAACTTTTTTGACCAGCGTAAACTGTAGTTAGCATAGTTAGATTAGCTAATATCAGAACCAACTCCATGAATTCCACATTTGTCACTGCCATGACAAACAAAGTAGGAAGATTTAACATTAAAAACAGAACGCTAAAAATGATACCGGGAACTACAAAAGGTATTCATTATTATTTTTCCACATATTACTAATTTAATCTTTAATATCCCCACTAAGGGCATTAATCATCACTGGCAACAGTCGTTGATGGCCAAAGGTGGGACTGATTTTACTCGGCAAACACACAAAGGCGGATAGTAAAACTTTGTAGGCCAGTCCACAGCACATAACTAATTCTGAAGAATTAGCGCCATGACGTCCATTAGCTTTGCATGGCAGTTCCATATTAGCATATTAATTGCAAGTTATCCAAACTTGCTCTATCTTACCCATTGCACTGGTGTGGGATGTTGAAACAGAGTTTACACAGCTAATATTTTAGTTTAGAGTGGCTGCGGCATCTTAACTTGTTACACTTAATTTAAAGTCAATGAAAAGTTATGTTGTTACGTTTAAGTTGACTTCTTATCTTGTGTGGACAAGAAAGTAACTTGTTTGCACAAGAGGAGTGACTTGTTGGGACAAGATATACATATCACAATATAAGAGATCAATAGGAATTTCTTTAGATCAGTCATTTCCTAGGAAGAAGTATTTATAGTCATGTGTGTGCTCATGGAACTGGGACTGAGGCTATGTAACTGTAGAGAAGAGAAAGTGCTGATTGCATAGTACAGGCTACTTAACCCATAACAGCCCATTTTTGGCCCATCCCCCTCCACCTCACGCGGCCACTCCTTCTGAGACACATAGCCCATCACTGTCTGTTTGAACAGTCGCTGAACAACTATTTTACTCTTGTTTCTATTCAGCGCAATCCACTTAGGTTTCTGATGTGGATAAATAAAACATTACTTTATTTTAATGACCAATAAAACAATGAATGCAATAAAACCAACAGGAAAAAACAGCTCATGTTGGAAAGTGTGAAGAGAATTGGAGGGTATGCAAATGAGTAAGGGTCTCACACACAGGCACACAGACAATGGCATCATTTTAGTGTTCATCATTCTCAACACTCTCCTTGTAAACAATTAGCCCATTCACAGGGGGGAAAATGCACGTCATCACTCATTCAAGCAGCCATGCATGCACGTGAGCTTTAAAAGGTAGAAGAATATAACGGTGTGTGTGTTTTCCCTTTACCTTTTTCAGGCGGTTGTTCATTAATGTGCGGAAAACTTGCCCTGCAAACAAGCCAATCCCAACCGCGAGCAGGACGGCGCAGGTGATCCCAACCACGTAAATGGTACACGATCTCCGTGTCATGTTGGCAAGTGGCAGGAAGAGAGAGTTGCGAGCGGGACTCTTGAAGGATGAATGGATGGATGGATGGATGGACACTTTAATGTCCCCACGTTTCCCCACTGCAGACACAGAATTTTTTTCCCCTCTTTGGCTTACTGAAAAAAGTTGCAGAAAAGTTTCTTCACGGCTATATCTCAAAGGTGCTGAGCGTTTAGTTTTCCAAAATTACAGAGAGCTGCGAGGAAGTTTTTTGTGACTTGCTGGTGATAGTGAAAGTTTTATTTATTGACTACCACGAGGTCCCCATTCCTCTCAGTCGGTCTGAAGCGGCGACCTTAAAATAAAACATGTGCCACGAGTATTTGTAGCAGGCTGTAAAAACTCTCCCTCCCTCCTCACGAGGGAGCGCCGATTGGTTGATACGGTTTACGAGCCAGCAAGGGTGTGTGCGCGGGCGTGCGCCCCGTGAACGCACCACCACATGCTGAGCAACCCTAAACGTATCACTGTTAGCTCAACTGCTCCAAAACTGAAACGCGGTTTCACTCTATGTGACTGAAGGTGGTTATGTGTAATCTGAGCGCTATCTGTGACACCAGAACACGTGGCGAGTCAATAAGTCGTCCACTTTCTCGTGCTCTGATTCAAAAAGCTCAGAGCCAGATGGATATCATTTCACTCATATACACGCGCAACACTTCCGGCTACTGCTTTATGTCAAAAGCCCTTCACCTTGCTCAAGGGCAGATAAGATAGTAGTTTCCGCAGTGAGCTGGAAGTGGTTAACCCAAAGAAATTTGTTTCTATTTAATTAAACCGTGAGCTAAAGGCTGCTGGACTACTTTCCATAAACATGCCTTACTTTCCACTACAGTTGTGGGAAGACAGCCTAACTACAGGCTGAGGCAAAAATTAAACTAAAATGGATAGCTTTTTTTTCCCATTATCTAGGTGACTTTTTAAACCAATGCTTGCTTGGACTTCTTTTTCTTATGTTACGATATCTCAAGGATTAAATGAGTAATTGAACTTTTTTACACTGACAAAAAGGGGAATTCCACTTGTCTGGCCTACAGAGCAAAGTAGGTTGCTCTTAAAAGTTGTTAAGAATAAAAGCTTGCATATGCATATGCTTGCATATGTTTTTTAAATGGTTTAAACCAGGAAATATGTGTGATATCAGACACATTTCCTGGTTTAAACCATTTAAAAAACCGTTACTTTTCAAAGCCAGTGTTCCAAAGTGCTTCCTAGAAACACCTAATAAAAGACAAAGGTCAAATGAAACGTCAAAATTAGAAAAAGACACATTTGTGATTCCAAATTCTAGTGAATAACCTAAAATTGACAAAAAAATATAATTGTTAAAAAATAAGATGGAATTTAGCTTCATATATATGATCCTCGAGCTCTGGGAGTTTGAGGGTCCTGCGCAGTATCTTAGCCATTATTAGCACTGCACTGTTCTTGACTGAGACCTCTGATGTTGGTGATGTAGCTTGCCATCAACAGTGTGTGAATGTGTGTGTGTGAATGGGTGGATGACTGGATGTGTAAAGCGCTTTGGGGTCCTTAGGGACTAAAGCGCTATACAAATACAGACCATTTACCATGTTGTGCTTTGAATTTCCTGAAACCACTTTTCCAGTTTTGGGGTTAAAGGTCCTAATGCTCCTTGTACCACTGGGATCACATTGAAATTTCCTTCCATATCTGCTCCAACTGTTCCTTCAGTCTAATTTGGTGAAGCAGCTGAAAGTGATTAACAGCCCACTCTGCTACATCAACATCCCTGATGTTTAACTGACTTATGCTTCACTCGAATTAAAAAGTGCCTCCTTTTTTTTTTTTGAGCAGTAAATATATATATATATATACATAAATATACATATACATTATTTAAAAAAAGTAAACTAAAATTTTATGAAAAAAACCTTATGGAGTTAGCATAATGAGGAAACAATGAATCAGGATGAGTAGTTTTTGTCTTTTGGGCCACACATCATTCATCCAATTCTCTGTAAAGGGGATGTTCACAGTCAGACGAGTGATGCAAACTCAGTGACACCATGCCATATTGGAAAAAAATTTACAAGGAAACCAATGAATGGCTCGAGGCTGGCTCAGACACTCAGGTTATTCCATTTATCAGCCTTGTGTCCATATGGTGAGACTTTAATCCAATAATTCCGATTACTGAAGAAGGCACACATTCCCCCTGAAAGCTTTCACAGAGTTCTGACAGTCCTCTGGTGTATGCTCCTCAATGATAATCTCATGGTTATCTGAGTCTGTTCCAGCATTTGTTCCAGTGTGTTCATGAACCCAGATTTTTCTCTTTGTATACAAAGCCCATTTTACATATCATCACATGTTCCCGTTTCCTTTACCGGCAGTGATGAGATCAGTTTGAGATACCTCTGCTTTTACTAGAGACGGTCTAGCATAGGCCTCTTTTATCAGAAACGGCTATTCTTTTCTTGGTAGTTGTGCTCTATATGTTTGTGTACATAACAACAAATTAGAAACACAGTGCTGTAATAACACAAACCACCAGCTGGTCTATTTGCTTTTTAGAGATGTTTTTTTGCTACTGCAGTTTTCCTGCCAACACATTTGAGGCTGGGCAGTGGAATGAATTATTGATGTCTGACTGCTTTCAACTTTAGCAATAGCTCAAATTCACCTGATATAAATTGAGGTCCATCATCTGTCACTATCCCTTTGGGCATTTGTTTTGCTGGCTGCGGTGCTCTGCCTTATGAATAACATCAGGCCAGCGTGCATATCCATCCATAACAGGCATCTGTTTAACATCCCTTGAAAATTGAAGGTGTGTCCTCTCCCAGATGCAGAAATCACAGTATGTGAAATGCGTTTTCTATACGTTGCTGCATATTACACAGATTCTGCTGCTTTTCAATTACCGTATGTGTACACCGCCGTAGAAGGCCTTTGGAGAGCGTATTCATTCACTCCCACAGTGGCTGAAATCTATCTGTGAAAAAAACCTGCCAGGTGTTTTTTTATAGGATGACCCTGAAACTCCTGAGAACACAGTTTTCATGTGAGGTCAAATCGAAGTTTCACAAATGCAAGCATCCTCTGCTGTGTATACTTTGATTTTTCAGACAACATATGCTGTGCAAAATCTTTTTGGGTTTCTTCTGCTTTTCATATGCAGCGGTAGGAATGCAAGACACCAAGAGCGCTGAGTTTGGTTTAGGAAATCTGTGATCTGCTAATGGAAGTCAGGATAACGCATCAGGATTTCCGTGCTGTTCACTTGTTTTATACTAAATCTCACAGGCACAATAAATCCAGCTAAAATCAGGAGCATTTATCACATGACGCATAACGACTCCCAGTCTCTGCAGTAATCCTGTCATCGGGTTATTGGAGTGGCAAAATTAGACATGGACTCACTATAGTGACTGATCAAATGGAGAACTGAATGTAGTTTACTAGTAACAGCTATTAGTGGTGGCAGTGGGTGCTGCCGCTTTGAGATCATGTGAATTCCCTTTGCGCCAGTGACATTTCTCAAGCATGACACACTGTGTTATTGGGTGAAAGTATATTCCCTCTGTAAGCATTAGTTTTAGGCTTTTAAGCACTTCTTTAAGGTTATAGGATCTCTGTGTCCTGCCCCACAATTACAATGTTTTCCAAATACTGAATTAAACCAGCTTTGAAATACAAACTGCTCTTTATTGCAGTCTGTTTACATGATACAGCCCCTTATGAATTGTAAGGTCAAGTAGTCCTGAGAGCTGTCTTGTAACTTTACATATTGATAAAGAGTGGTCATTTTTCATCACTCCCTGGTTTTTGTGATTTGATCATGTGCATATATTAAGGTCAATCAGTAACCCTCTCAGTCTGATACATCTAATGGTTGCTTAGACATATATATATATGTTGTTGTTGTTTTTGGCCTAATCTGTAATTCATTGGTGTAATTACCCTGTAAGCCTGTATTTGTCGTAAAAATCAGACCTCCAGGCAATACATGTATTGCTTTGATCCCTGTTACTTTCATTAAATTGGTTAAAATGCTTCAGGTATTTCTCGTGTACAGCCTCTCCTGCAAACGCTCTTGTGCTAACCTGTTTACCAGAGATAGATGATGTTTGACTTCTCTTCTTCATTCGCTTTGATACAAGAAGTAGTGTTTCTAGTGTCTAGTGTTTCTGTAGGACCCAAAAATAACCAAAAATAATATGACATGGTTTCAAACTGTGTAATATACTAAATACCAAAATATGTAATAACCTAAAAATGTTTTGTCACATAGAGTGACTTGTTAGTGGGTGAAATGCTATTTCACCCACTAACACTAACACTAACACATACTTGTTTCCTGTTAGATCATCATGATCTTAATAGCAAGGAAGGTTAGAGCCTTCCTATCCCCATTATATATCAGTAATATGGTTGGTGCTGTGACATGCTGATGCATTCAGATATTTTCATGGTTGTTGCTGAGTCATAATACTCCTATACTCCATAATAATTGTAGTATGTGGGGCAATAGCTTTTCTTTTTGCTTCTGATGTGGGCCACAGCAGCACCACTGCATTAGACACACTTTTTAAGACACATTAATCTGATTGCTAAAGCTTTTTGCAGCATAGTTATTTCCTCACGGTGTGACACTCAACACACTTGCATATTTCTTTCCCCATTTCTTGGTGATTTTGAAAGTTTTTGTCCAACCAGTCAGCATTTGGAGAACTAGAGTACATTTCACATTTAACATTAACTACACCAGATATTAGCTTTTATGCAGGTCTGCATTGTTATACTCTGCTTTGCAACAGTGCTCCAAGTTCATACTCATAAAAATGCAGTAGACTTTAGCCCCAAATATACTAAAGTACAGGACAGAGTAGATGTGTTGAAGCACCCTAAAATTATCATTAATTCATATAAATACGACTTTTTCTCAGCAACAGCTCTTCTCTGGGGATCTCGGATTATGGATTTTGGATGTGAAGTCAGATGTTTGTTTTAGTTGCTCCATGGGTGAGAGATACTGGAGGAAACACAGTGATTACTGTATATCTCTCTGTTTCTCTGTGAGATTTGAAAACTTCCATCAACTGTAAATCAGAGTGTAAATAACAGTTTCATGAGAACATCCACATTTGGTTTATTAATGATAAAACCCATGAAAAGATGCTGTGCCCATTCTGATGATATTGGAAGGAGGCTTCCACTTCACTGAATGACTTCACCTGGGCCACATGCTGAGACCTTTAAAATGGAAAATGGAACTATACCAAATCTCCTCCCTGAGTGTAGAAGTTCAAATACATCATATAGAGGATGTAGATAACAATAAAAGCCTTTGAAGTTGCTCTTTTGAGGAAAATGGAAATACTTCCACTGATCTAACCTACCACTTTATATGTGATGCATTTTTTGTGCCAGAGGAAGCTTCTGTAATCAAGTTATATTAGGAAGTGCAGTCAGCCTTCTCAGTATTACAGTCTTAATGTATATTCTGCCTTTTTAGGCTCTCTCTGGGCGAATCATCTTGAGGTTTTTTTGTGTGTGGTGGGGCGGTTAAGCTGAAGTCTTTAGGCTGTGTTTATTGTGTGTTTATTGATTCATAAAAGCAGTTTCTTGAATTTGTAATAACTAGAAATTAAAGTTGCAGACATCTTAGTAAGTGTAATTTAGTATGGTGTAACGTAAATGTTAAAAGTTTTGTTGCTGTGCAATTGTTCTTTTACTGGATCTCCCACATTATGAAATGAGAAATAGTTTTTTTATACTGAAAATTGTGCCTGGGAGTTTAAACAATAAAGTTGCATTTAGCTCATCTATAAGCTGAAATTTGCTTTTGCCCTTGTGAACTATTTTCATATTATCACTTGATGCATTGTTATAATAAAGTGCTTGTACCATTCAATAGTGTTTGAGAAGGGCTCAGAGTACAGCTGCTGCTCCTCCATATCAAAAGGAGCAAGTTGAGGTGGATCTGTCTAGGATGCTTTCTGGGCACCTCCTGGGTGGGGTGTTCTGAGCATGTCCACACAGGAGGAGGCTTTGTGGTAGATCCAGGACCAGCTGGAGAGATTATATTTTTTGGCTAGCCTGTGAACACCTCGGTGTTCCCCTGAATAAGCTAGAAGAGGTGGCTGTGAAGAGGGATGTCTGGATTTCTCTGCTGAGGATGCTGGAAATTGCAACATCTGTGCTTTCCACAAAGAATTCAAACTGATTTGTCTGCCCACAGAACAATTTTCCACTTAGCCTCACTGCATTTTAAATGGGCTTTGACCAAAGAAGGTGACCGAATTGGTCTGGATCACATTGACTGGTGGCTTCTTCTTTGCATGTCTTTAATGTGAAAACTCATTATCACAGACTCTTGCAGACCTTTCCATCGCTCTGGTTTTCTCTCTCACAGAAGTAAATCTGCAGTCTTACTATCTTGCTTTTGTGCTGAGACACTTTGCTTAGCCTTGAAAGGCACATGCCTTTGCCATTATCCATTATTCGTCTGCAACTTTGTAAATCCACAGGGTGTGTTGTCATTCAGGAATAAGCGCTTTGAGAATGCAAATAACATGCCTGGAAAACAGGTCCAAATGCAAACACAGTCATAATATACATACAACTTCAAAGGAGAACCCTATTGAAGAATACAAATCCAGAGCCCTTTTCATGTGTTGGCCTAATTTTATAAATAGGCATTAGGAAATATATCCATTGTCTTATATTGGCCTCCTGTGGTTTTCATTGTATAGGCTACAACGTGATGAAAGTCTTAGAACCAGCTATGTTTAAACATCAAGCATGTTACACATAACAGGAAAACGCATCAGCAGAACCCTCAGCTGTAATAGCATGCTCCCCCTTTTGAAATGCCACTGTACATAGAAACATTGACAGACATAACAGGATATATAAATTTACAGTTTAACAACAACAGGAAGACAATGTCAAGTTTATTAGACAGTAGTTACATAAACATGTCAATGTTTGAAGAAACTTAACGGTTTATTAGTCACATTGGCATTTAGGAAGTGTGAAAACAATTACTTTTGCTTGAGACTTTCTTTACTTTTCTTTTCTGGGAGACGTTGAAAACCCCCCCCAGAAATGTATGAAAAAAGCAGCATGTTTCCTATATGTATACAGCGAGAGGCTGGAGAAATGTAGAAACATCCCTCCCACTCAAACAAGCAAATTTCTGTGTTAGTCATTCATTTAATTAGCTGTTATCATCTGATGCAAGAAGCAGATTCTTTCTCTCTGAAACAGCCGCAGCTGGACATGTGGGTACTAATGCAATCATAGCTCGCTAATCATGAAGCTATACAGAAGCTGTCCATTGTGTGCTCAGCCTCCTAGCTAAAACCCTGCGAGAAGTTATTTACTTTTACGAAAGGAATTCAAAACTTTTGAAAAAGATTTATACTTTTAAGGGTTTAAAAAAGATCACATATCAATTAAAGGAAATGAGAATCTCTTTACTAGTTTGAATGAATATATATGATTTTAATAAATGAACGTATTAAATTAATACATTTTTATAAATTCAAATTAATTGCATATCACTTTCATTTACATTTTCAATCACGACCAGTGTTGGGCAAGTTACTTTGAAAAAGTAATTAATTATAGTTACTAGTTACTTCTTCAAAAAACAAATGAGTTAGTAACTGAGTTACAAGATTCTAAAAGTAATTAATTACTTGAAAAGTAACTATTGTATTACTTTAAAAAAAAATGTTTAACCCTCTGGGGTCCAGGGTATAATTGGCCATTTTTAACTACTTTTGATTAAACCTCTATAATTCACCTTTAAAAACTATTTACTTTGCCTTGTTTGGTATCATTCTTTTCAGCACAACCTCACATGTCTGAATTTACATTTATGTTTTCATTTTGACATACTGTATTAACACAATTGATCTTAAATCAGACAAAAAACATATAATCCGAGTAGAAAAAGTTATATTTTTTTACTGTAACAGCCACAAACATGTTTAATGAATCATATTTTATAACTTTAAATGCAAATATAAATTGTCAATTTTAAAATCATATGCACAAGCTTTGCAAACAACAAAGTTATTTGCAGCCATTTACCTTTTACCCCTTTTTTAAATAACCATTTCAAACTATTTACAGAACAGTCAGCTGTTCTGCATCAATAAGATTCCGCACAAAATATTTGTGCCACTCCAAAAATTTCTGTCCACTATAAAGGAGAACATCACAGCCTGCAGGTCTGACAGCAGCAGGTGTATCACTCATGTTTTCTACCTGGAGACAGCAGTTACCTCATTGTTCTGACACACAACACGAAACTAGTCACAACACTAGGGCAGGACCATATCATGCCGTTCACGGTAATACCGGTACAATGTTAGGCAACGATAAGAAAATGAAATATCGTGATAGAATATGGGTAAAAGGCGCATGCACAGTGCCTTTGTTTTCATACGCACATGGCCGAAAAAGCATGGCGGTAACGGAGAATGAGAAGGGAGAAAGCAGATCGTTGAGTGAAACGGATGAACCAGAATAGGTTTGTAAAAATGGTGCCACTTCAGTGATGTGGAACTGGTTTGGTGTTTGTCCGTCAGATACCCACCAAAGCACATTTTTTTTGTAGAACATGCCGTCGTTATTGCCGTTATTCCCATCACTGATTGCGACCCCCCTTTTTTTGTTGTAGAAGCTAACATTTTTTTAAAAAGTTCATGTGAAAATTGAGTGCTCTGTAGGCACACCGTCCACCTCCTCTGACATGCATAACTTCTCCCTTAATTCCCATGGGGTTGCCATAACAGATGGATCCATCTGTGTTCAGACTTGGTACAGATTTTACACCGCATGCCCTTCTTGATGCAGCCCAACCCTTTACCCAGCCTTGGAACCACTACTAGGTGTACTGTAGCTTGTGATGGCCTGTAGTCATGCAGTTTTCTTGATATTTTGTTTTGAAATGTAAACCCTGCTTCATTCAAAATAAAGTGCTGCCTCTGATCACAATGGTAGCGCAGTATAATTAGCAAAGGCAATTTAGTTTTATAGGAATGGGATTTCTGGAAGGCAGGAAATGTGGCCTTGAGTAACATTTAGTTGTTAAGCAATCTCAATTGTGTTTGACTTTTAGTTCTTGTATTAACATGCTCTTATGAACAAAAGCCACTTTAGCTACAAACAGTCTGTGTGCTCAGAAGAGCTCAAACATCTGTATTTCTTTCTACTCCGGTGCCCAGATATCTGCGGTTCCTCCCACCTGCTTCTCAACCTGACCTTTCCCCCTTTTCCCAGCAGCTGAAAAAGTGGGTGGGTAGCAGCACCAGATGTCAGCTCTCCCATTGCACAGCTCTTTGATCTTAGAGATATCCAACTCTAAAGAGCTCTCGTTAGTGAGGGGGATCAGAGACTCTGTGATAATGTTTTGATAATTATATCAGGCCTTCTTACTAAGAGAAGTAGGAGTACACCTTATTATATTGTACGATCTCAAAAAAGCAGCTATGATTTATGACTGAGGGCTTTGAATAGACAGATGTCATCTTATACCCTTGAGGCCCCCCAGGTCCTCTGGTCTGATGACTGGTTGTTTAAAAGAAAGAACATGACCATTTCTTTTTAAGCTTTGATTTCAGTTGGATTCCCCGTTGGCCTTCGAACTGCTGATTGTGTTGTTTAACAAAAACATGCTATCTCAGTCTATTTTGCATTACTTTAACTATGTAAGTAAGTAGTAGTTTCATTTACTCATATTAGTTGAGTTGTGCAACAATATTTTAGCTGTTCATTGCAATTTATATTGTGCTCTTGTACAGTTTTGTTTTTTTTTTTTGCACACAGACCATACTATTTTCCATAGGAGGGAACTCTGGGCTCTCTAACATGATTTTTTATTTTTTATTTTAATTATTTTACAATGACAATGTGCAAAGTTGTTGACCCTACCTGTGGATCCCCACGTGACTCCACTCATTCCCACTGCAATTGTCATTTATAATTCTGTTTAATCATACACAGAGGTGTAGTGCCGCTGGAGAGCAAGGGAGCAATGACTTTCCAAGAAAGGACATAAATTACTCATGCTCAGCCTAACCAATTTGAGCTCAGTTGTCACTCCAAGAGTATTTTATGCAAGAAATTAACAAAGATAAAATGATTGGTTCTCTCATCATGACATATAGGGTTGCTGGACTGAAAGCCTCTTTTGGCATGAAAAAGCCAAAAAAAAGGCACAGTGTTAGTTTTGTGACTGTGAAAAAAATCTTTGTCTAAATGTTCCTTTCCCGCGCTGCACCACTGCAACCTGGTAAAGTCACCCAGCTACAATGTAGGCAACAGTAAATAGTTGCCATGGCTCCCCCCCCCCCCCCCCCCACCCCCCTTTGATCCAGAATTTGTATTGTTTCACTTCAAGGTCCAGCTGTGTGCTCAGATTTGTTGACGTTCTCACAGCACCCAAACCTGTTCATTTAAACCCACAGAACTGCTGAACATCAAGGTGCTATGCCGATGCATCCATCGTGTTCTCAGAAAATACAGTCATTACAATTACATGTTAAGGTGAGTCAGGGGAGGTAATGAGTTTCTTGTTGCTGATGACTTTATTACTAACAACTGTTATATTGCAGGCTGTGCTTTAGCTTAGATGTTAACACAGCATTCTTTTACTGCTTATGTTTCTGCAAAGTTCAAATTTTACTTCTCAATAACTTTAGAACGAGTGACGTTGGATTTACAAATGAATACAGTAGGTGCGTTTGCTGGGCTGAAGAGTAGCACTGGCAGTAGCTGTTTTTTTAAAATATTGCTTTAGCCTAGCCAAACCTACCTCGATCTGTGTGGAAAATAACTGATCTGAAACACACCACTAAGTCCACCTCTGAATGGCTAAAATAATAAAAGTTAGGGTTTTGGAGTGATCTAGCCAAAGTCCAGGCTTAAATCTGATTGAGATGCTTTGGCAGGACCTTAAACAGGCCGTTCAACCTCTGAAACCCTCCGGCGTGGCTGTATTAAAATGTTTCTGCAAAGAGGAATGGGCCAAAATTCTTCCACAAAGATGTGAAAGAGTCTTCGCCAGTCATCACCAGAGATGGGCAGTAACGCGTTACTTGTAACGCTAGTCTTTACAAACCGCTAGTATTTGATTTTATTTATTTTCTGCTGTGTTTTACTTGCATCTATTTGAAAGAGTGAGTGTAAACACACACACAAAAAAGTTATGTGCTGGAATGTGCAGAAAATAGATTTAAATATTAAACAAATTTCTTCCAGTCAGAGAATGTTGCATATAATTACATTTTTGCTTGATGCATAAAGTTAAAAGATTAAAACTAATAAAACAAGTTTTAAAAAGGGACTTTTCCATTTGATTACATATTTTATGATGGATTATGTAGAAAGAGTAGAATTGGGCTGAAAGATCTATCGCTTTATCACCTTTTCAGGTTGTAAATCGTGTTTTTAAAAAGTAACTAAGTAATTAATTACTTTTTAAAATAAGTAATCAGTAAAGTAGCGGGATTACTTTTTTGGGGAAGTAATCAGTAATTAGTTACTGATTACTTTTTTCAAGTAACTTGACCAACACTGGTCATCACAAATGCGTAATTGCAGGTCTTGCTGCCATGTAAGCCTGCCAAAAGCATATCATATGCATCTTGGCTATGGCACGATTACAGGAAACAACATTGCCACAAACTCCCTGCTGTTATTTAATTTTCTTATGACTACAAGTCAGCCTCATCAAACAGGCCAGAGTAAAATCTAAATTGCATTGGTTTGAAAAACAATCCATGTACTCTGGATGATTAAGCCTGTATGTTTGGTGGCACGGTTACAATGAATAAAACATGCTCATTCTTCCAATTCCTTTTCCGCTGAAGGCGCCTTCTCTCTTTCACACATCATCGCTGTCACTTCTCATTGTGTTCCGACTTTGGGAAAAGATCTCAAACAGGACAGTCAAAACATCTGAAATCAATTTTTTGTCTGTCTTGGGGGGAAAGAAAAACTTGGTGGCCTTGCTCTTCCTGTACTGATTAAGGCAGAACTCCAACACAGTGACACTTTCTCAAGGAAAATATATTCAAGGCAACACTTTCTGAATAAGGTTTTGTCAGTGAAATGATCCAGAGTTTATTTTAACATTATTTATCTTGGCATACAAGTAGTTTGAGTTTACTATCCAAGAACCTGTCAAGATGTACTGACCAAAAAAATTAACAGTGAACCATTTCGATTAAAAAAAAAAAAAGTAATATATGAAAGGTAACTTTATGAGCCTCATATTTTTTGGAAAAATTCACTCGTGGCCCTTCATGTGTGCCTCACACCTTTTATAATTTGAATTTTTTCCTTTTTTTTCCAGTGAACCGAAGGAATTTTCCAAGCATCACCTCCGTTCAACTTTGAGATCCTTACCATCCACTGCACAGGATGTATCGTGTCCTTGGACATAGCATGCATGTTTATCTCATTTCCCAATGTTTTTCTGCGCAGTTTGAGGATACAGAGTAGGAAGTATTGAAGGACTATAGAACACCCCACCCAACACAAACAAAGGAGTAACAGGTTGATGCAATACCCTGTTACATTTTTAAATGAGATTTAAGGTTGGAGGGGGTTTCCCTTTAAAAATAATGACATTCACTGACACATGTTGTATTTTGTTTCTGAATTTATCACTTTGCATTTAGTTACTGATAATTTCTCCAGATGACCTTTCCCTCAATTTGGCTGAGATGATACAGAGGAACCCCAAAATAGCTGGAACCATTGTTACATTCTGTCTGCATTTCCAATTAAACGTGTGTTACAGCATGTTCTTTGTATGATTTATTACCAATTGTTTTTTTTCACAGCTTAAAAGCTAAAAGATTTTTATCTGAACTGCCATCGGCTTACATAATAGCAATCATAGGAACAATAAAGTTAGCATGTTCTCTGTGAAGGGCAGGTTGTCTAACACACACACACACCCACACACACACGCACGCACACACGCACGCACGCACGCACGCACACACACACACATCTTAAACAGCAAGTTTGTTATTATAAAAACAAATTTTTATTGAGTTGTGCTTGCCTGCCAAGTACTAGTTCAGGAAGCACACACAGTATGAGTGTTTTTTTTTAATAACATCATAAAGAACAACACAAAAACAACACAAACACAAATGTCATTAAATGCAGTGCAATAAAACTATCACAAATCTGTGGATGTTGATATGTGCCTATATGTGGAAGCCGCCAAATAAGGCCAAATGAGTGAACACAATGTCTCAATGGAAAAGTCTATTTTAGAGAGTTGTTGTCCAGACAGTGCTTACAAACATATGGTTGCATGACTGATGGGGACACCTATCCTGTGCTCTTCGCCAAGGTCGTAGACAGGGGATTTCTTCAAAGATGATGAAACAAATGAAAACAATAGATAGGCGCATTTACTTAACAGGAACAGAGCTCTGTGCAAAATATGTAATATTCACGTAAAAGTATATGTATTTGTTTCTTCTCTAAAAGGCAAAAATGTGCACTGCAGTTTCTTGTGAATAGCAATGTTATACATTTTATCAGCTTTTAATTTTTTTTTTTTTTTAAATACTAAGTTAAAGTAAATGATTATGGTACAGCGGGCAACTCTATGAATTGGCATCAGGAACAGTTTCTTAAGATAAAGTAAAAATTCATCATTTGATAAAGACATTACTGATTCAGCCTCAAGTCATAGATGCAGGTTAGAAGGTCTACAGACTGTACACAGACAGAAGCTCCTCTGCTAGAGGAATATTAGCAGTATTAATAAAAATGTGTGTTATTTCACTTTTTTAAAATGCCAACACACTGTGAATTCATATTTACACAGCAGGACACAACTGACTCAGTGTGTGAGCTGTATTTCTTAATACACAGCTGTAGCCAAAAGTGACTTTTCTTCTGTCAGTTACAGTGCATTTCCTATGTTTATGACAAATTTTACATTTAAATTAGGGTTCATGTTTTTCGCTGTGGATGGCTGAAACTAGATGTGCCTGCAAAAAGTCAGGTTCTGTCTTATTTTTTTTTAAGTAAGTACAGGTGTTATTTCAGTACAGTGACCCTTTATTTATACATGTTAATCATTAGCTTTCTTTGCTGCTCACTGTGCTTTCAGGACCTTTTTATCGCTATGTGCACATCTGTATCCGTTAAACAGAAAACGCTGAATGACAGTTGAGTTTGTGCTCTGAGCATTAAATTTTGTAAATGCTTCTTGTGTATGTCTCTTCAAGATTTCCCCCAAAGATTTTACAAACTACAGCCATAAAGTGCTAAAAAAGAGATAA
Source organism: Copadichromis virginalis (assembly GCF_057382275.1). Taxonomy (NCBI): domain Eukaryota; kingdom Metazoa; phylum Chordata; class Actinopteri; order Cichliformes; family Cichlidae; genus Copadichromis; species Copadichromis virginalis. The sequence goes on from NC_140624.1 coordinate 50,522,937, forward strand.
CATAATTAGCAAATAATGCACATAGTTAATACTGGGCCACAACTTTACTGATAAATAAGTTGTTTATAGCTCTGATCAAATAACCAGAGTGACCTTTGGAGGAATTATCTGGAAGTCACGTAGAGCCGCGACTAGTCCATCCTTGGTTTCCTTCTCTTGTGCTAGTATTTGTTGATGTGTCTCCCTCTCTCTCAAACAGAAATCTAAACAGAGAGAAAACCAGAGACTCACCGACATCCTGGAATTGTCTTGGCATCCGATCTCTTTTACGGCAGCAAGGAAAAAATATATTACTGTCTTAACATGCAGGTAAGCCAACTCTGAACCTATTGTTTTGTGCACATATGATCATTTTGTAAAACAAAACTAATGGGATCATAAATCATTGCAAACGTCCATCGATGGCCCTTCATACCATTAATTCAGGCCACAGACAGAGCAGGTAAACAATACATTTCTAACTCTAACCTCCAGTTTCCAGTACTTCTGACATCATGTTACAGTAAATTAGCACAAAATTCCAACTCTCATCGGACACGCAAACACTAAAATAGTAGTTTTTGCTTTTTTTTGGCTTTCGTTTTGTTCTCCAACCCTTGTTTATGTGCTGGCCGCTTAAATTGACACTAAGTGACCAAAGTTTTCATAATCCAGGCCTTATCATTTATAAGGAGGTCTTACTTGAAAATGACTAAGTACGTAGCATTTTAAACATATAAGATAAATGCATTCCTATAGACTCATCTGCTGGCTATTATTAGATTTATTGCACATGCTCTCCCTCTCCCTTCAGTCTTCCTCGGTGCAAAGTCCGTGTTGACAGTAACCATCACGCGGCAGTAATTGCATTTGTGTGTTTGTGCAACGAATAAAGATCCTTGCCTTTATCGACTTTTGTCATGCACCATGCTCAAACTCACAGATCCCTGATTTCTACTGTTGAGCTAAAATATAGACTAAGAATAGGTTTTAAGTTTGAAGCAACATCAAACAGGAACTTCAAATCCAGTGAAATAGACTTGTTTTTTGTTTTTTTTAGAGCTAAACAGGAAATATAACTAATTGCAAGTATAGATTTGAAGAGCTAATATAAAAGTAACAAGGAAAACAAAAATGTTCTTTGTTCAATTTTAATATATATTACTTATGCATATATTATAAGCTATTACTAGTATTAATAAATATAGACTAATGCTATTTTTTTTAAACAACAGGTACTTTTTAGGAACAGCAGAACCAATAAATTACATACTTGACACGTATGCACCGATACCAATACTGGTTTCGGGGTCGATACTGTAAAATGTGTGTGTACTCATACTCGTAAAAGTTAACCGATACCATGAACCGATACCAACTTATTTCATTTATCAGAGGGTGGCTGGTCATTTCTGTTGTAATTTTTTAGATTGGCCACTAGGGGGACATACCGCACAGACTTAGGCGAGTGAGGCTGGCGGCTCCAGATAAAAAAGAGAAACTGGAGGCTGCTGTAGCTAGGCTAAACAAAATGTCAGCAGTGTGGACCAGAACAGCCAACTTAAACTCAGGCTTTGGAAAAGCAACAAAAAATCCACGGGCAGTTAAAATAACAGAGGCTCTGACTCATTTTATTGCTCTGGATGACAGCCACTGTCGGTCATGGAAAACATAGGATTGCACCGTCTTCTCAGCATACTCGAGCCGCGATATAAAGTTCCCAGCCGGCCATACATCAGGGAGATAATGGTGCTAAAACTTTCTGAAGAGGTAAAGACAAGCAGTGTGTGCGCGATGTCAGTCCTCAGTTTAACGGCGCAGTGGATTGACGAGGAGTTTGTTTGTTTGTTTGTGGTCATTTTTATTAAGATTTTATTTTTTATCGGCAGAGAATAAAATAAGATCTGTCTTCCAATTCAATGCACTTGTGTGTTTGTGGTAGAAGTATCGGTTTTTGTACTCTGTATCGGCAAGTACTCAGATCCAAGTCTCGGTATCGTATTGGTTTGAAAAAAGATCAAGCTTTGAGATCAAAGCTTAGCCTTTTCTTTACAGACCCTGTTTCTGGAGCGCTGAGGCACTGGCTTGATGAAACAGGAAAAGGAATTCCTCAAACTGTCTCCAAAAAATAGACACATTGAATAAATCAAGTATATATTTTTTTGATGTGCTTTTCCCCCCCACTACTCTCACATTCAACCATCTGAAGATTAGGTCCTAATCTTCACTTTGGCACATTGCCAAGTCTCTGTATCCTGTTTGTCTTATCATTCGTCTTCAAACGTGGTCGTGAAAAACATTTAGCCCTCTGAGCATACTCTATCTTTAAAGGGGCCTGCGCTGCCCTCTCTCTCTGCATGTGTCCAAATGCTTATGCCCATGCACGTATTGGCGTGTGGGGATATAATCAAATCAGAGATAACTAAACAACAACAACAAGAAGCTCAACTGAAACCTGCTAAATAAAGAAAAAAGAAAAGAAATACATGCACAGATTAGAACTTCCTTCTCTGCATTTCTTGTTTCAGATTGATGCGCTTCCTTGTTGTCTCATCTATCTGTCAGCAGGTGTCAGCACTTTCAGAAATGCTGTCATCCCTTCATCTCCGCAGAATGACAGTGGGATAATTTTTGCTCTGTGCACACAGGAGTACTTCAAAAAAACACCTGAAACACAAATACTGAAAAGCCACATCGCTGCATGTTAATGTTGGAACTATCTGTCTATCTATGTGAACCAGAAACCATCGTTTGTGGATTATTTGTAAATTTAAAAAATCAATTACAGTACATTTCATAGTTGTGCAATTCAAACCTACTGTGCTTTTAAGGTGTTTTTAGGCATGTAGATTGGCTATAAACTGTTAAAATCCATCTGAACACAGCCAAACAACAGGGTATGCTGTCAAGCCTCCACCTCTAGTGATCCATGTCAATAAGAAACTGCATTGTGCAAATGTAATTCCATTTAGTCTAGTTAGATATTAACTGGATTACTGACACTTATCTGTAAGTAATTGTGCTTGAATGCTAAGAAAAGAAGACAATTTCCTATATGTATTGAATAAAAATGGTTGCCAGCTGTTGAATGTGAAACGTGACTTTCTTTGCATCCTCAAGTGAATGCACGGCCGAGGAGGGTTTTATAGCTTAATTGGAAGTCTGGTGACTATCAATGGATACAAACACAATATATCGGTTACATTTTTCCCTAATCTTTAATCAAAATTCTGAATTAGCAGAAATGCTTCTAGGAAAAAAAACGTTTCATCAAAATTAAATCCGAACATTCGAAATCTCCTGCATGCTGCTTGACAGAGAGCTTTGAAACTCGCCTGCACACCTAGAGGTGTTGCAGAGATCATTTTCTGCATGAACAAATGTAAAGGGACACACACACACACACACACACACACACACACACACACACACACAAGAAACAGTTCATTCTCTTATAGTTTTTCTCCCTGGACAAAGCACTAAATCATTAGCAGTTTTGCTCCACAGTTAATCCAACACATTGTCAACACAACTTGTTTTAAATGGCTAGCCAACAGAGGGAGGCAGAGCTCTGCAGCATCACTTACTCTTCTGTCACATAATCACATCAGCTGAATCTAAACTCCAGCGTCTTGACTTGCAGGGTGGCTGACAGGGAGGCGTTCTTTGCAAAATCTGCTCCGGTTTTCACAGAATTTTTGCCAGCCCCTGAACAAAAGTCACTATTATGCTGCGTCTGTTCACAACAAAGACAAAATGATGATGCCCGAGCTGCTGTTGAGCTGTAGTTCAAATCTACAACATTTTGCTCTGTGGGAGTGTTATTTACCTCTTTGTGTGAGGTGTGTGGGTCTGTGGCGATAATTGGATGAACATTCCTCAAGAAAGTGCAGCCAGACTATTCAGTCTTTCAAATCGAAAGAGCTGCTGTTAGCAGAATGGCCCTATTGGCAACAGTGCACCCAGGTGTGTCTATTACATGATCATTAAAAACAAAAATAAGGCACTTCAGCATTCAGGATTGTATTTTTCCCCGATAAATATTTCCATTTAAATCAACAGAAAAATTAGATAAATTGATGATTTGTGTTACTGAACCTTACAATAATTTGTCTCACAAACAAATTCAACAATCTTAATGTTTCTTTTGAGGTAAATAAACCATGATATGTGGAAACACCCCGCAGATATCCCAAGATATCTCCATAATTCACAGAAAATCCTTGAGGCAGCTCATTGTAAGTATTCCACCCAGTGAAGGATGAAATAACACACATTTGAAAATTTAAGCCTCCCGGTGACTGAACAGAATTCATGTCTCTGCTCGCTGCTGGCCTGACCTGTAATGCAGATTAGGCTGTTTATTAAAATCATGTTTGTGGCCCCTTCATAGCATACGAAAAAGCAAAAGTCTTTTTCAGACCCAGTTTCATTAAGACATGAATCATTGGTTACAGTGGTTACTGCACTATGGTGATAATTTATTCTTATTGTTGGAGTCACCTGTCAAAATTTGGAAGTGCCGGTTCCTCTTTCCATTACTGTATCCATGGCCGCAGCAGCTGCAGGCTCACGTGCTTCATGCTTTCTGAAATGGAAATCTGCAAAGCCTCGTTAGGGTTTGTAATGGCATTGATGAGCAGCTCAGTTATGGATGCAAAAGAGTATTATAATCCAAAAAGTACAGATTGCACAAAACATGGTTTCTTTCTCCAGGAGCAGCAATAGCCTGAATGTACAGTGCAACATCAACTTGAAGTTCTTTATTTTGACTTGTTTTCATTGATTGCAGCACAAACTCTCAATCAGAGATCTTATTCACATTATTTCTCTTTGGCTTTCCTTATTTGAAGCTTTACTTTTGTGCCGCAGATAACCCTGCTTGAGTTTGAGATTTTGCATAACAACAAGAGATCACTTAAGTGCAATTTGTAATTAGCTACTAATGCAGCTGATAAATTTGGATTAGTGATTTTTATCTGTGTGAATGTGAATAAATGTAGGTGGTAAATGAAGGTAACATGATAACAATATTACAAGTACGGTAAATAGACGTGTAGCTGCTCTAAGGTTAAGTTTCAATTATTTGACATGAAAACAACAGAATTCAGGTTCAATGCTATGTATGCATGTTGTTAATTAGTACACAGGTGGTTGGATTGTGAATGTAGGTGCGGTGTTCAATGACAAGGTTAGATAACCCCAGAGGGAGACATTTATTAAACAAAACATGTTTTTTTCTCCCACTCTGTCTCTCCAGTGGCAGCATATCCACTCTGAAGTACCGACTGCAAAGAGTTCCGACCTGCTTCTCTTTAATCATAGATGTTTTGGCTGCAGCACAGCACCTGCATGAATAAGAAGAAAACACTATTCAGAAACCGTGCAGATTGCTGTTCTCTGTTAACTGCTGACGCACCTTCTTGGAGAAAGTCGTATTTTTCATCCCCAGGCAATAATACAAGAGCGGATGCGATATTACACAATTGGGTGAAAGGTTTTGCACTGTATAAATATGTTCACTCTTGAGTAGTAAATTAGCAACAAACTATAATCATATATTAAATGGCTGCTGAATGCAAATAAATCATTTTCCTTTGAGGAATATTCCTCTTCCCCGCTCTGCTTTCTCTTTAAGAAATATTGCAGATGATATTGCAATAAAGCAGTTCCCTGAATTTTAATAAAAATTGGCATTTTTCAAATGATCCCCATAAATCTTGTCTAAACCTCATGTCCAGCTGCATCCATCTGCATTGTATAAAGGACCTTTCATTCTCTGTGTATTTGCTCTGAGAGTGAAAAATCACAGTATGTTCTGCTATATTTAGGCAGAGTCAACAAGCTTTCACATTATGGATAAAGCGGGTCTTTATCCTTCATAGTTAAGAACAAAGAACATTTCTAGCCAAACTGCAACATGCAACATGTGAATTACTGGAAAAAAAGTGTTTCATTAAAATTAACAGTAATAGTTTCATTTAATACACAATATTTCCAGTGATATAAGCCTACTGAAAAGCTTTTCTAACCCTGATATTACCATCACAATAAAGAAAATAATGGAAGTTACTGTTGTGGAGATTATACTATATCACCTCTTTAAAAAACAAAACAAAAAACAAGTTGCTACAAGTTAGCATGAAATGAACGCAAAATACATGAAATAAAACATTATTTTTCTTCTTTAAAGTGCTGTTTTTACAGGAAAAAGCTGGCAGCTGGGGTTACCACACAGCTGGGAAACTCACAACTGTTAAATCTACAAAAATAAATAAATAAATAAATTCACACAACAATTGTTGTATATTCATAGAATATTTCCTGTATTTTTACATGTAATAATTGCTTATTGGGGATCCATAATTTGTAAAATTAACAGGGAAATATCAAACAAAAAACTAATTTGAACTGGTAAAACAACTGTGAAATGTGCATTTTAAATGGAGCTGCTCTGCATATGATACATAAAATCTATTACTATGCTGTATTTTCATGTTTCAATGTGTAAGTTTAAATCATAAACCTGCAAACTTCTTACTGCTATGCCTACACCTAACATGCAAAAATACATCTTCAGAAAAGACTAGTGAGGAAAATATCACTTTTGGGAAATTTATTTTGCAGCCATCATCAATAAAACCAACTTACACAACAGTCACACAATTCAATCGAAATGCTATAAAACTGTGGAACATTCCCGCAAAGCAAGAACCATCTTCATGAAACAAGCATGTGGCAGACCCTCTACCAAAAAAAGTTACATAGTAACCTGTTAAAACAAAAATGACATATTGGCCCTTTCTCAATTCTCAAGTACGCGAGTATGTACTCGCGTTCTTGGGTACTCGCCGAGAACGCACGGGAGTACGGACTCGTGATTTGTACAATTGGAACACCAGCGTAGTTGATGATGTCACAGGTCAGGCTAACATCACCAGGCTGGATCGGCTGCTCCACTACCAATAAAGAATGAAATAAAATTACATATAAACGTTACTCTGTGTTTTCATTGAAAAAATAATACATGAAAAATATTTTTATTAACTACTTTACATGCACTATAGCAAGATGTGCGCCTATATAAAGAGCCACCGGCGGGAAATAATCGCGGGAATAGTTTGTGGTATCAGTGGTTGATCTGGTCAGTAAAAAGATAAGGAAAGGAAAAGAGAAAAAAGGAAAAATGGATCGGGTGGTTGTCGCAGTTGTTGCCGGCATTCTGTACCTTCAGGCTGAAACCGAAGCAGCGCAACTAAGAAGATGGATCTGGGAGAGAAGAGCCAGGATGAAGATGAGGGAGAGGAGACGTGCCTTGATGGCGTGCCTTCTCGACTCGGTACATTTTAAAAAAACAATCAATATCCTGGTGTTTCTATGCATGTACTCCTAAATCTAGAGAAAAGGTCGCATTTGCTGTGTATAATATCATAATATCATAATATCAAATTTGGCCCGCGGGCCAGAGTTTGACACCCATGTCCTACACTAATTGAAAGTCTACTAAGCACTGAATAAAAGTGTGTACTGTCTTTCTTTTAAAGCTCAAGTTGAAGAAAGGTTCAATCGGCACCACGCCAAGGCCAGAAACATCATAGAGCGTACCTTTGGCATCCTCAAAACACGCTGGCGATCCATTTTCTTGCGAGCCCTTGAGATCCGGCCTCTGTTTGCTCCCAAAGTTATGGGAGCTTGCTGCATCCTCCACAACATCTGTGTGGCAACAGATTACGTCTGCCAAGAAGAAGGAGACGAGGAGGAGGCGGCACAAGCAGGACCAGAAGCTGAAACAGAATGCACAGGCGTGGACAGGGAGCTTTCTGGAGCTTGTATCCGAGCCAGGCTTGCTGCACGACTGTCTGCTCCTGAACAGCTGCCTGCATATCTGTTTGAACATGACTACATCTAGGTAAAGGTTTCATTTGTAAGATGTAGTCATGCTCAAACAGATATGTAGGCAGCTAAGGCCAAAAGAAAAAGCCTCCTGTTGGTTAAAAAAAAAAGTAAATTCAAATCATTTTTTTTTTTTCAAATTAGTGTTAGTTAGTTAAGTTAATTAGTTAAAATACATCTTTATTTGTTCAGCTTGTAAATAGTTAGTGTTCTTTTTTGTATATTTGCTTGTGTGCTCACGGTTGTATAGGTTGAATTCAATGTTAAAAGTTATTGTAACTGTTTTACTTTGACTAAAGAGATTCTCTGTTACACATGCAGCAAAAACCTCACTTCATTATTGAGATTTAAATTGCTTTATTTAAAATTTTTCGACAAGTTTTTCAAACAGCAGTGATCGGTCTGCCCTTTCAGTAGCTGCCCTCTCTCTCTCTTCCTCCCTAGCCAGCGCCTGTCTCTCTCTCTCTTCCTCCCTAGCCAGCGCCTGTCTCTCTCTCTCTTCCGTTCTTTCCGCCTGGTCTTTTAGAAACTGAAGTACAGCCTGGCTGTCCCTGGGCCTCTTCCTCTGGCTCTTCCTCGACACTTCGGTAGAAGGGGACGAGGCTGGAGTGCTGACTGCACCACCTGCAGTGGATGTGAGGTTTGCTGCAACTACCAGGGGTGGACTTATTGAGTGCTGCCCCTGGAGCACAGCATCCATCATTTTGTACCACTGCCAGGTGGCGGCAGTTGGGCTACCTTCCTCTACTCCCTTGCCTGTGGGTGGGTCCCTAAGCTCCTGAAAATATGTATTAATGTCTATATTATCACAGATACAATTACTCTATTATCAAATGGCAAAGTCAGATTGTTCCATTTCTTTTGTGCTTGCTTAACTGTTATGGCCAGGCCTGAAGAGCTAACAAAGTCCCTGAGGGAAAAGAATGTTGCACTGTCACTTCGATAGCTGGTTATCATAAGATTTGCTCCTCTAATCCTTCCCTAGAAAACAGGGAGCAGCAAAAGCAGTCAGTACTTACTCCCATCCAGTCTTGCAGGAATTTCTCTTTCCTGTAAGACTGTCATTTTCCGTCCGCCACTCAATGAGAGCTTGTGTTTCCTCGCTTGTCCCTTGATTAAAATATCAAATATTGCATTAATATATTAACAATCCAAGCAAATAAAAGTAGGGAAAAATGACAGCAAAACAATCAGGTGCTTTATTAAAACTTACTGTTGATACAAACGTAAAAATAACTTAAGGTTTTTAAACATTATACAGGATAGTACAAGATTTGTGTGAACGACTGGCTATTAAAATTGCCAAAGTGATTTAAATCAGAGCCTTTAGAGAAAGCGGAAATTTCAAAACAAAATGTTGTGCTCGCTATTTGGCGGGCAAGGCCCCTTTCGAAAACAGCATAGGAAATTTTTAATTAGGGTCTGTGCTGTTAAATTTACTAAATATTTGAAATTTAAATAACTATATTCTCACATAAAAATGCATTGAAAATGCACTGCATATTACAACAATAGTAGTATTTAACTTACAATTATGCGTCTTCTCCTCTGCCATTTTCACAGAGGTCTTGCGAAATGCATTCTGGGATATTTAGCTGTACCAAGTCCACACAAGTCACCACCGATGCATGCTCAATAAAACGGGCGGAGTGAGAACACATCCGGGAATTTTTTGCGTTCTCAGCTTGATGCGTACTTCGGATTGGAACAGTACTTGGTCTCCGACTGATGACGTATCACGAGTACACGAGAACGCAAGTACGCACAAGTACGCATATTGAGAAAGGGCCACAGTGCGAAAATTACCATAATCATCATCCCGCGCAACACGCACTCTGCTGTCACAACCATGGCCCTGGTCATAGAAAACACATGTGTAGTTACCATAGCAAAACATCAGGAAACCACCTGTGGGGAAACAAACCTATAAACACTGCAGTAACAGCACTATAGAAAAACAAACAAACAAACAAAACTGTGGAACATTCCTTCAAAGCAAGAACATTTTCATGAAACAAGCAGGTGGCGGACTCTTGACCAGAAAAAGTTTCAAGTACACATTGTGGATTTAACAAAGTAAAAGCTACCAGTCCACAAAGAGTCAATATTCAGGCTTAACGCCACTCGTGGTCGGAGAGATCCTGAAACAGGGTGAGGACTCGAGGGTTCTTGTTGGAAAGATGCTTCAAGTTTTTGTTTTCTTTTTTGGTTCCTTTTTCTGGGTTTATGGAGAAGAAACACCTGTAGAATAAAATCATATAAAAGCATATTAAGCATTTTAATTGATCAGTTAAAAAATAAGTACAAGCATATACATACAGGGAGTGCAGAATTATTAGGCAAGTTGTGTTTTTGAGGAATAATTTTATTATTGAACAACAACCATGTTCTCAATGAACCCAAAAAACTCATTAATATCAAAGCTGAATGTTTTTGGAAGTAGTTTTTAGTTTGTTTTTAGTTTTAGCTATTTTAGGGGGATATCTGTGTGTGCAGGTGACTATTACTGTGCATAATTATTAGGCAACTTAACAAAAAACAAATATATACGCGTGTGATGGAGCATTGTCCTGCATGAAAATCATGTTTTTCTTGAAGGATGCAGACTTCTTCCTGTACCACTGCTTGAAGAAGGTGTCTTCCAGAAACTGGCAGTAGGACTGGGAGTTGAGCTTGACTCCATCCTCAACCCGAAAAGGCCCCACAAGCTCATCTTTGATGATACCAGCCCAAACCAGTACTCCACCTCCACCTTGCTGGCGTCTGAGTCGGACTGGAGCTCTCTGCCCTTTACCAATCCAGCCACGGGCCCATCCATCTGGCCCACCAAGACTCACTCTCATTTCATCAGTCCATAAAACCTTAGAAAAATCAGTCTTGAGATATTTCTTGGCCCAGTCTTGACGTTTCAGCTTGTGTGTCTTGTTCAGTGGTGGTCGTCTTTCAGCCTTTCTTACCTTGGCCATGTCTCTGAGTATTGCACACCTTGTGCTTTTGGGCACTCCAGTGATGTTGCAGCTCTGAAATATGGCCAAACTGGTGGCAAGTGGCATCTTGGCAGCTGCACGCTTGACTTTTCTCAGTTCATGGGCAGTTATTTTGCGCCTTGGTTTTTCCACACTGTTACTTTCTTTTTCTAGACGTGTCTTGAACGCGACAAAAAATTGGCCCACTCCCGCTCCACCAAAACAAGAACCCAAACAATAGTATCTTCTAAAATGCTAAGCAGCCATTTATTTGCTTCAGCAGTGAGCAGTGCCAAAAATAACAAACAAAACTCCCTAATGGTCCCTATGCTGTCCTACACAAAATGAAAACCAAACAAAAGACAATTCACTTACCTAACTTTCTACATGAAAAACAGGAGAAAACTTAATCAACAAGACGAGACAGAAGTAAAACTGAACACACTCACATGAGACGCAGACCTTCACAATAAAACAGGAAATGAGAACACTACACCAAGACGCAGACCTGACACTGAGAGACAGACAGAATGACACATGGAACCTGAACTAAACTAAACGTGAGATACAACCGAGAACAAATCCTTAAACATGAATAAACAGAAACATAGAATTCTAATAGTAATAAACATTATAATAATAATACTCATAGTGCCCAAAACCACAACAAACATTCAAAAATAAACTAATCAATCAAAACTCAAAATACTGGGTCGAAACTGACCCAGAACCGTGACAACACGCTTCTTGCGACCCTGTTGACTATTTTGAATGAAACGCTTGATTGTTCGATGATCACGCTTCAGAAGCTTTGCAATTTTGAGACTGCTGCATCCCTCTGCAAGATATCTCACTATTTTTGACTTTTCTGAGCCTGTCAAGTCCTTCTTTTGACCCATTTTGCCAAAGGAAAGGACGTTGCCTAATAATTATGCACACCTGATATAGGGTGTTGATGTCATTAGACCACACCCCTTCTCATTAGAGAGATGCACATCACCTAATATGCTTAATTGGTAGTAGGCTTTCGAGCCTATACAGCTTGGAGTAAGACAACATGCATGAAGAGGATGATGTGGACAAAATACTCATTTGCCTAATAATTCTGCACTCCCTGTACACATACACAGTCATGGCCAAACTGCAACAACAATTGGTTTCCCCAAATTCAAGACAAAATATAACGAAAATGCTTTGGGAAGTGAACACTGCATGGTCAAAAGTATTGGCACCCTTCACAACAAGTGTTTTTTGCAGTGATAAATCACACTTTTGCATTTTAAAAATCCAGCGCAAAGGTTATAGATAGTCAGACGTCAGCTGAGTCTTCGTCTGGCCCCGAGTCTTAGCCAGGCTTGGACCCAGATTCAGACTGTTATTTTATAAAAACAGTCTTAATCCGGGTCCAAACCCAGCCAAGAGTCAGAGCCAGACCTGGATTCCAGCCACCTCAGAGCCAGACTCCAGATCCCAGAGTCTCAATCACAATTGTTGTAACGCGAGATTCTCAGGTCTGAGAAATAAGAAAGACATATTTGCCCACCTTTGAAGAACCTCCAGAGTGAAAGCCAGCTCAGATAATGGATGTCAAAATTGTAGTAGCTCTCGAACATGATGCACAATGCAGAAATGAATGAGGATATGTTTGTGCTGACGAGGTTCCGATCAAGACTCAGCATGTATCTTCTTAAGGAATAGCAGGACTGTCCTGTGAACCAATTATTTAACAGGTTATATTAATAAGCACTGCAGTACATGACATTCTATAAACAGTGCAATTAAAAAAAGAGAGAGAGCTATGAAAAAGACTTACTAAGGACAATAATAGTGGATATCAGAGACACTTGCTCCAGTTGCACCTCATCTGCCAGACATGTATCTTCTACATGGAAAACTCCTCCTTCTCTTCAAAGTAGCTGAACAGAAGCAGGACCACCTCTTTCACCTCATCTGAGCAGCCACTCTGCGGTCCCCGTATCCTCTTAAGCCTTGCATCAGTCTGAAGGAACGTCTTGGTTTTGCTGACACCAACTGTAGTCATGTAGTCCAGAAAGACCTTTTCCCCTTCAAATCCAAGTAGTCTATATAATAGAGGCAGGAATTAGCAGCTGTCCTTGCAGTTTAAGGTAAAAGAGACACATGTTTCTGAGATAAGACTGACCATCATTCTCTGGCGTATCACTGGCTGAACTAGCAGATAACATGGTTTTATGTGTGTTTTCTTAATAATCTGTACTGTCATTTGGGGGCTGAGGGTGAGATTATACATGTCATCAATACCATCTGGGGAACATGCTTTATGCTTCCTACACTTTTTCCTTACTTTTTTGTAAACACATGCATACAACCATTCTATAATACTGGACTTATTTTTCTACTAAGGTTTGAACTTTGAGGGTGTTTAAACAAGAGAGAAAAGTGTGAAAATGTCCATGCTTGTCTGAGAAAAGTGTATAAAGTGTGTAGTGAATGGTTTTACAGCCTTAAAACATCTATAATAATTGTAAAAAATAAAGCTGGCTATGTTTCACCTATGGCGGGTTATTTTTTAGAACGTAACTCCCGCGATAAACGAGAGAACACTGTACACACCCTCTTAATGTGACCAATATCCCTTTACAAAACACGCAGGTGACCATTTTTAGTATTTAAAAAGTTTGCCCGTGCTTTTCAGCTGAACTAGCATGCTAGCGCTAAGTTATCAAGTATTAGTCTAAATATCAACTGGTGCTAGTGATGTTTTGTATGGGCAGAAATCTGTGCCATCAGAAACTGAATTTGAATAAGTGAAATTTGAATTTGAATTGCTCAGACTGAATCTGAATTGTAACTTGAATAAATGCTTTTGAAAACTGAATTTGAATTAGTCTAATTTGAAATTGAATTTATGGTTTGAAAATGATCATCACTAAATTGAAATTGAATTTTATATTTTGAAAATGAATTGATTTGCTTTGAAACTGCATTTTATCCTTTAAAAATCCAGCTCTCGAATAATTTCAGTTTCACTTCTCACCATTCAGTTTCAGTTCTACAATTCAATTTCAGTTCCAAAATTCAGTTTTTTGGAACTTACATCCGGTTCCAGTTCAAGCGCAGATTAATAGAACTACGTTTTACTAGCGGACCGAAAGTGTTACTGACGGGAATCTATAGCGTCTTGAGCTGAATTAAGACTTCAGAAGTCATTTGTCATGTCGAATGACCAGCGGATGAACTCTCAGGTTGGTAATAAATGTATTACATGTATAAGACCAAGCGTCATGTTAACAAATGATAGCCGTAAGGTAACTTTTATGCTTATTGTAGCTGTTAGCTAAAATCGCTAATTTAGCGTAGTTTGCCCTGAATTCAGCTTTGACAAACAAATATGATCTAGAGCAGGGCGATATGGCCAAAAATATTTATCACGATATATATTTGAAAATTTGCGATAACGATATAATTGATGCGAGACAAAATACAACTCCACAACATTACTAGCGCAAAAAGACAACCTTCCATTTATTTTCACTTAAACAAGAAGCTGGTTTTTATGTACATTAAAGCTTTATAAAAATGTAACAGTGCAAATGCAAATTCCTTGCTGAAAGTTTAACCAAAAGGCATTTCCAGTAGAAATGGGCTGACATATCCTGAGCATAACCATGTATAATATCCACTGAAGTTAAAAAGAGGTGCTTTGCAACATTAAACTGCAGTGTGCAGTACGCATTTTTCGGACCATAAGGTGCACGGGATTATAAGGCACATTAAGCGAAACAAAGCAGTCAGATAAATCAAACTTTATTAAACTCATTCTTCTTGCTTCCTCCACTTCTGTACCATTGATTCATTAATGTTGAATTCTCTGGCAGCTGCTCTATTCCCATGTTGTTGCAGTATATTAATGACTAACCTCGTATTGTGGATGGATTATCTCAGTTGTTCTCCTGACTGAAGTTTGGTCCGTTTACAGCATCCTGCCATGCGATTGCATTTGTCTCTAACCATGAAGAACCTTCACGTTAACTTTTATAAGTGGAAAAGTGTTAGTGTTCGTCCTCCAGCTTCACTGTTTATGTTATGCTAACATAGCTGTGTCGCTAGCGATCACGTAGCACATCATTATATACCAGCTAGCCCAACTTCAGTAACCCTACAAACGTCACTGCTGTTTAGTTTCCTGTCTTCATTTATGTTGGAAGTGATAGCAGAGCTGTACGTTTGATTTTTTTCAGAAATCTCTCAGTCAGAACATGCAATATCATGCTTAGGTAACTAGCAAAACTAGCGAGCTAACTTCCGCTAGCTTCCTGCTAACTTCTAACTCCGTTAAATGTAATAACTTTTGTTTTCATGGATGCCTGGAAGTTAAACTTTATAGTTACACCTGGTAAAGCAGCAATGCTGATCGTTTTATTAAAGATGAAAGAATTTAGACAGTTTTTAACTCTAAGTGATGCTGCAGTGTTGTTTGACCTGAAACATACGGAGTTTAGGACCCAGATTACTCCCAGATTTAAGAGCATCTTAGTCCGACAAATACGACAATAACAACGGCTGCTTGCATGTTCTGCAAAAAAATGTGCTTTGTTGTGTATCTGACGGACAAACACCAAACCAGTTCCACATCACGGAAGTTGCACCATTTTTACAAACCAATTCTGGTTCATCTGTTTCACTCAACAATCGGCCATGTGCGTATGAAAACAAAGGCACTGCGCATGCGCGTTTTACTCCCATTCTATCGCGATATTTCATTTTCCTATCGTTGCCTAACATTATACCGGTATTACCGTGAACGGTATAATATGGCCCAGCCCTAATATGATCGACTGTTTCTAGTAGAATTCCAAACCCAGATAGCAAGGAGACATTGAACAGATGTTGATTTTCCATCTGAACCATCAGAATCGTCAGGATTGAAATGTCAACACAAAACCAATGTTGAAACAACATTGAAATACTGATGAAACCTTACACTGACATTGAAATAACATTGATTCACTGTTGTTCTGTCATCGTTGATTGTTGATCTATTTATAGTTGACAAGGTGACAACAATCACGTTGAAAAACCATCGATTTATGGTTGAGCGGGAAATTAAAGCTGCTACCACTTGGACTATTCCGCAGCACCCCTATCACATTGGTACATCCCTCCAGGTAACCATTGTCTTGTACAGTAGAGCGGGACATTAGATTTACTCTCAGCGGAATTGACCGGAGAAGGCATCAATTCATGCACTGCACTGGCCTGCACCACGATTAGTATAAGGTAAGAATGAATGACTTTTGTTCTATTCGTTATTTCCACGGTTGCATTTGGATAACAGTAAAAAAAAAAAACAAAAAAACTTGTTAATGTAAAGTTTCGGATAAAATGTGGGAGCCCGAAATTGTGTCTACTTTCATCTTACAATCCGGCAACAAATAAATTGCACTGCAAACAAAGTCTATCAACAAAGAAAACATTTTCGTTTCATACTTTTCCGTTATATTCCCTTACAAAGCTAGCTTTAACGCTTCGAGGGTTCCTTTGTTCTTGCCGTCACCTCGGCGCTTGACCCAGACTTTCGCTCTGTAGTTGCTTTTTAGCATAGTACTACAAAAAATTGTAAATCTGTGATATATGATTGATAAACGTAAAGGTAACTGTATAAATGTGTTCAATGACTTTGTTACTTTTAATGATTGGAGAGCACCCGCTTCGATTCGCACTCAATTCAAACTTTACGTTGCACGCTCACCTAACTTTACGCTGCACGCTCACCTAACTTGCGTTTGCACCTTTTGTCCACACGTAAACTGCGTTTAGCATTTACGTGTGGACGAGGAAGACGGAGAAAACGCAGCGTCAAAGGTGTGCGCCTATTTTGACGCCACACTGTGCGCCAAGTTTTTGTCTCGGTGCCATGAATTCCTACAATGGCAGACTTAGACAAAATACTGTTAATTTTATTATCTTCAGTGTTTAAATGCTTACATATACGGGTTTGCTTGTAATTGTTGCCTATATACATTTTAAGCTATTATTTATTATTTAGTTCAATCAATAGATCAAGTTTTGTAGTGACTATGAAATATATTGTAATTATCTGTTTCCTGTTTATCCTAGACAGGGCAAAAAAGGACTCCAAATTAAAAAAAAGATAAAAATGAAAGACTGGTGCATTGTGCAGTTTAGCACTGGTGGTACAGAAATAGTCCCTAGATCATGGATAAATGGGGAGAAATTGTCATGGCCTCCATATCCTCCGTGAGACACATTCAGGATCCACGACGCAGTAAAGAGGAGAGTTCATCCTGGTGCAACATGGCTCACCTATGCACCAGTCCGACTTCTAATAAGCCATGGTGGGTATCATCTGGATTGGTGTTGTATAAATGTAACAATAACAAGTTTTTCGTGTCCTAATTTATGTCTGGCCATACATTGTGTTTGTACTTCCAGACACATTTCACGAAGCAGAACGCAGTCTTCAGAAATATCTAAGTGAACACTGTGATACGTCTGACCTTCAGTCCGAAGCTGAAACTCAGACCAGTCATAAAAGAAAGCACAAGTAAAACTTTTTTTATTTCACAAACATATCTTTGATTGCTAAGAATTTATGATCTTGTCTTTTATACATATCTGTGGTGCTTGCATACTGCTATATCACCACATAATATAGTCCAAAAAGTGGAAGCTTGTAAACTTTTTATAAATGCAAAGCCGTGTACACTTGTGCACTTCAAAAATTCCTTGTATACTGTACCTTCTTGCACATCTCCGTTTCCTGTGTGTGTTGTTATAAATCAAACTGTAACTTTAGGAAAAAATATTCCAAAAGCACATTTGTAATTACTTATGACCGTTTTCAACTTTTTTTCTTTAGACCAAATCCCCTGTACACATATAGTGACTCAGAGGATGAGCAGCCCACAAAGAAATGGTTTCCCCAGGCCCCTCGAGTGAAAATACCAGGTAATAAAATACTGTCTAGTGTCTTTGTACATATCTGTGTGTGACACAAGGAAACTTTTGATAAGTTGTCTGTATTCTTAAATACTTAAAAAAAATTTATCTTTTTCTGTCAGACCTGACGAGAGCTGTTAACGAACTCCGTGAGGAGGTCAGAGCCATCCGCAATACCGGCTGCAATGAATCGGTAGATGCTGGGGTACTGCCTCTGGATTTGCCCTTGCACAACATTGAGGAGCTAAACAATGCAGAGCCAGCTCTTCAATCACAAGAGGCAAATAAGGCAATGGTAAGTATATAAAGGTTATGTACACTTTGTAACTATAAAGTGTAATAGCTGTCAGATGTGATTTAAATACATAACAACGGCCTGTTGATTAAACACACAAGCACTTGCATACACATTTAAGACATGAGACACGCTAATTCCATCTCTTAAAATGTGTCTATAGGTGAGACGCTTTGCCTTGATTGGAGCCTGACGCAGCAGTTAGGGGCAAACTCTATGTCCGAGTTTGTCTTTGCACAAGCAGTGCAGAAATGGCTCCGATACGCCCCAGATCATTTGGGTGGTGCAGGACGCACATCATGCAAAAAATTACAAACTTCTGTGAATCATATAAACGTAAATAGGAAACTGTCTTTTAATAAAGTATTTAGCAAACGAAACATTCCCATTGACCTTTTTTTGTTTATTTTTTTTCTCTCTTACATCACATGCAATGCTTTCTTATTTTAGGATATTAATATTGACATGATACATTGTGAGACATTTGGGTTTTTTTTTATAAAGGGTGTCCAATTTAAGGAATAAGTACAATTATGTGTTTAGGTGGTTGAAGTATTGATGGAAACATGCAGTAGTTTAGTATTGGTTAAAATACCTATAAAGAAAGGTAGATTTCCAGTCATGATTTAACTGTTGTTTTAATAAAAAGCAACTGTGCGAAAGAGGTGGAAAATCAACACCATACCTCAACAGTGTTTCAATATCAGAATCTGACATTGTTTCAATGTCAGCAGTATTAGAAAATATAACGTTGAATCAACGTCAGGTTTCAACATTGATTCAACATCAAAACCTGACGTTGTTTCAACGTTAAAAAAGGGTGCAAGAGTGACGTTAGGTCAACGTCACACTTCAACGTTGATTCAATGACACAGCCTGATATTGACTCAACATTGTTTCAATGTTTCCTTGCTATCTGGGAAGTTGTCATCTTGTACCCTCTCAGAGTACCCCCTCTGTATGCTTGCAGAGACCCCTACAGTAGGGAAACATGCAAAACGGTGTCCAAACCTTTGTATTTTAGCTTTATTTATGTCTTACACAGCATCCCAACTCTTTAGCTAACTTAATAACTTTAGCTAAAGTGAATAGTTAGCCTAATTCATTCAACATGTCTTTCAAGTAAAGCTTAATGAAGCACTGCACAGAAATGCAGAAATGGTTCATGAGAATAAACAATTGGACACTAAATACAGAGAACTGGAAGGCCGAAATAAAGACTTGGAAGAAAGGCACAAGGAAAGTCTCATGAACCAACAGAAGCAGCCCAACGTGGACATCATAAATGAGGGCTGGGGAATAATGTTTAATCAAGCTCAGCAGCGCATTGCAAGCCTGATGACAGAAAAGAAGCAGAACAGCCATAAGTTAAGAACAATGTCCTGCCAGCTTCAACAAGCACAAGCTGTTAATCAGGAGCTCCATGGGAATCTCCAAGACGCTGAGAAAAAGAAGCAGGAGATGCAAGTACAGCTTGATGAAGCCCAGGAGAAAAACCAAGAGCTTCTTCAAGAGAAGAAACAGCAGGACATAAAGGAGAAAGACATGGAATGCAAACTTCACAACATGAAGAAACAAAATGTCTTGCAAATAAATGTTACGTTTCGGTGTTGTCAGTGTGTTGTTTTTGGCGTGACTGTTATGTGTTTCCTGTTTTACTTTGAAAGTCTGTGTTATCTTAGTGTTTTCAGTTTACGTTTCCCTGTCTCGTCAGTTCTGAGTTGCCCCAGCTGTGTTTCCCTCTTGTTGTCCATTTTCCTGATTGCTCCCTCTAGGTATTTAAACCCTGTGTTTCAGTGTGTCATGGTTGCGATCTCCCCCGTGTTGTAAATAGTTCGGTGTTTTGTTGTAAATAAATAGTTTGTTGTAAATAGCTGTAAATAGATTTGTCGATACTTTCGTTTTGGGATTTTGGTGGAGAGCCTTAGTGGGTTTTTTTCTGTGGGTTTTTTTTTTTCTTTATTTGTACTTTTTTCGTGTTGCACTCCGGTTGCCTAGGCCGGGGTGTAACATAAAGATTAATGAAGCACTGCACAGAAATGCACAAGTGCTTCATGAGAAGAAACAACTGGACACTAAATGCTGGTGAACCAACAGAAGCAGCCCAACATAAATGAGGGCTGGGGAATAATGTTTAATCAAGCTAAGCAGCGCATTGTAAGACTGATTATAGAAAAGAAGCAGAACAGCTACCAGCTTCAACAAAAACCAAGAGCTTCTTCAGGAAAAAGAGCAACTGTAAAAAATGCAGGGAAAGACACTGGATCATAAGGCGGCATAGCCTGGTCTTCCTCCACCGCTTTTCTCATCTCCTCACCCCTATACCTCCCCTCTTGCCCTTTCTCTCCTTCCACCTCTCCATCATTCTCCATTTTTTCTTTCTCCCCTCCCTTCTTCATCCTTTTTCTTTTCTTTTTTCCCCCTCACCCCCCCAACTAGTCAAGGCAGGTGACCCTCCCTGAGCCTGGTTCTGCAATAGGTTTCTTCCTTTAAAGGGAGTTTTTCCTATCCACCATCGCCGAGTGCTTGCTCAGAGGGGATTGTTGGGGTTTTCTCTCCTCCTTTCTCTTTCCTTCCTTATATCCCTTTCTTTTCACCTCCCCTCTTCTCTCCTACCATCTCTCCTCATCCTCTCCATCACTCTTCATTTTTTCTTTCTCCCCTCCCTTCTTCATCATTTTTCTTTTCTTTTTTCACCCTCACTTAACTTATTCTTGACTAACAATAAACACAATCAACCATATTTTTACTCGTGTCAAATCAATGTCTCTTCATTCAAGAATAATTCATCTTATGAATAAAAGCAGCAAACGGGTAATAGCTGTGTGTGTTGGTGGGGCGGCATATTTACGTTTTACATTTTCAAATCAAATCAAATCAAATCAAATCAAATCACTTTTATTGTCACATCACATGTGCAGGCACACTGGCACAGCACATGCGAGTGAAATTCTTGTGTGCGAGCCCCACAAGCAACAGAGATGTGCAAACACAACAACACAAACGAGCAAAATACAAGAATGGCCAACCTGAAACTAATAAATATATGTACAATATATAATAGTGTATGCATTTCTGGATGTGTATAATAAATATTTTCCTACGTGTGTGTGTGTGTGTGTGTGTGTGTGTGTATACACATTTTTACAAATTAAATAGTAAAAAAAAAAAAAAAAAAAAATAATAATAATAATAAAATATATAAAATATACAGAGTTGAATATGTGCAGAACAAGTGGCATTTATATATAAATATAAATATATAAAATTTATATATTTTATAGTATCTGTCGTGATCTGCTGGTTTGACTCATCCAATAAAGAAATGCATTATTTAGACTGGTGAAAAGCACAGATTTTATTCACATTTGGATTAAAAAATTAAATAGATGAAAGAACAATTGAACATAGTCTTAAAAAAACAAACCAGAAACATGAAGACATTGTAGATACATAGCTAGGACCAGAGTCTAGGTTTGCAAGAGCAGTTTATACTGGTAATCTGAAGTAACAGACCACTGTGAATTTGGAACTGCTGGCTGCAATGGAAAATGGAATGAAATGTACAGTTTCAGCACTTAAGTGGTTGGATCTAAATTACAGAAGGAATTAAATAAGACATCATCCATCTTCTTCCGCTTATCTGGGGCCGGGTCGCGGGGCAGCAGCCTAAGCAGAGAAGCCCAGACCTCCCTCTCCCCAGCCACCTCCCCCTTTCAGCTTGTCAGGCGGAAAACCAAGGCATTTCCAGGCCAGCTGAGAGATATAATCTCTCCAGCATGTCCTGGGCCTGCCCCAGGACCTCCTCCCGGTGGGACATGTCCGGAACACCTCACCCACGAGGTGCTGAGGAGGTGTACTCATTAGGTTATTATCTTCTGTGGATAAAAAGCCAGCTGAACTCTTCACTATTCACCAGTCAGCTGTGCGTTGGTAACTTGGTGCTCAACCTTTTTTTCACTCTTACTTCATGTTACCTGACCTCCTCTTGTCTCCATTCCTATTTCTCTCCCTGTCTGTTCCTTGGCTGGTAAAATGTGTTGGGTAAAAGCGGGTGAATAGATCAAAATATGATAGTATCGACACCAACACTGATACTCCATACTCCTTTGCTATCTATTTTTGTTGATTT
Organism: Copadichromis virginalis; assembly: GCF_057382275.1. NCBI lineage: Eukaryota > Metazoa > Chordata > Actinopteri > Cichliformes > Cichlidae > Copadichromis > Copadichromis virginalis. The sequence goes on from NC_140624.1 coordinate 50,545,144, forward strand.
ATTTCTTGGAAATTAATTGGAAATAATTCCAGTTCATTTGTGAAAAATCTCTGAATACTTTTTTGTTGGCTGTGAAATCTGTTTTATTTATATAACATGTTTAAAACAGAATTTGACTCATGGTTTAAAGACAGACACATTTAAATTACAGGTACTGAAAAAAACATTTTGAAAATATAATAATATAATAATAGCTAAAAGGTGTGTTATATTGTGTTAACTACAACTATTATTAGGGGCAGTAAAAATCTGTGATACATAGACAAGGACATGAGAAGCCAAGCAGGAAAGATAAGGGAAAGGGAGAGGGAGAAAAGTGTGACCACCTTTGTCAAGAGCCAAACGAGGAACGAAAGGCTTTGCTGAAACTTTAAACAACACAAACTGGAACGTGGAAAACATATGAAATGTTTAAAGTGAGAAATTTCAGTATTTGATGGAAAATACTTGCTGATTTTGAATTTGATGGCACCAACCTCTTAAAAACACTGAGACTGTGGCAACAAAAGGCTGGAAAAGTAGGTGACATTAAAAATTGACGGATATATGAACAATTTGCAACTAACTAGGTCAGCTGCCAACATGTCAGTAACATGACCGGGTACAAAAAGAGCATCTTAGGTAGGCAACAGTTTGTCAGAAGCCAAAATGAATAATCTTCCTCAACACAAAATTATTTCAAAAGAGTCAGAGAATTTGGAGAAATCTCTGTGTCCAAGGGAAAAGACTGAAATGAGATGCAAGGAAGAAGCCATATCGTTAGCTTCATAGCATAAGTGCCTAAGTCATTGACTTAGTCAAATGACTTAGGCAATTATGCTATGAAGCTAACGATATGTGAACCAGAAACACAGCTGACTTCTCTGAGCCAGAGCTAATTTTAAATAGACTGAGAAGTAAAACTGTTCTGTGGTTAAGTGAACTGTCCATGAACTGTCAAAAGCCTTCATCACTGATGGTATGGGGTGCACATGTGCTGAAGATATATAAAGGTTTTAGATTTTAAAAAATGGGAAAAAACAAAGTACAGATGAACAGAATATACCGATAAAAGCAGAAAACACATGGGAAAAGAATCAAAGAAAAAAACTAATGACCTCACTGTCAGTGACATTGAAACCAGGATGTTTAACATCATCTCAAAGTGCATCCTGAAGGTGTATGGTGTATGTCTGAGAGATAATTTGAAAGAAATTATGACTTCTTCTCTTTCATTGAACGAGAAATAGTGAATAACTTAAGTGCTGGCTTCTGGGGAATGTAATTTAACAGGTTAATAAACAAAAGTAGCACATTTGTTGTTTGATGCATCTGATATTAACTGCAGGTGGTGAAATATCAGACCAATAATTGATTAAAAGTGGCTAAATTGAGTCAAACCATTTCCCATGAAGGCCTTTCCAAAACACAATAAATGCAAAATAATTTCACAGGGTTTTCAGCTACTATTTGCTGCTCTGGTGCACTTTTCTTTTATGATTTCTTTTTTCTTGTGTTGAATTTAAATGCTGTAGATTAAGTATGCCATTGGAAAATAAGGAGTGAGACAACAAAAAGAATGAAAGTAATGTCTGGATTTCGCCAGCACAGACTATATGTGAGCTCAGAAAATTGCTCTGGTGTGTGTGTGGCCTTCCTCACTGTTAACTACTGGTAGTGGGTCATACTAGAGGAGCAGTGGAAGAAAACCACACCATCACTTCTTCTAACACAGGGCCTTTATTATTTTCACTCTGAATTAAAGTTTGAGCTCATCATGTGGTTTGTTTGCATTGCTGTTAGCTTACTCTTCTTGTTTGTCAAAATGCCTTTAAACCTAAGCTGTACTTTGTACTATATAGAAAATGACAAAATTACTCACAAAAATGCTCATGTTGAAGATGAGAGCTGAAAAATGACCAATCATGCTATAATCAATCCATAAGCAACAGTTTGAAAAATTACTTTATTCAAATAAATGTTTGCATGTTTGCACACCAACTCAAAAGATGACCGGTTATTACCTTACTGCTGCCAACAGCTGACCACAAATGAAGTACACTCACTAATTAGGTAAAGCTTGGTAGTGCTAGGGTAGGCTTACTTTTGCCTTTAGAATTGCTTTAACTCTTCGTGGAACAGATTCAACAGATCCGGAAACATTTCTCAGGGATTTTAGTCCATATTAACATGTTATGCTACACATACAGCTGTCAGAAAATGGGTAAACTGTGGTTATAAAAGGATGATTAACATGGTGGGCACCAATATACAGCTAGGCTCTGGTGTTTAAATGATAGCTCAGTTGGTTGAAAATACTCCCCAGATCATTACACCATAATGGATTGCATTTATATAGCACTTTTTGAGACCCTCAAAGTGCTTTACATTAAAATTCCACTATTCATTCACACAATCGTGGAAGCGACCTACAGTTGTAGCCACAGCTACCCTGGGGCTTGCCCAAGGAAACAACGACCAAGACAGACAGAGCTGGGGATCGAACTGGGAACCTTCCGGTTACAAGATGAGCTTCCCAACCCCCTGAACCACGATCGCCACCACAACAAGCCTGTCTTGAACCTTTGACATGAGGCAGGATGGATCCAGGCTTTCATGGTATTTAGTGAATTTGAGACTTATCAGGCAATTTTCTAGTCTTCGATTATCCAATTTTGGTGAACCTGTGTGACTTATAGCCTCAATCTTTATGTTTAGCTGATTTAGCTGATACCATACCTGGTGTGGTCTTCTGGTACTGTAGCCCATCTGGTTCAAGGCTTAACATATCAGAATTCCCAGAAGAGTTTTATTCTTTCTTTTTAAAATAAAACAAAAACAAAACAAAAAGTATTCAACAGGATAGATCGATAGACAGTTAGATCAAAATTAAGGATGAATGATTGGTGTACCGTGTGTATTATGATGCGAAACAAAAAACAGCAAAACCTAAATACATTAACAATACTAATTACCCAAAGTGATGCAGCAAAATTAATTAATTTCAGCTTCTAAATGCTAAAGTCATTGTTTGTGTGATGTTTGTCTTATATTATCAATCATTTTAAATCTGAGCTTTCTTTCTGAGCTTGTTCAGAATACTGTCTTTAAACCTAAAGTAAGTTGTTATATACTAAGAATAACCTTTAACGATGGAAATAAATAATATTTTGTCTTTACATATTTTATTTTGTGGAGTTGAATGCTCTTTCATTCAATCACTCACTTAAAATTACCCTATACGTTAGCGACACGTGGAAACTACAATTCCCAGAAAACCTAGCAGTTGTCTCTCTGAGGTCACCAGGAAGCTGCTTCTTCACAACAGACGGTGTTCGCTAATTATTCACCGGCGTACACCGCAAGCAGCCCAGCTAGGCGGAGTTAACCACTCTATTAAAACTAGCTCCCCAGTGAACTCCTTCGGAGTTGTTTACTTCGTATAAACCTCTTCTGAACAAAAAAACATCTTTTCAGCTGAACAGGTGAGGACGAGCAGGAGGCTTGGAGGACGGTATATTTGAGTGAGAGTTGGGTTTTATACAGCCTGTTGGTTGCACCTGTGTAATTTGGCCAGAATTACTTTTTATACATTTAGCTACGATAGTAACTCTATGACAGTTATGAGCGGTTTGGTATGACTGTTTCGTGTGTGTTTCTTTCTTAAGTTTGTTACTGTTATGTCGTAAGCATGTAGTTGTTGTTTAGTACACACGTGATTCACCCCAAAGTGTTTCAGACATATCCAGCGGTCACTGTAACGTCAGTCTGCTCAGGCGCCCGGTGCACGCAGCTTCAGCAGAGGTGTCTTGTCTTCTCCTTGAAAGTAAGCCAAACTGCTCCTTAGTGCTATACAAAGTGTCGGACGCAGTGTGAAGATGTGCTCCACTTGTGGTGCTGTAGCCTCCCCTTGTTGCTTCGACTGTTCATGACGCATAACGTAACCGAGAAATAGCCCGTTTTGGGCCAAACTGCAGTCAGTGATTGGCTCAAAAGCATTGAGTTTGTTGGTAGAGTAGTGTCGTTACTTGGGTACTAAACGGAGCTACGTGTGCATGGTGCCATAGACAGTATAAAGTAACGGAAAGAAAGGATTTCAGTATAAAAGTAGAATCTTATACTGTCTGTGGACATTTGTGTACTGTAGTGTGCATGGTTGCACTCACTGATAATGGATGTCACTTTGACCTTTGAATAAAATACTCAGGTCCAGTTTCAAAGTCTAAAGTTTAAACGTCTCTGTCGCTGCAGACCACCAGGAAGGGTATTTCAACTGTGGTTTAGTTTGTCCTCTTCTGGTAGTCTTGGGTGCTTGAAAAGAAGACAACGGGACTTTCTTGTTCTTTAGTTCTGAAACAACTATTGGAGATTCTTAATGATCCTGGTTCATTAACTCACTATTGTGGATACCCCAGGATAATTCAAGGTGTGAATTGTTTTTTAAACATTACCACCCTCTGCCACAATGTAAGCTATTAAGGGCGCATGGGTCAAATTGTGACTGGGGAGGGATCTCAAGACTGCATTGTAGGTGGGTGATAGTTAGTGTCTGCTTAGTGACGGTCATTCAGAGTGGATGTAGACAGCCTCCTTTATCCTTTTCTTAAACAATTTCTCTTGGTCAAAAAGATGAACATCTACTATGACCTGCATGACTGAGGACCTGCACAGACATCCATCTTATGTTTTTACTATAATACATATTTACATGTATATGTTAGAGACTTAGAGAGTTTTATTGTCATTGTGCAGTTTCTTGCACAGCGAAATTGGGCAGCTGGACCACAAGGTGCAAAAGTAAAGAAGGGAAAACAATATACAATGAGGGGAAAATAAATAAATAAATAAAAAGCAATATATTTTTATACATATATGTGTGAGTGAACTATATACATGGTGTATGCATAGGAAACATTGAAACAGAAAATAGTCTGTCAGTATACTCTACACTACTTGCCAAAAGTATTTGCTTGTCTGCCTTCACATGCATATGAAGTTGAGTAACATCTTATTCAAAAACCATGGGGTTTAAAATATGTTGGCCCACCCAGCTATAAAGGTGCTCTGTCAGGTTGAGGTCAGGTCTCTGCAGGCCAGTCAATTTCGTCCACACCAAACTCATTCGAAAAAAAGATATATCGAAAAATATATATAAAAAGATAAAAGGATATCGGTGAGTAGTGGCAGCAAGTCGCGCCAGCGTTCACTCAACCGGAAGATGATAACTTGTACCTCCAATGGCATTGTGGAACCTGCTTTGTGGACTGATGTACAGTTTTGTTGGAACAGGAAGGAGCTAAGTCCAAGTCCCCACACAGTGCAGCATGTTTTACACCGCTTTAACTGAAGCTTTGGATTGCGCTTGGCGATTTAAGGCTTGGATACAGTTGCTCAGCCATGGAAACCGATACCATGAAGCTCTCTATGCAATGGTGTTGAGCTAATCTGAAGGCCATGTGAAGTTTGGAGGCCTGTCGTGATTGATTCAGGAAGTTGGAGAAACCTGGCTACTTCTATGCACCTCAGCATCCACTGACTGCTCTCTGTGATTTTAGGTGGCCTTCCACTTTGTTGCTGAGTTGCTGTTGCTCCCAATCACTTCCATTTCCACCGACTGTGGGAGTCACTCTGGCACTGATTGCTTTTTCACAACAGCAATGTCCTTAATAGTAGCAGATCCAGTTTTTCTTGGTTTGTTTTCAGCAGACCAACCACATTAAAACCTCACCAATTTTACACTTAACCTTGGGTAGGTCACTTAAGAAAGTCCGCAGATACGCAATAGAACCAATATAGGACTTTTAAGACCAATATTGAAGCTGATATTTAGTAAAAGTCTGATCATTTTTTTCTTTCAGAAAACATAGCAGCTACATGTAATTATTTATGAGTCCTTATTAAGCTAATATGACAGTGTTGTATAAATTAAACTGTTTTATTGTCCCAATAGAGAAGTTCCAGAGCTCTGGTTGATGCAATATCAACACTCATAATATGAGTGTTTCTGTTGAATGAGCATCATCCATCCCTCTGAACTCTCTTCAAATTTGTCTTCGTCTTTGGATTACCAATGTTTAAATAAACCAAAATGCGTGTTTCTTTCATTTCATATATAAACTGTCTGCCATAAGAAAACTCACTATTTTGTTTATCTTCAGGCAAATTCACATTATAGTACAGCTCAGGTACAGTGTTGAAGCTGTGTGTTATTGCCTCTTAACACAGTCTGGCTCCATTGCCAATAGCATTCACACAGAGAGTAGTGTTCTAAGGATCCTCTGATACGATGTGGCTTTGAAATCTGTTTTTTGATTTCTCACTCTTCCCAAGGTCGACCTCATTCCCCTTAAACAGAAGGTTTGTCGCCCAAGGATTTTTCACCCGAAATTGCACTTTCAGAGATTTGTCCCGGTTGCCTGTGTGTTTCCCTTTGATGCGCTGCAAAGCTTTCCATCTTAAAAAGAAAAAAATGATGTTGCTGTGTTGCAGCATGACCACAGCATCAATTTAGATGTTTGACGGATGTGCAAAGCATAAAATGGGCCCCCTTTCTCTGTCTTTCCCACAAAATGTAGGCACAATAATAAAAGATCATGTGATTGCAGGTCATGAGCAACATAGAAATGAGATCACATCAACTGATGTTACCGGTCCAGGAATGGGGCTGCTACTGTGCTGTTATTAACAGCTTTTTCTCCTCTGTCACAATGTGACACCCACTTTGAGCTGCAGGGCATAATCAGACCGTACCATTTCTGGCACTGAGTCCAGAAATGAAGCTGCACTTACAGTTAGTGCTAAAGGTTCCTCATTACAGCCAGTACAGTGTTGCTGTTATTGTTTTCATCTCAGTTTGAGGGTGTTTGTCGGTGAGTCATCATGGAAAACTGCTGTTCTGGAGACATGTACTGTTATATGAACTACATATTCTTGCAAACACTTTGACATAGACTGGCAGACTTTTAGACTGTATGTGTGTCTGAACAGATTTTTGTCAGCTAAACTTAAATTTCTCCTAACATCACAGGCTCTGATATTAGCCTCCCCACCCCATCCCCCCCAACTACTGCTATTGGTGTTGCATTGGATTGCATTAAACTGAAAGAAGTTTCTGTTATTTGATCCTATAGTCCTTTAATCATGGCACTGGCTGGGGTTAGAGTTATTGAGCTGGCAGGCCTGGCACCCGCACCCTTCTGCGGCATGATCCTGGCAGACTTTGGTGCCAAGGTGATCCGTGTGGACCGGACCAAAGTTCCTACGTCTTTGGACACACAAGCGCGGGGGAAACGATCTGTGGCCATCAACTTGAAGACCACGGAGGGTATAGCTTTGCTCAGGAAGCTCTGCATAAAGTCTGATGTGGTCCTGGAGCCGTATCGCAAAGGTGAGACCTGCAGCACAATAGTGCCAGCAAGGTGTCTTGCTCTCTACAACATTATTGTACTTATGTACAGAATTACTTAAGTAATTATAATGTTTAAAAACAACTTAATTCTTATAAATTCACTTACATAACAAGTTGGCAATTTAGGGAAAGAAAACTATATATCCTAATGTAACACAGAAGTATGGCTCTTTGAGTTATATAAAAAAACTTTGTGTTTTATTATACTCCTATTTTTTTACACATAGAAGATTCTTAATTTTTAAATGCCATTGACTCTTATGTGTCTTCAAAGGGTTTACATAAGGTGACAAGCCACGTAGGAATATGAAAGTCTTTGAAAACCAACATCAGCAGTAGCAGAAACAGAAAAGGTAATGTGTGATTAAATTTACATGTGGACTTAATTTTGACTGCCCAGGTGTTATGGAGAAACTTGACCTTGGTCCACATGAGCTATTAAAGGAAAATCCTCGGCTGATCTACGCTCGCTTGACTGGATATGGTCAGAGTGGATCTTATGCCACCGTAGCTGGGCATGACATCAACTACACTGCCATGTCAGGTAACACAACTGTTAATGCTTTCAGATCAAAATTTTAGACTCATAAGACTGCAGACTTCATCAAATATTTATATGTATTTATTATTAATTGACATTTATTTTATCCTTCTTTTACGTGTGCACATGAGCTGTGAAAACAGGCCCTTTTAAGGGTGTCTGCATCTCACAGTTAGAAATGAGCTCAATGCTCCTTCATGTTTAAAAAAAGAAGCCAGTTAAGGTGGTTTAAGCACTGATCTAGGATGCTTCCTGGTCACTTCCAAGGTGAGGTGTTTTGCAGCAGAACCAGGATACACTGAGAGAATATGGGCCAATCCATTAAACACCAACATATTTAAATAGCATCATTTCAAAATTCTTTAAATAGAAATGTTAACATTTTCTTACCTACCATGTGGCGTTACCTTAACAACCACAAAGGCTTTTTTTTTAATCCTTCTCTGGCTTTGTGATTAAACTGTTTCCTTGTTTCGTTTTTTTCAAAACAGTGTAGTTAGAACCATTTCTTCAAACTTAAAATTCATATATAAAAAGGTATGTACTCACATTCCCAGTTCCCATTTTAAAACTTCATGGCAGCGCTATAAACTGTGTGAAGGACTGCAGACTGACACAGGGTTTGAATAAAAGGGTTTGAAATGACAAGGGAGCCTTCATGAACTTGATAATTTGAGGTTGGGATAACCCTAAAAAAATTAAAATCTTAACAAGAGTGTAATGTGTGAATCTCTGAGAACAGTGGGAATGGGTTTAAGTCACTCATAAAGATGTCGGCATCTCACCAGAAGAACCGGAGGCAGGGACCTTTTCTGGCCATTCACTGTAAAGCCTAGAGATGGTTGTGTGGGAAAATCCCAGTAGATCAAGAGTTTCTGAAATATAGACTTGCACATCTCGGAACTAAATCATATCACATTCAAAGCCACTTTGATCACTTTTCCTCCCCATTCTGATGTCGTGGTGGTTGTGTTGATCATGTCTGCATGCCGAAATACACTCAATTGTTATTGGCTGATCAGATAGATAAAGGTAAAGATTCCTTTATTGTCGCTATACTTGGGCATCGTAAGGTGTAATTAGAGCAGAGCTTGCATTTCAGCAGACTAGCGTACATACATTCTTACGTGCTCTCACTCAGATATTTGTGTTAATGAGCAGTTGAGCATGTCTATCTATTAAAAGGACAAGTGGGCGTATGACTACAAACTCCCAAATGAGGTCTGATAATGTAAACGTACTTTCTAGTTGTGCCTCCAATTAAACAAGCCCCAAGAAACCTTTAATAAAGCAGGATTTACTGCTTTATTAAAGGGTTCTTCTTCAGTCTTGTTAAAGCATTAATGAGAATTTTAGAAGAGGTTCTAGATATTTCTTTTATTCATATTGTTAATATCAATCAGTTGGCACCGGTTATACCAGATGAACTTGATGGATTTTTGAAAATATATTAAAAAGCATTTAACCCCCCACACACATTCCCCTCTCTTTCACCTACGTTTGGTGTCTTTACGAAATGAAAAAAGGCCATCTGCATGGCCTCTTGCACTTTCATGGCCATATGCTGGGTAATAAATTGTACTCACTAACTGCAGCATTATTTTATTTTATTTTTTTCAGAGAGTCTTTGCAGTCACCCTAAAACTCTGTTCAAGAACACATTTCTGTTATAATTAGCCCATTAGTGGTTTCCTAATAATATCATTTTAGTTTCAGCAAAGGAGGTGAAATATTTTATACATACATTTACACTTACAAGGATGCATTTTAAAGGTCTAGATAACAAGTTTTGATAGTCTGTTTGGGCTTTATTTTGCAGCACACCAAGCCAAACTATCCATGTTTATAAAGGATTAAAGGGAATGATGACATCAATGTAAGCCGAGCCAAAAATATTGTCTTATATGGTACTTTGTGAGAAAACAACAGAAACGATTTTTTTTGGCCTTATTATAGGGCCACGGGTCAGATATGACAATTCCTTTGTTACAGGAAAAGCAAAAGGAGGGAAAAAATACAAAGCAAAGGTTACATGCTGCTTTAGCAATGCCAGCAATGGATTTGACAGACTAGAAGAAAAATAAACCCATTGAAGGAGTTCTGTTCACTTGCGCACCACTAAATATCTTTCATGCATTGCTGTTTGTTGTGGCTCTTTTGTTTTCACTGAGCTCAACAATACTTGATTTTCTGCGTAAAGCTTCTACTTTTTCATTCCTGTCATAGGCCTTTTATCCCGGCTGGGTCGCAGCGGCGAGAAGCCTTACGCTCCACTGAATCTGTTAGCAGACTTTGGAGGCGGTGGTCTTACGTGCGCTCTGGGGATTGTCCTGGCGCTGCTGGAGAGGACAAAGTCAGGGAAAGGACAGATCATTGATGCTAGCATGGTAAGCACCACTGATGTAAACAACTACTATCATGAACTGTATAAATGTAATAGTTAGAAATTTTTGTTTTTATCATAACATGCTTAAGGTGCTTGGTACAAAGTGCTTGGCACATATTCAGACTTACAGAAGCCCTGCAAACTTAAGACTATGTGTTCTGTTTTATGTTGCACTGCACTGTGGTAAACTGTGGCTGTTATACCTTTCCCCCTGCAAGAGCATAGGAAACACTAAGCACACTATGAAAAATTAGTTTAATGTACTTATTGTAGTATAATAAAAAAGTAATCAGTGCGATGTCCACTCCGCTGCCCGTGTGAGTATCTTCAAGTGATTGTATTTCCTGTGATAGTAGGATAAGTCATTAGGTGGATTCCTTGCAAACATCTGGTTTATTAGGCAAAGACAGAAAAATGCTAGTGGGTGTGAAGTAGGGCTGGGTATCGTCACTGATTTCTAGAATCGATTCAATTCCGATTCACAAGGTCCCGAATCGATTCGATCCACGATTCGATTTAATTCGATTCGATTCGATTTAAATCTGGGAAATTTTGACAGTCAGAGATATAATTCAGATCAGGACATTTACATATTTTTGTATCTATAAAAAGGAAGCTGACACTCTCAAGACTTTATCCAAGGTGTGAGCATCACAGCAGATGCCTTTGTGTCAAAGTAGCTGAAGATAAAACACAGAAAAACATGTAGGTGATTTTCCTGGCCTGGGATTTTATAAAAATATTCTGCAGTACATCAAAAACGAAAGAAAACCATTAAAATAATCAACATTACCTCTGACGTTACAGCGGTTTTATTAGAGACATGGCTAAGCATTTTGCATTTTGAATAATTTTAAAAAGTTTCAATTTGTTCAGTATTGAACAGCAGAAATGAGGTTTTCTTTTCGGAAGAATGTAAAAGGGGAAAAAACAGCGGCCGACAGCGCTGTAAGCAACAGTAGACTTGTGTAACAAGCAAGTGAATAATGAAGAAAGCGAAACTGTTCGAGAGAGGGGGGGGGGGGGGGGGGGGGAGAGGGGGAGGGAGAGAGGGAGAGGGAGAGAGAGAGAGCTGCGCATCGCAATGGAAGCAAAACAGTAAAAGAGTGAATTCATGACGATGTTTATGTGAAGCGTTTGGATCTTCTTTTGCTGCTGATTCGGTCAATATTGTTTGGAGAGAGATCAAACTAACAGCTTTAGAATCAGCGCATAAAGGGCGTGAACACAAAGCGCGGACCCGGATCAGCGAGCTGTCGGCTTTCAGCCCCGACTGTGAGAAAGGCGACATCTAACTGATTCTGATCCGCGGGTCGCGCTGTGTGTTTAAGTCTATGTGCAGAATCCCTGTACCTGCTCTCATTTACTGTTTGGTGGTTCTTGAAATTTTGTGAGATGTCACCAGAGATTCTGGCATTTCGGACAAAATAAATTTATATTAAAAAATCGATTCAGGATTTTAATGAATCGATTTTACGTTATCCAAGCCAGAATCGATTTTAATCGATGAATCGATTATAAAAACCCACCCCTAGTGTGAAGCAGTTATAAATGTGTGCTCTGAGCTTGTCTTATGACAGAAAAATGTTTAGAACCAGGCGGCTGAATTAAAGTGATAGAAAGTGTTAAAGTATTTACAATGATTTGTCAAAATGCTGAAAAAAAAGAGCAGTATTCTTTGCTCTGAAGTGCAGCTACAGACTGACAGCCCTCACGTCAAATGCGCTGCACTGTTCAGATAAACAGAGTTGAGTCTGTCTTTAAACAGGAACATCACAACATCCTTTGGAGATTTTTGTTTAGTGCAATACGTTTGCAACCCTTTTATCCTGTTAGAAAAAAATAGCTACCAGTGTGGCTTGAAGTTGCAGCAGTTCTACAGTTTTTACATAATCCATCCATTCTTCTGTTCTCTTCTGCCTATCCAACTCAGGATCGGGCTATCTGGAGCCCATAGCAGCTGCCATAGGGCAAGAAGTGGGATACTTTTAAATAATAATTATATAAAATACTTCACTAACTGAGCGGTCCTGTATACTCTCAAGCCTATTAGACTATTTATCTATTTGTTGCTGCTGTCAGTGTAATGTTATAGAATAATATGAACTTAAACTAAACGACTTCAGAACTTTAACATATAACAACATTTACAGGTATGTTGTAATGTGTTACGTGTGTGTGTGTGCGTGTGCGTGTACGTGCGTGCGTGCGTGCGTGCGTGTGTGTGTGTGTGTGTGTGAAATCATGTAAAAATGCAACGGTATAAAATGCTGTGTATTTATAAAATGATAGATAGATATTCCTCTGCATTCCTAAGACAACAGTCTGCTTTTAGGATGGACTTTTTCTGTTTTCCCACATAGCATCCTCTGCACTTCACCGCTTCTCTTTAACTCATATTTGCAAATCTCTGGACAGGGAGGGATAAAACTCGATCATGTTTACTGAGATCAGCAGCAAACCTTTCAGATTAAAAGTCATAAATACGTGAAAATGATGCAGCTCTGTAATGTGTTTTACAGACTCATGGATCGCAGGTAATTGACGGCGGGAATGACGGTCAAGTTAGAGATGATCTTTTCACTCTGTCTTTTCACGCACTCTATCAGCTCAGCACAGCAGCTGTGCCATCAGCTGCAAAGCCAACAAACTGTACATGTAATTTCAGAGATGCCCTTCATAACTGAAGGATGTGCCAGACAGCAGCTGTAGTAGATAGCTGCAGTTTCGCAAGTTGAAAGAAGCTGCACATCTCACCCCTGTGGGGAACTGTTCACTGATCACAAGTTCTGAAAGTGAAAGTTATTTTGGCTGTAGAGAGATTTGAGATGCAGTGCTAAAGCTCAGAGAGGGGATGAAGTTTAATATTTTTACATTTTTAACTTGGGTACACAAGTTTGAATTTATTTGGGGTTTTATCAGATCCACTTAAGGTAAAAGGTATTAATACAGGCTCAAAGTTTAACACCACTTGAAAACGGGCAAAAATCATATTTTGCATGTTTGGACCTTAAAAATGTTCCAAGTAGAGCTTCAACATGCAACAAGAAGAAGTGGGACTGAGACAAAACATTTTTCTGAGCATACAATTGTTTGAAAACAATGCTTAAGCTGAAACAGGCCGTTTTACAGCAGATGAAAAGTTTAGGACCACACCTCCAAAAAAACTGTAAACCCCCCCAAAACATAAATGAAAGTTCCAAACATGAACTCAGTAGTAGAGTTGCAAAGGGGCGGAAAATTTCCGGTAAATTTCCGAAAAGTTTCCGGTAAATTTCCATGGTAAGTTAAGCTTGGGAATTTTGGAAATATTCCATATTGGAAACTGTCCATGGAAATAATGGGAATTATGGAAATTAATGGGAATTTAGGAGAACTAACTGGGAATATATTATTTCCAAGCATAAATATAAACAGAAATCATAAGAAAACCTCCATGCAAAATCTTTTCAACAGATATTTAAACAGATTTATTTGTAAGTACAGTAGAATAGAACACGTTTCAATAACTTGTTTCATGGATGAATAAAAACAGAAATGTTGAGTTCAATATTACCATCCCCTAACCCCGTTCATTCAAAAATGCCCCCTGTCCAAAAATCTCCACAAAGTCCCATTCAAAAGGTTAAATGAAAAATGCCACTTATCCTCCAAAACGTCCCATTAAACATGCAAATCTTCCTTCAAGCAATCCTCTTTTCTCATTTTTGCTCAGTCAATAGACTCTTCCTGGACCTCATTATCATCCAACAACATGTCCACTTCCTCAGCATCCAACTCTGAGTCTTCCTCTTCAGTGTCACTTTCCAGCCTTGTTGAGGATGGCTCTGTGTCAGGCTCAAAGAGCCGTAGGCTTGCCCGAATGCCGACCAGCTTTTCCACTCTCACATTTGTGAGCCTGTTGCGAACCTTTGTGTGGGTGTTTCCAAACAGTGACCAGTTGCGCTCAGAGGCGGCTGATGATGGTAGGATTTGGAGGAGGATGGAGACTACAGGTGCAAGGGCCTCAGATTCACATAGTCCCTTCCACCAGGTGGCTGCAGATATGTGCTGGCATGACTGCCATATTCCATCCCCTTTCCAAAGGCCTTGCTTTGTTCGATACTTTGCTAAACTGCCTAGAACTTTGCCTTTATCGAGACCCAGGTGGTCAGACATGGCTGTAATGACCACATAGGCACCGTTGATCTCTTCCCCAGAAAGTATGCCCTTCTCATATTTGGGGTCCAGCATGTAGGCTGCTGCATGCACTGGCTTCATGCAGAACGCCCTCCGCTGTTCCAATGACTTGACCACAGCCATTTCCTCTGCTTTCAGTAGTAGGGAAGTGGGCAGAATTGTCTGGATTTCTTCTTTGAGTTCTGCAAAAAGGCACTGGACATCTGACAAGATGGCACCATCCCCCTCTATCTTTGCTATTGCTGCTGCAATAGGTTTGAGGATTTTCAGACTGCTAGATACTCTTTCCCAGAACACATCATCCAAGATGACCTTCTTGATGTCACTGTCGATGCCTACAGACTGGGATATGGCCATCTCTTGCAGAGACTCCTTTCCCTCCAGAAGGCTGTCAAACATGATAACAACACCACCCCATCGCGTTATGCTGGGAAGCTTCAGTGTAGTACTCTTGTTCTTTTCCTTTTGCTTTGACAGAAATGTAGCGGAAGTTACTTGTTTGCCTTTAACATATTTCAGAACTTGCTTCGCTCTCTTATTCAGAGTGTCCATTGTTTTTAGTGCCATTATGTCTTTTAGGAGAAGGTTTAGTATATGGGCAGCACAGCCAATAGTAGTTATATGAGGGTAGGTCTCCTCCACATGTGCCCAGGCAACCTTCATGTTGGCTGCGTTGTCAGTGACCAGTGCAAAAACCTTATCTGGTCCAAGGTCATTGATGATCACTTTTAGCTCATCTGCAATGTATTGGCCTGTGTGTCTGTTTTCCTTTGTGTCTACACTCTTGTAGAACACAGGCATAATACATAATCACATAATCACATAATACATAATACATAATACATAATACATAATCACATAATCACATAATCACATAACTACATAATCACCACTCTGTGGTGATTATGTAGTTAATAATTCCTTGTCCCCTGATATTGGACCATCCATCAGAGATGACTGAAATACAGTCAGCTTGGTCAATGGTCTGTTTCACCTTTGCTTGAACTCGACTGAACTCTTCATCCAGTAGATGAGTAGACAATGCATGTCTGGTTGGGGGAATGTATGCTGGTCGGAGAACATTCAAAAATCTCTTCCAGTTCACATTGGATGTCAGCATCAGGGGTGAGCCAGTTGCATAGATTGCACGAGCGAAACACTCATCTGCGTTTTTCTGGCTAGTGTCATCCATAAAATCAAAGAATCCTCTGATGCCAGAGGGACCAGGAGCTGATGAGTGGGTATCTGAGTCTGATACAGCTGAAACAGATTCATTTTCCCCTTGAGTGGAACTCCTGGCTGCTGCATGTGTTGGGCCTTGAGGAATTTTTTTGCACTTTGCAGTGTGCTGCTGCATTTTTGTGGCATTCTTCACATACGTCTTATCACAATACTTACACATATATACAGATTTCCCTTGTACATTAGCTGGTGTAAAATGTCTCCACACATCAGATAGCGCACGTGGCATTTTTCTGTAAAATAAAACAAGAGCTTGTAAAAATGCTAATGCAATGCAAGAGATCATAATAATACAATTGCAATATGATAATAAACAGATATAAATAGTAAGGCTAGCTAAACAACTGGAATGATCTTCAAAACAAAAAAGCCAAATGAGGAAGCTAGCATCTTCTTTATGTTATACTAGCTATGGCTTATTTAGCATCTAACAGATGCTAGCATTTTATTTAGCATCTTATCAGATTGCTATCTACCAGATTAATACATTTTATGTGATATTCACAATTTAAACATTTAATGAATATATTTTCCCATAAAATCATCAAAACTTACCTCACTTGTTAAGTCCACAGGCTCAAATGTGTGCCTTCAATACTCTTTGTCCTTCAGGCTCAAAAGTGTGGTCCATGTGTACATGTGATGGAGGCATGCACAGTGCCAGTAGGTGGTCTCAATAGCCATGCAGCAAGCTTGTGCTCTGTAAATGTGATTAAGGAATGGCATGGATATTCAAGTGTATTTGAATTGCATTTGTTTGTTTTTGTCAATATTATGCTAAAATATGCTTTGCTCAACTATATTTAAGTTCCCTAAGAAGAGCCAACCTTCAATTTTGAAAATTCCCAGTTTACTCCCATAAATTCCCGTTAATTCCTGTTTATTCCCATGGAAAGTTTCCATCTTTGAAAATTCCGGGAATTTTGCAACCCTACTCAGTAGTGAGTAGCTCCACCATTATTGTTTTTGATCACTTCAAAAATTTGTTGTGGCATGCTTGATGCAAGCCTTTCCATGAGGTGACTGGGAACATTTCTCCAAGTGATGAAGATGTCCACACGAAAGGCATCTATTGTCTGGAACTGTTGTCCATTTTCGTAAACTTCCGTTGCCATCCATCCCGAAAGGTTCTCATTTGGATTTAGATCACGGGAAGAAGTGCCTTGTCCTGTGGGCATTGTGCACTGTAGCATTGTCTTGTTGAAAAACCCAGTTGTTACCATGCAAACAAGGGCCCACGAGGGATGCTCTCTGCAGCATCTGGACATAGCCAGCAGCCGTTTGATGCCCCTGCACCTCCTGAAGCTCCATTGTTCCACTGAAGGAAAAAGCACCCCATTATGGTGCCTCCTCCACTTTGGCGCATAGAAAACATTCTCATCAGAGAATAAAACTTTCTCCCACCTTTCATTGTCCCATGTTTGATGCTCTCTTACAAAGTCCAAACGGTCAGTTCTGTGGTGTTCAAGGAGACGAGGTCTTTGAAGCCCTTCAGTCTCAGATGCCGTCTGATTGTTATGGGGCTGCAGTTGGCATCAGTAATGGCCTTAATTTGGGTCGAGGATCGTCCAGTGTCTTGACGGACAGCCAGTTGGATCCTCTGGCTCAGTGCTGGTGAAACCTTTTGGGGTCTTCCACTTGTCTTTTTTGTTCCATAACCCTCAGGATCATTTAAGAAATTCCAAATGACTGTCTTACTGCATCCCACATCCAGCAGCGATGGTGCACTGCGAGAGACCCTGCTTATGCAGTTCAACAAACCTGACAAGGCAAAGGCCTTTTAACTTCTTGTTAGTGATGTTGATTGACTACATCTAGTAGTTTTCTCAGCTGCATCCAAGCGTTAGTGTAAAGCATGCTGCAACCAGAGTGAGTTGGGCTCAGCACCGCAGTTCCAGTGAAACCAACTGTTAGTACTCTTACTAGCATACCAAGATATTTTGTACAATTTCACGTTCCAACATGACTGTGTGCACCAGTGCACAAAGCAAACCCCATAAAAATCCCATAAACACACTAAAACCTTGTGGGAAACCTTCCCAGATCAGTGGAAGCTGTTACAGGTAGAAAGGGTGGGCCAACATCATACTAAACTTATGAATTAAGAATGGGATGTTTAAGTTTATGTGCATGTGAAGGCAGAGGAGCAAATAGTTTTGGCAATATAGAGTATGTATTAGCGCTGTATTCAAATTCATAGAACTGTTTAATGCATTTTATGTTTGTTTGGTCTGGTGTAATTTATATTTTCATGCTGTGTTACTTAGTGTCCTCACCCTCAGGTTGTTAGTGGCATAAGCATATGCATGTCAGCATCCACTTAATGAGGGATGCGAAATGCAGAGTATTACAATTCAGTATAAAATCTTTGGCTTAAATTCAGCCTTTTTATGAAACTTATAATATGTGTGTTAAATAATTTTTTTTTATTAATGCATACATAATTATGGTTTTACCCTACCTACCTATCCTATACAAACATGATCAGTACATATGTTGACTGGATTTTACTGTAGTATAATCCAGTCTGTAGTATAATTTTACTGTAGTATAATCCAGTCAGGTACAGCACTTTTATGATGGCTTAAAAAAATCTATCCTCCAATTAGAATAGAGACAGTTGATTAGATTGTAGAGGTGTTGGGAAAAGACCATTAATAACCACAACGTAAGACTGCACACTAAAACTTGCATCTTTCGTATTGTATTTAATTAATTTTAACGTATTTTTATTTTACTTGTAGAATTCTTAAGGCCAGATTTACTAGTGGGTTTTTTTTTGTTGGGGTGGGGGGTTGTTTAGTTTTTTTGAACTACCAAAAAGAATAAGCAACTTTGATAAGCTACTATTGAGATGTCCTAAATAGGCATGGTGATAAATTGCGACTGAAAGGCAATTTTGAATGTTATTATTTGTGATGTGCAAATTTATAGAAAATATCATATCAAAACCCAAAATTAAGATACTGTAGTATTTATGTTATTCTTTCTAACTTGATTTTCAAAGGTTTGAGGCTGGCAGAGTGGCAACTTCTTGCATTTTGTGCCAGTACTTACAGCTTTATTTTGTGCCTGATATGGCTGTCAGTATTGCTGCTAGGAGCATTTGTTCATTTGGGCTTCCAAGAGGAGAATGTTATGTTGGTGCAGGTGGACTGCTTGAAGCTGTGGGGTGGTGCCAGAGCTGTGGCTCTGTCCTGTTGTTCTTTATGCAGTCTCAATCAGTTCCTTTGCCCACCTGTTTTTCATCTCCTTCCTCTGCTGCTTTAAATGACCTGATTCAGTCTCATGGCTCTTCAGCCTTGAGTTTTGAGGCAAGCTGAAGGTTGAGGTTAGTTCCTGCAGTTTTGTTGGTCCTGGTGAAGTGCATCCTATCCACTCGTTAGTCCCTGGATAAGCTTCTGATTATTCACTAACCTTTCAGCATGTGGCATTTTCTCTCCCCCACTATCCAGCTTACTGTCTTTTTGTTGCTCTTTTTGTACTTCACTATTCTTTTTTCAACCATTTTCGTTCTGTTAATGCAAATGGAATGAAACTTCCCAAAGGTGTGTATTTTTTTGGATTTTTTAATTTTCAACATCAGCTCCTTAATAATATCAATAATATTCACTATACACCAAATTGTTCCTCTTGATTATATCGTGGCTATTTTTGGCCAATTGAAACCCATTATAACCACCTTTTTTGATTCCTTGTTACTGACAGTACTATATCATGCGATTTAGGTAAAAATGCTTTCATTCTAAACTCAACACATGAAAATTGTAGTTTTTTGTTAATTTATGTTGTAATTTATGTTAGGTCAGTCTGTCTAGTCTGTCTAGCTAGCCAGCTAACTAGGCCTCTTAGTTAGCTAGTTTAGAGTTTTTCTGTTAAATTATGTTGTAAATTTATGTTGCATGTAGCACCTTGGTTCCTGGAGGAACGTTGTTTCGCCTCACTGTGTACTGTTAAACTGTATATGGTTGAAGTGACAATAAAGCCAACTTGACTTGACTTGACTTAATGTTTTTTACCAAATTACATCATTTACCCATTTTTGGCCAAGCAAGCGATTTCATGTAATATTCCGAGTTTCTAGTAGCGGCCTTTGATGGCTTACCACACTCCAATGGACCAAAAATAATGAAACAATTTTGACATAGGTTTGATCTTAAGGATCTAATAGTTTGTGTTTGAGCATGACATTGCAGCACAAACATGTATTTGCAAGATAGACTGGAATAAATAATGATGCTGCAGTGAATTTCTGTCGATGCAGGCTATTGAGCCCAGTCAAACTCAGCTTTGAAGCACATGCTAAAAGCACTTTTACTCAGTATTTTTCATAAAAAGAGACCATACCCAAAATGTTAACTCTAAAAAAAACCAAAACCCAATCACAGGACATTTTGTTCAAACCTGCAGCTGCAGCTGCAGCTGCAGCTCAAACGACAACAGCACTGTTTCTAACATTTTGAGTTATTTTCCAGTGTTAGAAAATCAGCACTGCTCAGTGTTAGCCATTGTTAATCTTCAAAACTGACTAGGTTACTTTTAAACATATAACACTGTCAAAAGTGTTAATTTAACACTCAACAGTGTTGTATTTAACACTCAGAGGTGTGGACCCATATAGACACTCTCCAGTGTTAATTTAACACTGGAGATTTTGCTGTGAATGAAGTGAGAAGAAGGTGCAAAAGGTGCACCTCCAGGATTGCAGCAGCAGCCCCTTGCACCAGGTGTAGAAAGTGTGCTACAAAAACCACTCTACTGTGGTTAGTACATCTTGCTGCTAATGAGGATGAACACAGAAGCACACACTGGAATATAAAATTGTGATTTTCTTCTTGGCCATTCATTCAACCAACATTGTTACTGTTACTGACCTGCGATGATGATAAAAAAAAATATTAGGTTTCATCATTCATATGCTAAAAAATGTGAACTCTATTACTATTTTCCCCCAAAAGCGTAGTAATAATACATAATCTGACTGGTATTCAAAGGGTATAATATCTGAATTTGAATTATATTTTGGTTTTCATGACTAGGACTGGTGCTAATTTAAAAAATCAAGTCAATGAAAGTAGAAAAATGCTTTAATATATATGAATTTTATAGACATTTGTAACATAAACAGGGGTGGCCATTTTTGGCCACGAACAAGCTGAGAGGGAGTTTTTTTGTTCTTCTGTCACTGCACAAAAAAACAAAGACGCATAAAATTCATTGATACTGTTAATTATTGCTACACATCTAACCTCCATCATGGTTAGAAAAGAAATCAGATGGCATGTATTATTTTGAAAAGAAATTGGGGTTTTATGATGTTTTCCATTTATGAGTTCCTAGGATTATGTGATCTAACTGGTATTCAATAATCAATGTTGATGTGAATCAATGACATGCGCCAGACTCTACTATTAAACTGGTGTTTAAAGGGTTAAAATTTTTAAAAGTAATAACTATTTTATATTTATGAAAAGAACTGAAGTTAAGCTTTATGCAGAAAAAATGGCAAAAAACCATAAAAATAATAAAAATTTCATTATTCTATAAGTAGAATAATGCAGATGTTGTTTTTCAAGTTGTTAATGATACTACATAGACAGAACATCAATTTGATTAGTTTATTATATTGCCTTGGATTCTCTTTAATGAAGCGTGAGGTTGTAGAAACACCTGTTGTGGCCTGTTCTATGTGTCAGTGCAGGAGCTGATTAAATGCCCAGCAGTACACCAACTGCATCACAACTACCAACTGTGACACATGTTCGACATGATTTCTAATTTTTCTCTCAACATCACTGGTCTGCTATCAATTATATTATTAGTGTCCATTACTGTCCGTCCGTACCTGACATGCCTATCGTTTTGATGCTTAGGTGGGCTGCAGCCAGTGCCAGCACGCTCTGTATCTGAAGGCAGGGTGCATTACACGCTCATCGTGTGCTTTTCTGCCATTCTGACATACGTGGACATATTTAAATTCACACCTGTGGGCACTTTACAGACAATTTCAGGGAATTTAGAAACATTGATTGTGAAAGAGTCACTTGAAGGTATGATTACCTGTGTGTGCAACTTCATTCATTCATTCATTTTTTCATTCATTTATTTATTCATTTTCAGGCACAACAAATACCTATATTGAACATAAAATACACAAAACAAAAAACAAAACTTGCCTGAAAAAGGAGTGGGACGAAGAAAACTTATTAAATCCCACCCCTATACTCACTCATCAACAAAAAAAAACCAATAAACTTCCCGCAGCTACGCCCATCATTGCATACAGACCCATCAACAGCCCCAGGCAGATACAAGCATCTAAGCGGCAGCTCGCAACCAACAATTAGAGCCTTCATAACTGAATACAGAATATATAAATTATAAATTGCATTACCACAGGTAACAGGCAGTAATAACTACAAGTAACAAACACACATACATATACATACATATATATCTACACACACAAGTACATATATGTACATACATATGCACACTTTATTTATTTATTTTTATTTTGGAATCCATACCAGCAATGGTAAGAGGACAGACATTACAGAGCACACTAAAACCCATCATTGAGTATACTGTGACCAGACCAACTGTTTGTAGAGAAATTTAAATCTATGAATATTTTTGCATTGTTTCAATTGTAAACTCAGACTGTTCCAGATTTTCACACCACATACAGACACACAAAAGCCTTTACGGGTTGTTCGAGTTCTGGGTAATTTGAATTCTCCAAAGCCTCTCACATTATAAACCTTTTCTCGAATTTCAAATCTAGTTTGTAAATTTGCCGGTAAAAGTTTAGTAAAAGCTTTATACAAAATTATGGATTTATTGTAATTAACCAGATCCTGGAATTTAAGTAACTTTGCCTGAAGAAAGAATTTGTGAGTATGATCTAGATAACCAGCCTTGTGAATAATACGCAGTGCTCGTTTCTGTACTGTGACTAATGGATTAGTTGTATTTTTATATGTATTTCCCCACACTTCCACACAATATGTAAGATATGGAAGAACCAGGGTACAGTACAGAGTACGAAGTGCATCTTTATCAAGGAATTGTTTCACTTTGTTCAAAACTGCGAGGCTTCTAGAAATTTTGGTTTTTATGTGTCTGACGTGGGGTTTCCATGAAATTTTGTTATCAATTATAACTCCCAAAAATTTGTTTTCACTCACATTATCAATTGGTACACCTTCAATGATAATTGGTAATTCTATATTATATTTTAAATTACCAAAAAACATTGCTTTAGTTTTATTTATATTTAATGATAATTTATTTATGTCCATCCATTTTTTTATTAATTGTAGCTCCCTGTTTACAGTCATTACAAGATCAGTATAATCATCGCTACTGAAAAATATGTTGGTGTCATCTGCGAACAGTATGAGTTTAAGTACTTGAGAAACATCAAAAATATCATTTATGTATACATTGAAAAGTTTTGGTCCCAACACTGACCCTTGGGGAACACCACATGTAATACCAAGTTTCTCTGAGTGGTAATGCCCTATGCTAACATATTGTTCCCGACCTGTTAGGTAACTTTTTAACCAGTTACCAGCTTTCCCTCGAATACCATATCTTTCCAATTTATCCAGTAAAATTGAGTGATTGATTGTGTCGAAGGCCTTTTTGAGGTCAACAAAAATACCAACTGCATATTTATTTTTATCCAGTGTATCAGTAATTTCTTCTACTGCCTCAATTATCGCCATTGAAGTGGTTCTTTGCGTTCTGAAACCATACTGACCAACATTTATTATTTGATGTTTTTCAAGGAATTTTTCTAATCTTGAATTAAAAAGTTTTTCTAGAATTTTTGAGAATTGAGGCAGTAGAGAAATAGGCCTATAATTGGTAAAACTGTGTTTGTCATTACTTTTATATAGTGGTATTACTTTCGCAATTTTCATTTTTTTTGGAAAACAACCAGACTGAAATGATAAATTACAGATATATGTTAAGGGACTAGCAATATTCAGAATAACCTGTTTAACTACAGACATATTTATGTCATGATAATCCATTGAAGACTTACTTTTACATTTTAATGTGATATTTATTACTTCTTGCTCATTTGTAGCTGAGAGGAACAGTGAAAAGGGATTTGATTTTATATTACTGATATTTTCATTTTTATGACACGGGATGTCCGCTGCTAGTTCAGGGCCAACATTTATGAAGAATTTATTGAACCCATCGACAATATTACTCATGTTGTGATTTTCACCATTTGCATCAGTAAAATATTCAGGATATGATGTTCCAGAAGATCCTTGTTTAATTAAGTTGTTTAACACATCCCAAGTTCCTTTTATATTGTTTTTATTTTCATATAATCTTCTTCTATAATAAAGTTGTTTGCTCGTTCTTATAATATCAGTCAATTTATTTCTATATGCTTTATATCTTTGTTCCACTTCTTTTGTTTTTACTTTGATAAACTGTTTATACAGATTGTTTTTCTTTTTGCAAGCATTAATAATTCCTTTTGTGATCCAAGGACTTTTTATCTTTTTTTTTCTTTGTCATGTGTTCGTTTACAGGACAATGTTTGTTGTACCACATAGTAAAAATATCTAGAAAATTATCATAAGCCTTGTCCACATCTGACTCTTCATACACCGAACTCCAATCTTGTTGTGCTAAATCGAAATTGAAGGCATGAATTGCTTCTTCATTTATTGTTCGCTTTGCTATCATGATCTTGGTATCTATTTTTTTTAAATCACAGTCACACAAAGTAAAAACTGGTAAGTGGTCAGTTATATCACAGACAAGCAGACCACTATTAATTTGGAAATCCATGACATTAGTAAAAATGTTGTCAATAATAGTGGCGCTATGTGAAGTTGTTCTGCTTGGCTTTGTTATTGTTGGATATAGTGATAAGCTGTACATTGTGTCAGTAAAGTCATCAATGGCTTTTAACCTTGTTGGATTTAGCAAATCAATGTTAAAATCACCACAGATAAATAGTAATTTTTGGTTCACCGAAGCAAACGTTTTTTCTATCCATTCATTAAAAGTGTCAATACTTGAACTGGGTGTCCGATATATACAA
Source organism: Copadichromis virginalis (assembly GCF_057382275.1). NCBI lineage: Eukaryota > Metazoa > Chordata > Actinopteri > Cichliformes > Cichlidae > Copadichromis > Copadichromis virginalis. The sequence continues at coordinate 50,569,961 of NC_140624.1, forward strand.
CTTATTATAACATTTCTCTTTTTTTCATTCATAATCTCAATAGTTAAACATTCCAAAATTCCATCAATAGCCATAGACATAGTTGTTACAACATTATATTTTATAGAGCTATGAACATATATAGCAACCCCGCCGCCCGCCTTATTTAATCTATTCATGTATTTTAAATCATATCCATTCAAACAAAAATCTATTCCTTTATCGACATTGAACCAAGTTTCAGTGATGGCTATAACACTAAAGGGGCGAGAAAATTGTTGCAAATAGTCCTTAATGAAATCAAAATTAGAGTACATACTTCTGCTGTTAAAGTGAATTAATGAGAGCTTCCCGTCTAGGTTAATTTCTTTTTCATATTGTTCCTGAGTGAAATAATTACAATTTTTAACAAAAGAAGAGAGAAAGTTACTTTCAGAATCTATTTCTGGATCTATTATATTATGCTCCTTATATTCACAATCTAGATCAATTACTTTCTGTTGAAGAACTAATTTCAACGTGTCCATGTCATTTCCTGGTGTAATTGATACATTGGTGTCAGTTATACTTGTCCAGATCCTCCATGTTCCTCACTATCAGTACTTTTGCCTCTTCTGGTGTCCCGTTTAGCTTAATGAAAATCTTACAGTTTGTTACCCATGTATGTTGTATTTTACCGTTCTTCTTCAGTTGCCTTGCCTTCCTCGCGATGTCTGCGTTTTTTCGTGTCAGATGCTCATTAATGAAAACGTCCGTGCCTTTCAGTTTGCGTCCTTGTTTCAGCAGTGCGACCTTGTTCTTCCGATTGACAAATCTCATAATGATGGCCGGCAGTCTGTCACTCCTCCTGGGCAGTGAGTGACATGCTTCTATGTGCTCCAGGTCCATCTCTATCCCCTTGCTTTGGAGGAAGGACGCCACCTGTTGCTCTACCGAGCGGGTCTCCTCGTCGCTGGGCTCCCCGACGTTCCCGGCCACCGCGCGCGCGTACGAGCGCGGCTTGATTTTAATACCGCTGATGACCACGTCGTTCGTACGGGTGTACTGCTCCAGCTCATCCACCCGCCGCTCGAGATCCATGATCCGTCTGTCCTTCTCGGCATTTTGGAGGCGTAGCTGTTTTACCTCCTCCAGAAGCCCCAGAAGCAGCTCCTGCTGTGCCCTGACTGCGGCCACGTCTCCGCACAGCGCTCCGAGGGAGGTTTTAATGTCCTCAACCTCCTCTGGTGTTGGGCCTTTCTTGGGTGGCATACTGAAGCGAGAGCACGAGGCGGCCACCACGAGGGACCCGGAAGCGGAATTTCTGATGATGGCGCCTGGCTAGGCCTGCTGGCTGATGGTGGAGCCTGGCTGTGGCCTGCTGGCTGATGGTGGGATAAACAACCTCCCTGCCCGTGCACACTCTCTGATGCACAACAGCAGTCACCGGCTGACCTGGGACGAAAGACAGATTTCATGGAGACCCCTCTCAGTACTCATGAAAGCTGTACCCCAACCTGAAGCCAAGTCTTCACTCTAAGGTTTAATGAACTTGCTTTTTGCCCACAAAAGGGAGAGGTGTGGCCACAATGTTAGTGAGCAAACAAATGTGTTTCCCCACAGCCTGCTTAAAGAGTACGACCACACACCCGCAGCCTTACATGGTTTTAGTTGTAACTGAAACCATGTAAGGCTTCCTTTGCTTTGCTGATTTTCCCCCCATTGTTTAGTAATCTACTCTGAAGCTTCAGTGTTCATTCTCACTGCCCTCCGAGCTCTTTTCAGTGAAACGACTCTGGAAGGCTCGCTCAACACTACACTTTATACTTGGCAGCAGACAACAGACAGGCAGTATTTAGATGATAATAGAAACCACAAAAACAGCTAAATATAACTCAAGATAATAAATACTGGGTGCTTGTTCAGCAGGTGGATACAGACACAAGTCCAATAAGCAGCTGCTTGCTAATGTTTGCCAAATCGATTTAAAAATCTATGATATGTCAGTGTTGTGTTCCTTAGTTGTTTGCATTGCTTCCAAGCGGTTAAAGACATCAATGATTGCAGGTTTTATAGCTTTAAATAAAGACAGACAATGATCTCCTATTTTTCTCCTATTTTTGTGTCAGCTCTTGCTCTTAGAGATCTTATTGAGGGGATGAGTGGATTCAGCTGCTGTATACAGTATGAGGTACACAAGAAAACAGACTATTAACACTGCACTCCACACTTATGGTCTCATTGTTCTAAACCAGAAATGCATTTTTCATGAGTGAAGATCATCAAAAGAGAAAGCAATATTCTTCAAACAATAATTTGGGGTTTTTTTTGGCAGCGAGTAACAGTGAAATCACTGAAGCCCCGACTAGCTGGAGATCTTTCTCCACTCTGCTTTGTCTCTGACGGCTCACAGAGCTGTATTATATAGATGCACAGCTTGTAAAATCCGGGGCTGATGCCAGCATTGGTTTTTATGATAACCATTTGGCCGGTACTAGTGCCTTTGTGCTAATTTAGTGCTGTCGTTGACCCTTCTAGTGCCAGGCAAGTAAAAAAAACAAAAAAAACGTGAGGGGAAAAAACAAAGTCCAAGCACAAGATTAATGTGACTCAAAGCTTAAACTTCAGCCACTGCCATAGTTAAATGTTAATTATGTGGTATGTATGTTTAGCTGATGTATTGATAAATCCAGTTAAACGTATTTGCTCATGTAACCCTTAATAATAAGCATGCTGTCAATTAGAGGTCACACAAAGTGATTGTAATCAGCAGTAAGAGAGTGATGGTAGTTACTCTCTTACTGCCTTTGCAGAAGGACTATTGCTGACTGATTCCCTCCCAGCAATGTTATTATTTGCATTTTTTATGTCATGCATTCATTATTTTTTTGATCAAGCTTTTTCTGTTTACTCAGCAGCAGTGGAAGCTCTGAATACAGAAAGCTGTGTTAGTATTTAGAATGTGATTTGTGCGTGTCGTTGTTGCACTGACACCACATTTCATCTTTGCTTTGTATTTTCTGTTCTCTAAAGATTTTCATGCCAACCTGCTTAAAAAAACAATATCCTCTGTCATATGTGTGACAGTTATCTACACTCACACTAATGAATTAAAGGAAAAAATAAAAATGAAAAGAAAATTGTTTCTTTTTTTTCAATGACATGAAATATGAATCCCTGTCTTCCTGTCTCATACTCTTCAGGTGGAAGGAGCAGCATATATGGGTTCGTTTTTATGGAAATCTCGTAGTATTGGTTTGTGGAACCGGTCTAGAGGAGAAAATATGTTGGACAGTGGAGCTCCCTTCTACGATACCTACCAGACTTCGGATGGACAGTTCATGGCTGTTGGTGCCATTGAACCTCAGTTCTACAAACAGCTGCTTAAAGGTTTGTTGACTTATTTGAATCAACAATAGGAAACATTTATGGTGGCTAAGAATCGAGTTTAAGGTTCAATCCAAAAATGAATGAATCAGAAAACTGCCTGTAACCCATCCAATCATGACTCTGATCAATATTTGAGCAAAGTGAAGCATTACAGTACACTGCCAAAGTCTCGAGCTAACCCTCATTGCTTCATATTTTACTTGGAAAATTGGAAATGAATGCAGCGATTTGTTGAAACAGGCAAACACTGAAACTGAATTCTTATAACAACTTTTATTCTTCAACACAGCTTGGATTCTCCTACACAAGCTTTTTTTTTGTTGTCATTTTTAAGTGGTCGTCAGGAATATTTCTCCTGACTTGTTGAAGATCATTCAAAGCCCTTCTTTGGATGTTGGCTGCTTTTTGTTTTGTTCTCTGTCAAGATGATCTTTCAGTAATATCTTTTTCAGTGATAACTCTTTCAGTAATCTTGAGGTCTGGGTTCTTTCTATCCAGGTATTCTTTTACTGCATTGACAGTGTGTTTTGATGCTGAAAAATGAAGCCGTTGCCAATCAGATGCTTTCCGGGTGGAATCACATGGGGGATCAAAATCGGACAGTAGTTTTCTACTTTCGTAATTCCATCGGTTTTGAAAACATGCCCAACACCACTGGCGGAAATGCAGGCAGAAACAGAAAATTTAGCATACCTCAGCCTTCTCTCCCTGTTTGCCTTCCTCAACAACAGCGTTTTTAGAGCCACGCTTCCACTGAGACTAGTTCTGATGAGGCTTCAGTGGATGAATCAACTGAAGGGCCAGATGCATCTCTCAGCTTCTGTGTCAGGTGTGGATTTTTTTTTTACCTTTTTCATAAGGACGTGACTTTCAGATACTGCTCATCTGCTGCAGAGTTTTTTGGTCCTGTCACTTTTTTTTCCTATCCACCTGTCCAGTTTCCTCAATATTTTTTACATAATGTACATCATGCACATGTGTCAAGTTTTCAGCTAATGGCTCAATGGTGCAAAAGCTATTGAAGGCCTGTCAAACTGTCATCCCCTGAGTTCGGTGCCTTTTTGAGGCTTGGGCGATTCATAGGTCAGTATTATGTGGCACAACATTTCTCTAAAAATGGCCAAAAAAGAATGACGAGCCGCCTCTTATCTCTCAGTAATATGAAGCGTTGGTAGGTCTGCACGGCTTCAGGGTGCAGCATGTCACCATCAATTTCTAGGTCAATGCCTGAGAGTAGTTTGTCATCATGAAACTGCCCCAGTGGGAAATGTCCCGTGGGAAGAATTTCCAGAGAATTTCCAGAGCTGGCGGGACCTCATTCTAAGGACCCGCACTTCCAGGACCCCGCATTCACAGTGCCACCACGTTGTGGGATGGATTATCTCAATATGGCAGATGTGCCCACTACCACACATTTGGACTGATTTGTGACCACTGTTTGGGAGGGATGGTTATATTGTGTATCTGGAATGAATTTTAGGTCTCTACGTCCATCCCATGGGGAATGGGAGCAAAAACAAAAGTGTTGCGTTTATATTTTTGTTCAGTATATATATATATATATATATATATATATATATATATATATATATATATATATATACCTTTTATGTATTCATTATATGAAAATACTGCGCTGCTGATCACTCCTGTCTGTCGTATTTGGCTGAAAGAGAAATTGTGCATAAGAAATTACAGAAAAAAACTGCTATATTAAAGTCAGTGCTTAAATCCTGCACATGGAGTCATTATTCATTATTTAGTAGAGCAGTAACGAGTGGTTAAAATGATTACATCATGTGGCCAACTTGGACCTTCAGCAAGATCAGCAGCCCATACTGAGATGAAAGTGTTGGCTGCTTCTGCACCAGCTTGTTATACTGAAGTTTATTTAACTTGATATTACTTTTGGGTCATAAAAAGTTTTGTTTTTTTGTTTTTTCTTTCTAGGCTTAGAGTTGGATGCTGGAGAGTTGCCTTCTCAGATGAGCTTTGATGATTGGCCAGAGCTCAGACGAATCTTCACAGAGCGTTTTGCCTCAAAGAGCCAGGCGGAGTGGTCAGAGATTTTTGATGGGACTGATGCTTGTGTTACACCTGTGTTGTCTTTTGACCAGGTGAGCTCACACCCACATAACCGGGAAAGAGGCTCTTTCATGAAGGACTCCAGTGGGGAAGAAAGCCCCCGACCAGCCCCGGTTCTGTCTCGCACTCCTGCTGAGCCTTGCCTCACCTCCGACCCCGTTACTGGAGAACACACGGCTGAGGTCCTACAGGAGTACGGCTTCACATCCCCACAGATAAACCAGATGCTGTCAGCAGGAGTCATAGAGTGCAATGCTGTGAAGGCAAAGCTGTAAACAAACAATCAAAACTGTCAAGTTATAAATGTTTGAAAATCACACAGTGGCACCACCTTTTAAGATTTGAAGGAATCAGTAATTAAACATGTGATTGACATACTGGAAATAAACAACTGGTTTGGATAAAGCAAAGCTACATGCAGAGCACATTTGAGTGACTAACAGTAAGATTATGTCTAACATAACTGCGAACAAATCAAAAGAGAAACTAAGAAAGTTATTTTCTTTTCATAAGCTAGGATTTCACAGGAGGCTGCTGTGTGCAAAGTAAACAAAGATTTTTACTAATTCACTTCTGCCTATGTGTCTTGATTGGACAAGACGCCCTCAGAATATGTGAGTGAATTTTTTTTTTTTGCAAAGCACACCTACTCTATTAATCATAAACTACTGATATCTGCTAAATTATCCAGCTCAGGGTGAGCAATGGTCATACATAGCAAAAGAGGATTGGATATCTCCTGAAAGCTCAGCAGTACCAATAACTTTAAATTAATCAGACTTTGTTGTTGTTTTGCTCTCCCACAACAGCTTTTGATTTGTGTGCACTAATTCTGACACACAGATTGTTTAGAAAAAATGGTTGTAGCCAGACATGATGTCACCCACTAAAATCATCTTTTCAAGACGTTGGCTTGGGGTTTCAAAGCTCACCCTGCGTTTTTTTATTCTAAAGAAGGCCATAATTTACACGATGAATGTCAAGCTGTATTAAATGAGATCAGAAACCAGTGTTCGTGATTCATCGGTAAACTGTTTACTGAAGTTTTCAATTAGCATTAGGCTTGTTTATATCCAGAGGAGCTGCCCCCTGCTGGCTAATTGAAAGAATGAAGTTCTGAGGGACTTCCATGGGCTTAACTTTTCAAAACCACATGGAGACCTGTGTCTAACATTCAGTAGATCCGACTTTCGTGTTGCACTAACTGCACATTTCAGAGACAGGAAACGTTACGCCTACAAAGTGAAAGTAAAACTACTGCATTGATTATGTTGACAGGAGGCAACTTGGTCCTTTTTCGTGTAAGTGAAGTTTAAGTCACTTACCAATATCTCTCTTGCAAGCTACTAATGCAACTCTGCAAGCTCAAGTTAGGAGGCTCTGAAGATGATTCAGATTGACTAAATAAATTACTCAGTAGCTCATTGGGTATACATGTTCAGCTGCTTGTTAATCCTAATCCAATTAGCCAGTCACCTGCTGAAGTTCAAACTGAGCATCAGAATGGAGATGGAAGCTGATTTAAGTGATTTTAAACAGGGCACAGATGTTGATATTTCAGAAACGGCTGACCCGGCAGGCTGGCTGCCTGCTCAGCCCTCTCTAAAGTTCAAAGGTAATGGTCCTAAAAAGAGAAAATATCCCCTGAATGGCAGTTATTTGGGTGAAAATGTTTGGTTGATGCCAGAGCCCCGATTAGAATAACCATTCATTGCAGTCAGTGTATGCTGAAGAGCATTTGTGAATTCACAACACCTCAGATCTTGAAACTGATGGGCTACAGCAGCAGAAGACCACACCGGGTGCTGTTCCTGTTAGATAAGAACAGGAAAAAGGCTGCAATTTGACAGTGAAAGAATGATAACGCATTGCATGCTCCAATGAGTCTCGAATTGCAGGAAATGGTCAGAAATTGATGTAAAAAACAATTCTGCTTTGTATCAATGGTTCATCGTTGTGGCGGTGTAATGGTGTGGGGAATATTTTCTTGACACACTGGACCCCTGAAGCAACTGAGCATCATTTAAATACCAATGTGTCCATGCCAGCTGGCCCAACCCCCTCTGTGACCCTGTGTTGGATAAGAGTTACATAGTGTTAAGGTTCAAAATATTGGGGATGGAGACAAGAGAAAAAACCACAATAACAACACTGGTCCGGCCGGGTTGAGTCAAACGATGATTTAATGATCACACACGTGGGAGATGGACACTGATGCAGACAGCCTCAAAATCTCAAAATGGTGGAGCATTGCTCAAACTTTTATAACCTCTGGTGCCTCCACCTTATCATAAAAAGCCTAAACATTCACATGCTCTCTCTCACACAGCGCCTAAGCTACGACCTTGGCTCCCTGTTTATCTGCTCCTGCTGAAATGGGGCAGAAAACTCCAGTACACTCTGTTCTCTTCTACTCAGACAAATTAGACAATAACCTTCTGCGAACAGTATTTCTTATAACTCAGCAATATAATGCATCATAAAACAATATCATTCATTCACAACAAGTCAGCAATTTAATGTAATGCAAATCAGTTTAACTAATGCAATAGTTATCAGCTTCTTCTGTTTTAAATATTTTTATTACTTTTTCAACAACATTCAAAGGTAGTTTCCCATAATATGCTGTTGTAATAGGAACCCTTTTCCCCCACCCTCACCTCCCGCTCTGCTCTCTTCCGACCAAAGAAAAAAAAAAAAAAAAAAAAAAACAAGCTCAAATGAAATATATATACAATTGTACCATATGTGGCATTTATACATAATTCAAGAGAAAAAGAAAAAAAAAGGGAAAGAAGAAAATATAATCAATAGGAACAAACAAAAATAGCATGCACAATGCTAACAATTTCCTCCTACTCCACTCTCCTACATAAGTTGTTCTATATTTACTACTTTTAAAAAATGTTTAAATGGCTTCCAAATTTCATCAAAATATATTAACTTATTTTTCAGAAAGTACGTAATCCTTTCCATTTCCATACACTGTGTCAAGGAGTTTATCCAAGCGCCAATAGCAGGAGGAACTGATGTTTTCCAATTTATTGCAATCATACGTTTTGCCAGCTTCTTCTAATTCAGGAGAATAATGCAAACTAAAACTACATAATAATTCACAATCTTTAATTAGGGGTATAACATGGCATAAAATAATATCATAATTTTACAATTCCCCCTGATGAGGTCATTAGAATAATGACCTCACAAACACCCTGTAGCCCAGTGTGGCCGGGTTCATCTCTTCTCACTCCTGAGGTCCTTTGTCCCCCTGAGGGGCAAACCATATGTAAGATGACCTCTGTGTTTGCGCAAGTCAGGTGCAAGACAAACTATTACTACAAGGATAGCAGGTCCAGATGACACTCCCCTGTTCTCCCACAGCTTTATTTGGTGTTCCCTTATACCATTCAGACGTAGACTAGAACCTCTGTCCGAAGAGCTCTTAACCTTTATTTTATTGCTGCAGCTACCAGTGTCGTCCAGTTGGGTGATCCTCTGCTCTTAATTCTTCAGCCTTAGGGGTTAGACAACCCTTCAGTTGTAACACAGATCAGGGGATTATTCTGCTCCGATTTCAAACAACGATCTGTGTATTCTCCAGAAAAAGGAACAGGAAGGTGTCCCCTTTTTGCCCAAAAGCCTCTCGAACTTCGTTGGTCTGGTGTTCCCGGATTTCCGCCAACCCCTTCATGGTTATTGCTGTGTTTATGGGATCCATCCTTTTGTGGTGACTAGCTGGAGCCCAAACGCCATGACCCTTGGACCCAGTTGATGTCTCGGCAGTCACTGTGTCTGACTCTGCTACGGAGGATCCTCGCATCTCTGTGACCTCTTCTGGTGTCTGTTCCTTTCTCTGTAAGAGACAGAAAACCAAAACACCTCTCTTCCTAACCCTAATAATCTAATGTTATTATCTACTGACCTTCTAGTGATTCAGAATTGGTCTAAAACATTCAGAATGTCCCAGGGACTTATTCTAATCATATCTTATGTGTGTGTAAGCATGTTTGCATTTAGCCCTCCGCACTCAAGGCATTTCTTACACTTTATCAGTCCGGACAGTCACGCCGAACGAAGCTTCTGACCTTCAAAAGGCCGAGTGCCAACTCGTTATAAGCACATTTGCAAGGTGTGTCTGAAAATTATTGAAACCCCTCTTTTTAACAAAAGACAAAAAATTAACAAATCTTCTAAACGCTATTCAGTTCATTTCAATGAGTAATGATTAAACATGAAAGTGATAGTTTATGCTTTTTCACTGATTCTCTAAAAGGTCCGTCTTCTCGGACCGCTATTAGCTTAAGCTTTACCATTCCTAAATTATTAAAGACACAAATGAAGTTATAAAATGTTCAAATAATCCTGGTTTGATGTTAAAGCTCAACTTTCCCCCCTTTTTTGACACATTCCAATGTGTCAAATCAACGGAGCTAGAACATTCAAAAAAAAAGTTAGGCAGCTACAAAGTTTCCCAGACTCTTAAGGTGATCCGCGTGTAACGTTCTGACTCAGGTATTTAATATTTTAATAAATCTCGTTTAATTAACTGCCACTATTTAAACTAACCTTAAAGACATACTTTAAGAAAAGATCACAAAGAATAACATGATATCAGTGTTTTGTAAGCGCGTGCGGCCTTCTATGCTCGAAGCCTTTCCCCTCAATAGATCAGTCAGACATTCGCGCTGACTGTAGCTTTTAACCCTTATTAACTTGAGCACAACTCTACAATGAGCAACAAGTTGCAATATGTATAAAAATGATCATGGTTACACCTGCAATGAAAAATTATATCATTATCCTAACACCTGTAAATGGAAGATTCATCAGAAGTTATAACAATCACAGGAACACAGATGTTAGTATAAGGTCAAAAGCTTCAATAAATGATCATCGATGCAATGCTTGTTGCATGATTCTCATACAATAATAATGCTGACATTGAAAATAACAGTATAACACCCCCTTTTGTCCCGTTTCACTTGACACCTAAACGTTTATAAATGCCTCTTTAATTCTTGATTTTATTTCCCCCTTTTCTCCCCTTACTGACCACAGCAGGGGGATCTTAGTTTTGAATCAGCCATGAATCCAGCTCACCTGATTCATCAGTGAGCTCCACCATCACTGGCGTCTGACAGGGTGGCGCTGCATACTCTTCCTTTAATATCACTATTTTCAACCTGTTAATGAGAGTGTTTAAACCTGAAGTCGACTACGTCCACAACAAGTCAATACAGCTGTAAATGTGGCCAATTATCAATCTATTACCAATCAATAACAACAGATAACTTCTATTTTATGCATGCTTTTAATCAACCACTCACCCAGAGGATCTCCAATCCCAGGAAATGCCTTCTCCTCCTTTAATGAGTCTGTCCTCCTTCCATGCCCTGGTAACTGGTCCATCCAGAGCCATATGATCTCAAATATACATACGACAAGCCAAACCACACCTTGGTCACACCAACCCCCCTTCCACCCCCAAGATGTCCAATGCCATCCTAGTATGGACTGTCAAAAGTGGCTTTAACGCTGACTGTTCTGACAATCCATTTTATAACGTTCCTGGTCAGATTTGCCAATCTCTGCACCAGAATTTTAAACGTTTCGCCATTTTCATTAGGTTTTATCTTTTATTTAGTTTCGACTCCAGATTTTCAATTTTTTGCCAGTTGTAATTAGTTTTTACCAATTCTTTTCTAGTTTAGTCTAGTTTTTATTTTCTGAAAATCCTTAGTTTCAATTTAGTTTTATTTGTGTTTTGCAAAAGTTAAGTGTAACAAAATCCCAGTTCCATCATATCAGTCATGCTCTTCTAATTATCCTTGGGTGTTGAGACTAATAACTATTAACTCTTGTCGCACCGAGTGTTCCTAACTTTGGTTGAAGTCAATTGATAACCTTTTGAAGGCGATTGTTTCACACCTTTATTTAGATGTCCCAGTCCTGTTATCTCGGGATACATCACGCTGCCTTATCTGGGGTTAGCTATTTTCTTGGGATGCGAGTTAAGTGGGTGAGCTCTTCAACAAGGGGGAGCGTGCTCCCCCTGATGAGGTCTTCTAGGTAAGCTAGGTTAACCTTCTTGTGTGAGCTTTTCAAGTGCACTTTTAAGGTTTGTGGGATTTTTTGTTTTATAAATGTCCCTCAAGACCCCCTGGTGACCCAGTAATTCATTTTTGCGCACTGTAGTACACATTTAGTTTTTTGCTTGTAGCTCTCATACTCTACTTGCCACTCCTCTAAGTCCTGATGTTTCTTAGAGAGGACAACAGTACCTTTAAAATTATGTCACATGTGTGGGGGTGTGGCCTTGCCAATTGTTTTTCCCACCTTTTCAAAATGGCTGGCGTGCCCACAAGCACATTTTATGGAAGAGAGAAAGGTAAGCTTGATATTTACATTTAAAATGTTTTGTTAAACTCAGATTTTTATTTTATTCAAAAAATAAACATCTGGTAAATAATTTCAGGGGTCTTTAAGAATTAGGCTCATTTACTTTCACAGGGAACATGACTAATTTATTAATGTGTGCTCTACACATTGGGACTTTATATTTATATTTATTTCACTTTTTCCTAATACCCAACTTTTGACAAAGGCGGAGAGAATTCTTAACACAATTATTAAGGGAGATTCAAACATAGATTTTTCAAAATATGAGAGGGTCAGGACCCACTAAAAGCCACAGAGAAGATTATCGAGATGCAGTGGCAGATGTAATAGAGAAAGACACAGGGCCACCTGAAATCTGTCATCCTATCTGGTGCAAAACCAACATGTAGTAGAATCTGGAATTTTGATTTTGAGTTAAAAATAAAATATGGGTAAAATGCAGAAATCTTTTCCAGTAAAGTAAAAAAAATAAGTGTCGCAATTATAGTTGAATCCATAACACCTAATTGTTTCTACGAGATCACGTCGTTGCTGAGAGTTATCAGTGATCTCAATGTGTGAAAAGAACTCACAGTATTTGGGGTTTAAGCTCCTCTTGGCTGAGAAACCTGGGACAAACATGTGAACAAGACCTGAATAATACCAGTAATGAAGACTTCTCTCCAAAGATCAATAAAAGGAAGCCCCAATCTGATGAGAGTCTAGCAAAATATGGTTCACTCCACTTGCCTGAAATGGTTAGCAGTCCAAGGCATTTCAGTTGTAGAATGATTGGGTACAACAATGAAACAGATGTGAGATGAGGGAAGTGCCAAATGTTCCTTTGTGTCTCCAAATAAAATCAGTACTTCCTCAGATATCCTAAATAAATTGACTTTTGTGAAATAGACAGTTCAGTGCCATCACTTATTCCTAAACCAATAGTTTACAGCTAGTGAAGTGTCAGTGACTTCTGGGTTGGTCCCTGATCTTCATCTTATGAGATTGTTATTTTAATAACACTTGATTCATTTAAAAGAAAAAAGAAAAAAAAGAAAAAAGAAAAAACGAAAATATTTTCTCCCTGTTTTTTCTTATTCTCTGGGTCTCAGGAGGACATTACGTCCCTCTCCACTACAAGACTCTTGTTATGTCTACAAAACAGTCATATTAAAATCATCCTCAATTCTATTCTGGCGCTGTCTCCCGACTTTTCCTGACCTGATTCTGCGCGTGAACGGAGCAGCAACACAGACGACTCGACTAACGTACTACCTTAATTTCACTATAGCAGGGCACGCACACATCAATGCAACCAAACACATTTTGCTATAAATCTAGTTAATTTTAGTTAGTTTTGTGAACATTCAGTACAGTTTTAGTTAGTATTTCTTTTTTTTTTTGATTTTATTACCGTTAACGCAAATTTTTCCACTTCTACTTTTCGTTATTTCATTTGTTGTCTTTAATAATAATAATCTCCTCTGCACCCTTGAATAAACACCATTAACATGATCAACCTTTTGCTGCTTGTTATTTCACCATGTTATTGAATCAAATACTTCATGCTTATGTGGTTTACGACATTATATGTATCTAAATCTCCACTTTGTGTCTAAATGTTTGAAGAATTTTTGAGGGTCAAATTTTGAGAATTTGACCATAGTGAAAGTTATGGCATTATCACCCCCTTTGGGGATTACCTGTTTCCAGTTTTGATGATATTCCTCCCCGTTCTTTATTTTTGCAAGTACCCCTCTTCGGTGGCGAGAAACTGTTGGTGTGATCAAGCGGGTGCTGTAAAAACAAAAGCTCAGGACAGAACAGTCACCAGTCATGTACTTCATTCAAAATTAACAAATATCAAGCTTCATATTGATCCTCTGAGTGTAATGGTACATTTTAATTTGCACTTCTAAAAACAATATTTTCTTTATTTTACTCTTGTTCTTGTGCAGCACCACCCCTCAGCACATGCCCCTGTTATTTTATCTTACTTTTAAATTGTTGACTACTTCAAGAGAGCGCCCAAAAGACGGGGACCAGTGTTTATCATTACATATCTCCATTTTGAGTGTGGCTGTCTATCATTCCCCTCTTATTCATAGACCTCGGTGGAGGGTTTTTTGTTTGTTTGTTTTTTTTTTTCTAAAATTAATTGACTCTCTATAGTGACCCACTATGGTTAATAATAACATGCTCAGTCATGAGTGGGATCAAACCTTTTCTTCACTTTAGCATTTAATATTCCCAACAATCTAATGTAATACCTTAATTAAAACACAGCTACTAAAACACAATTTCCTTAATGCAAACATCAGTAGCTCAAAATTAGCAACCAAAGGGTTCAGTCTGCAGTTCACACTGCTGTGAAGCTACAGCTCTTTAGTCTCTGTCATTCTTCTGTTCTTGCAGACAAAACAAAGCAAAACAAAACATCCACCCTTCTTTTACAGGCTGGGTGAATTGTCTGTGGACATTCAATAATCCTAAAGTCAGCACCGTTTTTGTCTCAGTATCAAGTCAGTTAAACTTTTAGTCGTCAGTCCATGACTTTTAGTCGTCAGTCATATGCATACATCCACACACATTCATACCAAAAGTTGCTGATAATGGAGTCTCACGCGCAGCCTATTCGAGGCTCCATCACCAGCAAGATGACGTCATCATTTTAAAGGAAACAGCTCCTTGTTTGTTTTTCCTTCTTTGGACTGGATTGACTCGCTGCAATCATTTTAGGCTTCAGGATCAGTGTCCCATATAAGTCAATTTTCTCCCAAGCTCATTATAATCATGGAGAAAAAATACTTTGCGACTGTTTTCAATAAGAATATTTTATAGCGCTTTAAAGTTCAATCTCTCAGGCCTGGATTAAAGAGCTGATTTGTTAAATCAGGAACTCACAAAATACCAAAATATCACCACCGGTGGATCACACCTCTCAGATGTTCTTATCTCAGTGCACTGTAACAAAAGCAAAAACAAACGTAAACAATAAAACACTCATATAATAACAGATACTGGGGCCCATTGCAAACATGTCCAAAGTTCAAACCATCTTTCTCTCTTTTAGAGAAAGAGAACAATCCAAACCTCACTGATAGAATCAACCTAGTGTCAAACAAAACCCAAAGATCAACCAAAACTCCTTTTTGCACCAACAAAACATGTTGGATTTACTTGACTCAATAGTGGACACTAGTTACACACCAACTCTTTACCTTGGCAAAAACGTAAACAACTAAGTTGAATCAACACAACCTTTTCTGACTCAATAACTTCTAATTCAGGAGAATAATGCAAACTAAAACTACATAATAATTCACAATCTTTAATTAGGGGTATAACATGGCATAAAATAATATCATAATTTTACAATAGATACATGCATGCATGTATGTCAGAGGGCCCGGTGGCGCCAGTGTCCGGCAGCCTCGCCTCTGTCAGTGCGCCCCAGAGCAGCTGTGGCTACAATGTAGCTTGCCATCGCCAGTGTGTGAATGTGTGTGTGAATGGGTGAATGACTGAATGTAGTGTGAAGTGCTTTGGGGTCCTTAGGGACTAGAAAAGCGCTATACAAATGCAGGCATTTACCATTTACCATGTATGTATGATTGATTGACTAACCTTGTAGTTATGTGAAGAGAACAAGTAAACTGCATTACCTAAATACAAATGATGTGGAAGAACATGAGAAATTACCATAGTTATGTTTAGTATGCCTCGAGACAGTCAGTAACATCTCAGAAATATTATTAAATATTTATTTAAAGCCCACTACTAATAAATACAGACCTTTAAATTTAAATTTTAGAGCCCCAATCTGCTCAGCAGAGAAGATGGTGAAGCAAAGAAAAGATGTGCAAATGAGATACTTCCCTCCCTACGTATTCATAAATACTTGCAATCACTCATAGATGTTGTTAGTCGTGCATATTAAAAGTGCTAACGAATTTCCAGAGGATTGAAAACATAAATGAAACATAAACATAGTTTCACAACAGTCTAAAACGTAAAAGAAAAATAGCGTAGGTGTGCGTATATTACAGACTTATTACAGATGGCTCCCTAAAGTATTTCCTAAGAAGCTGAAAATTTTAAAATACACATACAGGAGGGTAAGGAAATCCTCACAGGAGATATTGCATTCTTTAGGAGCTTTCATTTCTTTTCTCATCTGTAACATTTTGTACATCACAAGTTATTTAGTCATCTTGCTGCATATTTGCATCGCTTCACTGCAGCCCACTGAATAGAATTAGAATAGAATAGAATAGAATTCAACTTTATTGTCATTGCACATGTACAGGGCAACGAAATGCAGTTTGCATCCATCCAGAAGTGCTTTAGTGATATAGATATATTACAATATATATTAGCAATAGTATAGATATGTAAGTATATTACAGAAATGGGTCTATTATGGTATGTTATAATGTACACGGTATGAAGTATGTTGTGAATATTCTATAACTATAAGTATGTACAGGCTGTAGTGAGTACAAGCTATGTACAGGCTATGAACAGGATACAAATATGAAAAACTATACAGAATATGAAATAAATAACTTTACAGAAATCTGAGATATACAGCTATACAGAAATGGGAACTATGCAAGTTGTAAACAGTTGTAGGATTAAAGATTATTGAATGTACAGAATGATTATTTACACAGAGCTATACAGTAGTGCAGTTAAGATAAGTGAGGGTGTAGATAGTTTCTACAGAGGCTATATAAAGTGCTAGTGGTTGTGAGTGGTGGTTCACTCCATGTTATTATTGTGTGTTTGAGGGTACAGTTGTCCATTGTGGGGGTGTGTATGTTCAGTCCATGAGTTTAACGTGGGTCAGATGTCAGGAGGCAGAGTTCAGGAGTCTGACAGCTGTGGGGAAGAAGCTGTTCCGGTACCTGGTGCCGCTAAAGGTTCGAATGATTTTGCTCCTGAAGTAAATCAGTCTTTTCCCCCCCCCCGACTTCATCGAAAGTTGGCAAACACCTCCACAATGCCTTTTTAAAATGCAAACATATTCCTCTTCCCTGGAGTATTGCAACACGTCTGTCTGTACAGTATATATCATTCCACTGTGATCGCATCCTTTAAAGACAGAACAGGGAAGTACAGCAGGAAGTACTAGCAGTAACAGTGACCCAGTGTGCCGAGCGGTGTGCTTTAATGTCTGCAAAACTAGCAAAGCTTTAATGACTCACCATATATTTAAAATAATTGGCTGTGTTGGGAATACATGTAAACAAGGACGAATGTCATTTGATTGAGAGAGAGCAGAAGTGTGCAAAGATTTAAGGTCAGTCCTTCAGAAATCAAGATTTCTCATTTGCTCCTTATTGACAGACATTTTTTATTCTTCGTAGACAGAGAGCTGAAATGTTTACCTCTAAGATGATGATGACCTGGAATTTGTGGCATTCAAAATCAAATTTACTTCCCAGTAAAGCTAACATCATCTTTGACTCTTTACAACTGAGTGTTTCCCTCCATCTAGCAATAGCAGAGTTGCCAGCTTTGTTTACCTGGTCAGTTTTTACTTGTTCCTGCATTTACTATTACACATTGTGCTGCAGTGTAAGACCTTGAGACATGTAAGAATGTGAGGAATGTCTGCGTTGTGACTTGAAACATCTGACTCTCATCATGTCAGGTCAAATACAGGGCAACTGAATGTGAGCTTGCATCATGGGATTACCTTTAAACACACTTTCATGTGAACGACTGTCAGAAGTTTTAAGGAATAATGTAAAGCGAGAATGGCTTCAAAAATAATACTGTGATTTTTTAACTATAGCTGTTATGGTGTACAGAGAAAAACAAGTGATCTGCTATGAGGAGGCTTTATGAGGATGCTTTGCTTGAGCTGTAGCTGTTCCAAGTACAGTTGTTGTCAGTACAGTTGTTTACATGTCAAAAATTTAATCCACAAATTTTCAGTAGGCTTGATGTCGTGGCTTTGGCAGTTCCAATAGCTTAAAGAAGCCATTTTTACATAACTGCAGGCCATCAGTGCAAACAATTGTACATAAATACAAGTTATTCAGTTATGTCACTGATGTATATAAACTGTCACCCTCAGATGTAAGGAAATTGTTTAGCATGCACAGGAACAACCCAGGAAGCACCAAAGCTTAACCCTGCCATGAAACTGCTGGAAAACCAGCATCATTGTCCACAGTGAAGCAAGTTTTACATCGTCATAGACCGAGAGGGTGCTGACCAAGAACAAAGCTCCTGCTCTGAAGTCAACACCGTCAAGCTTGATTAAAATTTTCAGCATATGGATTAGCCAAATGCCTTCTGAAGAAAAGTGTTTTGGTCAGACGAGACAAAGATTGAGTTATCTGGTCACAATGACAAGAGATATGTTTAGAAGAAGAAAAGTTAGACCTAAGAACACTGTACCAACTGTAAGCATGGTGGTGGTAGCATCATGCTCTGGGACTGTTTTGCTGCCGGTAGTACTGGTACATTGCACAATTTGGATGGAGCAATGAAGGAAAAACACCTCCAATTTTAGCTCCACCTGATATCAACAGCACTGTTCCAAAAAATAGTAATGTCAAAGTATCTTACTGTATATTTTACAGTTTTAAATAGCCATAGCCATAGCCCTGACACTACATACTGCCCTGTCACACCTGGAGAAGAGAGACACGTATGTGAGAATGCTGTTTGTAGATTACAGCTCAGCATTCAATACCATCGTTCCCTCGAAGCTGGACGGGAAACTGCAGGATCTAGGACTGAGCAGCTCCCTCTGCAGCTGGATCCTTAGCTTCCTGTCTGACAGACGCCAAGTGGTCAGACTGGGCAGCATCACCTCATCCCCCATCACACTGAACACTGGTGCTCCACAGGGGTGTGTACTGAGCCCTCTCCTGTACTCACTCTACACCTACGACTGCACAGCCACTAACAACTCCAACATCATTGTGAAGTTTGCGGACGACACTACAGTGGTGGGTCTTATCACCAACAGTGATGAGACAGCTTACAGGGAGGAGGTCAGCGCCCTGACCCACTGGTGTCAAGACAACCATCTCACCCTCAACGTCGCAAAGACAAAGGAGTTGATAGTGGACTTCCGGAGGTGCAGAGAAGTACACACCCCCATCACCATCAACGGCGCTGCTGTGGAGAGAGTGAGCAGCTTCCGGTTCCTTGGTGTACATCTGGCTGAGGATCTTACGTGGTCAGTACACACAAACAAAACAGTGAAGAAGGCGCAGCAGCGCCTCTTCTTTCTCAGGAGACTGAAAAGATTCGGCATGAGCCCCCGCATCCTCAGGACCTTCTATCACTGTGCCATTGAGAGCATCCTCACTGGATGCATCACCACCTGGTATGGCAACAGCACCGCCTACAACTGCAAAGCTCTCCAGCGAGTAGTGCGGTGCTCTGAACGGATAATTGGAGGTGAGCTTCCCTCCCTCCAAGACATCTACAGGAAGCGGTGCCTGAGGAAAGCGGGGAGGATCATCAAGGACTCCAGTCACCCCAGCCATAAACTGTTCAGACTGCTTCCATCAGGAAGGAGGTTCTGCAGCACCCGGTCCCGAACCAGCAGACTGAGAGACAGCTTCTTCCACCAGGCCATCAGACTGCTGAACACTTCATAGACACCTCAGCTTCACTACTGGAACTTCAACATTATGCACTCCATACTGTACAGTAACGCCACTGTTTTGCACATGTCTCACTCTGTATATTTTATTTTATATATTTTATTTATTGTTTACTCTATTTAATTTGTAAAATATGTGCACACACACACACACACACACACACACACACACACACACACACACACACGTAGAAAAATATTTAGTATACACATCCAGAAATGCATATACTATTATATATTGTACATATATTTATTAGTTTCAGATGTAGCCATTCTTGTATTTTGCTTGTTTACATTATTGTATTTTGCACAACTCTGTTGCTTGTGAAGCTCGCACACAAGAATTTCACTCACATGTGCTGTACCAATGTACCTGCACATGTGATGTGACAATAAAGAGTTGGCAGTTCGCCTTGTGATCAGAAGGTTGCCGGTTCGAGCCCTGGCTCGGACACTCTCGCTATTGTGTCCGTGGTCCAGACTCTTCACCTGGTGCAATATGGCAGCCTCGCCTCTGTCAGTCTGTCCCAGGGCATGCAATCCATTATTATTTAAACCAACTGTTAACTGTATATTTGTACATTTACGTATTATGATTCATATTGCCACATTCATTGACCTTGTTTATAGGTAATTTCATTGTTACGTTAAAATGTTCCTAATTTAATGTCTAAAATCACTTGGAAAAGGCAGAATCCCATGTGAAATTAGCGCAACAAACTTTATTTTCATTACTGAAAATGACTGTATTTTCATGAGAAAGTTATTTTCTGTTATTTTACACTAGTATTTTGGCGCCCCAGCTGCCGGAATATTACCGTTTTTTTAAGATGTTTTTGTAACAGCTATTAGGCTTAATAGTGAAAACTTGGATACGGCTCCAGCAAGGCACACACATCAAAGCGTGTTTTGGAATAGATAAAAAAAAGGCTAACATTAAACTTCTGAAATGGCCTTCCCAAAGCCCCACCAACTCTCTCTTGACCCCGCGTGGATTGGAGAAAATCCAAAATAAATTCAAACTTGTACATCTAATTCTTGTTTTTAAAGCTATTCAAGATGTATGCTGTACAATCCTGGGAAAAGAACAGTTCAAAGAAATCATTGTGAATGTGTGTGTGAATGGGTGCATGACTGGATGTGTAAAGCGCTTTGGGGTCCTTAGGGACTAGTAAAGCGCAAATACAGGCCATTTACCATTTACCATTAAAAGCTCAAAATTACCGTGACATTTATGCCCATGATGAGTGCATCTGCAGCTCTGACCACAACTATAATGTGAAAACTGCTTTGTATTTAGAATGTCTCTTACAGTTCTTTTAATGCCCACAGACTCCATAGTGCTTACATCGGATGTCTCTACTATAAAGCAGGAATGGGGTTTAGCAAGGTAACTTTAGACTTGGGTTTTCAAAGTTAAAGAAGAGGAAAAATAAGTCTCTAATAAGGATTTTAATTGCCTTGCAACATTTTGAGCTGTTCCTCAGACTTCAGACGCTTTAGAAGTCTTGACGCTTTACTTTGTGGATCTGTCTCTTTTTCTAATAGGCTAGATCTTTTTTTTTTAATCTTTTTTTTATTAAGTATCACTTCAGCATTCGTAAAGCTGAATATTGGGATATATTGGTTGTCTATTCTAAATATGAACATGACAAACACAAACTAATCTATAAAGTGATATCATATGCACAATGTAGAGCAGTCTCAAAGAAAGTGGATTCTCCAGTGTAGTGGTTTACATTTTCACCTAAAATAATAAAAGCTCCCCAGTTTGATCACACAAAGAGAAACCAGTCCCTTTGGCATTGTCTCAAGAAGGGCATCTGGTGTAAAAAATAAAAATCTGTCAAATCAAACATGTGGAGCTGCTTGCCATGATGACCCCTTGTGTGCATAAGGGAGCTGCCGGGAGCAGCATTCATTAGAAAATGAAAATGACCTTTTTCTTCTCACTTCCTACATCTGACTGCTCCCACCTTTACCCCAAGGGATCACATGCACCATCACTTGATTAACTGAAAGTACTTCTGTAGTCAACCACAAGCCCCTTGTGATTTCATGGTTTATTGTACGAGTCGTCCATCATAGCATGTGCTTTGAGGAGCCTTTGCATTAACAATAGCTTTATTTGTATAGCACCTTTTTAAAACACGGAGGTACAAAGTGCTTCAGAGTTTAAATGAAACCACACATTATATATAAGTGTACGTGTTCCAGTAGTCACACATATAGACTTTTATAGATACATCATATGGAAAATATTTCCAAAAAGAGTAAAACAAAGGATTGACTAGATGCTGACATAATTAGTTTTCAGCAGTCATTTAAAGCAAACCAGTTCACTCAGTGCATCATTTGTCCAGTGGAGGTTCTGAAGTCTTAAAGCCTGTCTCCATTTTTCAAAGGCTGTCGAGCACGGCTTTTTAAATAAAGGTCACATAGATGCATCAGATTCCAAGAAAGACTATCTTATAGATTCACCGCTGTCAGTATTTACTGACTCATCATTATAAAGTACCTCTTACTCTGTAATTTACAGTGTTGATTAGGTGAAAGTTAAATTAAAGAATCTTTGAGAAATTGGTGATGGGGCTAAAGAGATTTATTATCTTAAAAATTATTATAAGTGTCTCTTATCCATACATCTAAGGTTGTTCCATCCATTCATTTTATTTCTGTCTGCTTATAGCACATCAAGGAGTATTTTCCAAAATTGAGGGGAAAAAAGAGCAGCTATATTTCAGACAGAAAGCACATAGGCATTAGTTCTTGGGGATGTTTTTCCCCCCAAGATGAAATAGATGGTCCTCGTTAAAGGGCACAGTCGTACTTAAAGGTCACAGATTGCAGAAATTTACTCCTACATCTGTCTTCCTGAACTGTCTGAACAAAATGTTACTGAATGACACTGGCAGTGCTTCAGTTATAGCCTAGCCACACTTTTACTTTATAAAATAGCACCAAATAACCACATGCAGCCGAAGCTTTGGCCCTGACCTCTTTTAAGGTGAATAAACTTAACAAGATGACATTGTTATTCTTAGACACAGGAGAGGAAATATAACACAATTCTGGCCAACACACTACTGCAGGATTCACAGCCGGCAAAGAGTTTGCACATTTCAGGCCATGGTTCACCATTTGAGTGTATGCAGGCAAGCGTGTGACGACTGTTTTCCCATATACTTCCATAGGACTGGAAGTCTTTTTGCACTGGGTAAATTGCTCCAACCTCAACAATTAAACTATGTTTTATTATGTCTAGAGGGTAAATTAGAGAAAAAACAATGTTCTCTTAACATGGCATCCTTGGGTAAACATAAATGTCAGCTTGTTAGCTCAAAGCATTGTCCCGTGATGCGTATTTTAACTGGTACTTGTCCTTTATATGAATCTTTTAAAGACTACCAATATGAGTTCAGCGCTTCCAAACTGCCTTTTTTTTATTTGTTTGTTTTTAGGTTAAAGGAGTGGTGACTATTAAAGAAACAGGCGGTCAAAGTAAATTCTCCTGAGCCTGTTCTGATGTCATGGAGATTTGATTAAGACCACATGAAAGACTTTTTCGTGGAAATGCTAATAATTCACAGAAATCTGAATCAAGCGGTTTAGTTAATCAAATGCTATGCTGGTTTTTTTTCTTCTGATCACTCAAGATGTTTGGAAACCGCTTAATCTTGATGATATAATATGTTGCAAGAGAAGTTCAGCTATGAGATAAGGGACATGAAATACTATTTCAAATGAATTTAAACTCATAAAAAAGAAACAAGTACAAATAGCTCAGGATTTCCTAACTTCATTTGATGTAATTGTTAGCATTTTATTCTGGACTGGACCTCTGGGAAGTGGTACGTCACTCCAGGGTGTCCTGTCACGCTGCTTAGCACTGATTTGTCCTAAAAGATTAATCCTTTATTATAGAGATGGGGACTTATACATACTGGGGACAACTGCTGGAAGATATACTTTCAGGATGAAGTCTGAATGGTTGAAGTACGAACAAAGGATGGTTTGTGTGTCACTTGCATGCAGACTGCGTGTCTCCTGGTTCATGTCCTCTGATGATACACACAAGATGCTAATTTTGAGAAAGACGCTTAACTTTGAGACTGCCCTTTAGGTAGCAGCCTTAGGTAACTGTAACTGCCAAGTATTTAGAGGTCACAGCATTCTAAGAGATTCTGCTATATCTAATGTCGTCATCCACACTTGAAGAGCTTGACAATCAGCCTTTTTCTTCTTTACTACAACACCAATAAAAACTTGGCTCCAATAAGCATATGATGAGATGGTGACAGTAAGAGAGACAGTGGATCCACACAACAAAGTAAAAATCCCAATTGTTATTTATAATGTTTACACAAGAAGTGATTTATATAACCTTAAATTAAAGCAGGGATGGAACTGAAACTAAATGGTAAAGAAAAAAGGAGATGTTCCTTAAAATAGTAGATATGAAAGCAACAGGGGTGATGAAAAATGTAACAATATTGTAACAAAATAAACTAACAAAAAAGAGAGTTAACTTATTCTGACCTAACTATGATTAAACTGAGATTAAAACAAAATCAAGAGGTTTGGGGAGGGGGTCAAAATAATACAAAAGCACCTGAGCTGCCATTAGTGCTAAATTAATATTGATACTTATGGATTGCAGTTATAGGGATTTTTTTTTATGATATAGTAGTCAGGACAGTGTTTAATGATTGTAATGGTTATACAAAAAACCCTTATTGAAGATTTAAGAAATCAAATCTATTTATCACGGCTGCTATGTCTTAAGTAAAACAGCACATGATATCATGTCATAATAGGCCTTTTTCTCCAAGTGTTTCAAAACCACCCCCATGACTTGACATTTATTGATGTCAAGTCATACATTTTGTGTTTATTTATTCTAAATTGATCTGTAGCTCAAAATTTGGCATACACAGAGGCAATAATACTGTGGAGGCATGAAATATAACCAAAATGCAAGAGTTAACTGGTAATGTTACAAAGGAAGGCTGCTTAAATGTACAATTACCACCCCTCTCCTTACCCTGCCTCCAACCAAAAACTGAATACCTGCACAAAATGACATTTATTCAGTTTTGAGTTGCATAAAAAAAACCAGTCAATTAAACTAACCCCCTAAATTAGATTTGCAACAATTAGGTTTACATCATAGCTGCCATAAATTAACAGTATTTAATTTTTTAACAATATTTCGAATGACCAGAATCATTCTGTAATTGTTCATTCATCAGTATGCACAAGCTGTTTATTCAAATGTATTATTTTTAATGCCAAAATATAATTAGTGTTGTTGTCCACAAATGTTCAAATTAATTGCTTTACAAATATGCTGATAAAAAACAGTAAAGTACACTTTTGGATTAAGATCACACATTACAAATATTTACTTGCACTCCTAAACAGATAAATATTGTTTTAGCTGTTGTTTCAGTTGTACAGCACACTAGTGTGCCGGCTCACGTTTGGATAGAAAAACATGAATTTAGCTTTGTGAATTCAGTCATCTTTACTTGTTTTAAAGTAAACACTACTGGCCAGTCATTAGTGGCCAGTAGTGCCACCCATTGCCAAAACTAACTCAGCCCCATGAGGTGCCCGAGGCCTTTACTAGACAGAATAGGAAAAGCCATTCTGTAATCTCTTTAAAACACTCCCTTCTTTTTCCTCCTCCCTTGTCTTTCTCTCCTCCTCGCCGAGTCTTGCTCAGACCTTCACATGCAAAATAAAGCTGTGTGGCGCTTGAACTCTTTGCTCAGCTATGCAGTAGTGAAGAGGATTAACTCAAGCCAAGCGCCAGTTTTGGCATTTCATCCATCCCTTGGCAGACGGAGAGAGACTACCAAAAGCTACCTCTTTGCCTCTCTTCATCTAAATCTCCTCTTTACTCCCTTCCTGTTCTCTTTTTCTCCTTCTGTCCTTTACCCCCCTCATTTTCAATTATGACTCTGTTATCAGAAGATCAGTCTGTGAGGCCCCAACCCTGCCGGATCTCTGAGCCTGGCAAACACATCAGCACTTCTCTGCACCAGGACTCAACAGACTGCAATGGCAGCAATGTGGACTACGTAGACAGTGTGGAAGACTCTGTCTTTGGAGCTGTGGAGCCTCACAGGCGCTCTCGGGGGCGCCTTATTCTCCACGGCCTGGTCATGTTTGGAAGGGAATTCTGCTATGCCGTGGAGGCAGCTTTTGTCACGCCGGTGCTCCTGAGTGTGGGCCTGCCCCAGAGTCTGTACAGCTTGGTGTGGTTGATCAGCCCCATCCTGGGCTTCCTGCTCCAGCCCATCATCGGTTCAGCCAGCGACTATTGCCGCTCGCCGTGGGGCCGGCGGAGGCCTTACATCCTGGCACTGGGCATCCTCATGCTTGTGGGAATCACCCTGTTCCTTAATGGAGATGCTGTCATCTCAGGTGAGGGATCAGTGAAGAAAACTTGAGGGTGAGGAATTCAGACAGAACAAGAGTGGAGGTAGTGTGGTATCTGTAATCTTGTTATGTCAGAAAATGCTTTGAGGCCACGCTAGCTTTGATTTAAAAGTATTCCAAAGATTTACTATCAGGCTCCACTCCTGTAGCTCCCACTTTGGATTCGGGAAACAGGCACCCTCTCTACTTTGAAGAATAGGCTTAAAGCTTTCCTTTTTGATAAAGCTCGGGCTGAATCAGGTGACCCTAAGCACTCTCTTAGTTACACTGCAATAAGCTTAGGCTGCTGGGAGGGGCTTCCTGTGATGCACTTAGCATTTTTTCTTCGTTCACCTTGTTTCACTCTCTGTGTTTATACACCACTCTGCATCTAATCATTAGCCATTATTAATCTATGGCTCTCTTCCACAATAAATGAATGTCTCTTTCCCCTCACGCCCAACCAGTCAGGGCAGATGGTTGCCCCTCACTGAGCCTGGTGTGAGCCTCCTGTTAAAAGGGAGTTTTTCTTTCCCGTTGTCACCAAATGCTCCTGTGATCATTGGGTTTCTTTCGAATATTGTAGATTCTTTACGTTACATACCTTATATAAAACGCATTGAGGTGATTGTTGTAGGAATTGGTTTGATATAAATACATATGAACTGAACTGATTTAGGTTTTGCTGTCTTCTTTTACCTTCAGGACAAGGTTAAGGGCAAGTTTCAACCTCTTTGTAAGACTTTTAAAGACTCTGAATCCAAATTTCTACTTGTGCACAGATTTTGGGGGATAAAATGATACATTCATCATGAAAGGAAAAAGTAGGGCCCAGAGATGCTCCATTTGAATCCATTAGACCAGCGGTCCCCAACCCCCGGGGGTTGGGGTATAAGCCTGGTATAAGTTTTATTTTGTTGTATTTATCCGCGACACCTTAAAGGCCGGTCCATGAAAATATTGTCGGGCATAAACCGGTCCGTGGCGCAAAAAAGGTTGGAGACCGCTGCATTAGACTCCAAACAGCATCACAAGAGCGTCTGCACACGAAAGAATCTGTTACCATTAAAAGCAATATTAGGTTGGGTAAAAAGCCTTCTCTTAAAAAACAGAAACACTAACTGATTCACTGCTGGCAGTGACAGCGTGTGTGTGATTGTTCAGCATCCTGTGGAATCATTCAGAGATTAAATGCACATTTGGCCATAATTTAAGTCACTCTGATTTGAAGCACATCATCCACTTAACCCGAATCATTGTTTTTGATTGAAAAATCATGAAAGCAACACTCTGCAAAAATGTGACAAACTCAGATTCAGAGGTTTGCTTTGTGAGGAATAATGGAAATCGGTGTGTATGGGCAGCTTTATTTGCTGTAAGCTGTACATTTAAAATGCAGCAATCAGCTCAACAGTAACATTCGTTAAGTGTCTTAATTGTGTGTAGTTTGAACCTTTTTCACTCTTGTGCCGTCTTTGCCTGGATATCAGCTGTCAAAACACAATTAAACTAGATGCAGTATTGTCGTGGTTAATTTCCTTTTCAATCAAACTTAGTAGCGCAGATGTTGAGAGTTTTTATACCATGCTGAACATCACATTCACAAGTCACTGCTATGAGTTTGTTGGGTTTTTTACCTCTTCATTTATAATTTTGATGGTGCAAAAATAAATGTAAAAAACCCACTCTGTTCTGATATACACACACAAAGAGAATTGTTTTTCTTCAATATCATCCAAAGTGTTCAAGGTGGTTCAGTTTAGCCTGAAGCTGTTAGAGGATTTTTTGTGCGTGTTTTCAGGCAAAAATTACAAAAATAGACAAATAAACAGCCAAGGAATTAAAGATAAAGGCTCCTGGCTTTCTTATAGCGCTCTTATGAACTATAAAGTATGTCTCCTGACATAGGCTGGATAAGCTGATTATCTCTCCATGTTCCCCAGGGCCGTAGTAAATGCCAAAGCGGTCGTGTGACATAATGTTTTCTATTGTCGTAGCTGCCCTCTTCTTAAAGATGAAAAACCTAACGCTGGCCTGCATCTCCCAGAGTTGCTCTTTTGGTGTTAAATTGTTTTTTTACTCTTTTTTTTTTGCGACTTCAGACTTTCTTTTTAAAGAAGTGACAAGTTAAAAATCCTTCCTTTACCTGTAGTTTTAATGGAATGATAAACCTGTCTTTCAGTATTCACTTGTATCTCTTAATGAAATGGTAAAATTGTCTTTAATAACTTCTAATTACACTTTCTCTTGTGGTGTTATTTGACATCTTTCATATCTCTAAAAGAGCAGCTTAGTGTTCAAACATTCAGGTTTTAAAATATAATTGCTATGGCGTCAGTTGTAATAGGTTTTCTTTTTTTAATTATTGTATTGTTATTTTAAGTGCCTTCTGACGTGCTAGTCCTCTGAGGTTCTTGTGATGTGTATCAAGCCTAATTAAACTTGTGAATGTGACAGATAAGGCTCCTTAGTGTACTGATGTAGTCAGTGTATTATTATTTTAATCTTTCTCTGTGGTACGTGCTGAGTGCTGATGTGTACTGTTGTTTTCCAGCACTCGTCAGAGATAGGTCTCTGAAGAGCATATGGGCCATCGTGGTGGTGATGTTTGGAGTCGTGCTGTTTGACTTTGCTGCAGACTTCATCGATGGACCCATCAAGGCCTACCTGTTTGATGTATGTTCACATGAAGACAAGGAAAGAGGTTTACACTACCATGCTCTCCTCACAGGTATGTAGCACAAACACTGTTTGGTTCTTGCTTCAATACTCACAGCTTTTGTGTTTTGTTTAGACTTATTAATGCCGGTTACGTTGGTGATTGTTTCCTTTTGATGGATTTGGACTTTAGTTTGGCAATAATTTTATGTTCATTCTGCATCTGAGCAACTCACAGTAACGCTTTATGGAAGTAAGCCTCCAAAACTTCTCCTGCTGTGACTGAGTGGGCGGAGATGCACATATAGAGGGAGTGTGAAAGTTTCAGTGAACTGTGTCTGTTTGTCAGCGTGTTAAACTGTGGGTGGAAGCTATGTCTGTTTTTTTTATTTGTGAGTGCAAACAAGAGTTCACTTGGGAAATGTTCGATAATTTCAGATATATACATATATGCTTTTCTTAGTAAATTTGTCTGTAACAATAAAAGTTAGGTCAGGCTTGGATGAAGCACGAATATAAGAGCACAACTGATAAAACAGCTGGCTGATGATATTAGCCAATATAATGGTATAGATAAATAATTTTCATTCATCAACTAATAAATGAAAATTTAAAAAAGTAAAGAAGCGATGGGTATAAATGTCCTTCAACCATGTTATGAGTTTGGGCCTTTTCCCACTAGCGGGCACTCTTTATGACACAGAAAGAAATTTTTTTAAGGTTAATTAATAGAAAACAAGAATGTTGTACTCATAAATATACATTGATTTGTGTGTAATTTTGTCTTTCAATAAAGTAATGCATACTCTGGAAATAATTCACTAAAAATACATGCGGTTTGCCATCATATTGCGCTGTCATCTTTAATTCCATCACTGTATGCTTCATGTATATTGCTAGAAACCAACCACATAAATAATACGTCCATAAGTTCCTTTCAATTTTAAAATCCTCTTTCTTCTTACCTCACGCCTCATCTCAGGGCTGTGACAAACAGAACCATGCATGCACATGCTATTTTTTTTTACTGATAATGTCATAATTGCTAGCTGTCAGCAGATTAGATTTACCCTCCCATCTCCGGACAGCTGACAGCGAGCTGGCTAAACAACAATAGCAACAGTTCGTTATAAGCTAACATTATGCCAGCTAATCTTAGGCTCGAGTGTTCTAAAAATCACCCTTTGATTAACAGTGTGATGATATTTCCACATAGTATGAGCTCTAACAAAGTTAGAGCTACTGGCTAACAGCAAAAACTGCAGCGCTTACTGCCTGGCTCTTGTCGTCAGGGCATGAACCACCACAGTGCCTCTTGGTGTTTCTGTCCTTGCTTGACTGTTTGCCTTCTAGTTTTAATTGTGGTGTATTTTGCCCTCTTTGAAGGCTGTTGGTGAGAACCATGCGCACATGACGTATCAGAAGAATACAATGTGATGGATGTTTCAAAATGCAGTTGGTGGCACATATGAATTTCAGTTTGCTCCCTGTTTTTCCTACAGGGTTGGGACACCTGTCAATACTCATATAAAGCCAAACATAAGATGTATAAATATCTACACAAATGTTTGTGTCATGTGCCTGAAGAAAAGAAATATCAGCCAATTTTTTAAATTTTTAAATCACCAAATGTTGGTCTCAAATTTTCTGTATCAGTCAGGATCTACTGCCAAAAGCATTTGTTAATCTGTTTTCACATGCATATGAACTTAAGTGACATCCCATTTTTAAGATCTTGCTTTGTGTACTGGCGTACAGTCATGTTGGAAGAGGAACAAAGCTGGGAGCATGAAATTGTCCAAAATGTGTTGACATGGCGTTAGCAGTTCCTTTCACTGAAACTAAGGGGCAGAGCCCAACACTGAAATCCTTGTTCTTTTACCTAGCCTACCTCTCTGTGGCTCATTTGCTGTTGTTCCAATTCACTTGGGTGGAAAGACTGTGGAATATGTAGCAAGGAAATTTCACGACTGGACTTCATTTTGCTCCTGAGAGCAATCCATTCTTTCACAAATGTTTCTAGAAGCAGTCTGCATGCATAACTGCTTGATCACCTGTGACCACGGTGACTGGAACACCTGCAATTCAATGATTTGGATGGGTGAATGAATACTTTTGGCAATATAATGCATCTGAAAGTAACAAAATAAAAAAACTGTCTCCAGCGCATCTTGCTTTATTGTTTATATTCATTTGATGATATTTCTCATGTTAAGCATAACATCTGTGTTTAGTAGAGAGGATAATGCTCTTTACAGTTTAAATGCTCTGCTCAATTTAAAAATTGCAAACACGCCAATATAAACTGTTCATTACTACTATAAGAAAAGTCTAAGCATTAACAAAGGATGGTGATTGTGTGTATTCATAAGGGATTGCTCAAATACTGTGAAAACTGTAGGGTTTTAGTGTTTTTGAGCTCAATTCTACAGTATAGTTTTACAGTTAAAAAGTCGAACACCAAACCAAAATGCAGGACAGGTGAATGAAAAATTGAGCACAACCCATCATTCAAAAGCCTGTAAAACCACTTTTAGGAGCAATAAATTGAGATGATCATTATCAGTCTCTCACATTATTATGGAGGGTTTTGGGCCCAGTCTTCTTTTTATAGTTGTTTCTGTTTATTGAGGTTTGCAGACCTTCATTCACACACATCTCTATTAAAGGTCCACTACAGCATTTTTAATCAAATTGAGGTCTGGGCTGTTCGGCTATTTTGTTGTAGATTTGCTGTTGTGCTTGAAAACGTTGCAGTGTCTCATGACCAAATTTTGATTAATCTTTCGCTGTTGGACAGATGGCTTGACATTTGACGCTGGAATACTTTGGTATACAAAGGAGTTCACTGTCGACTCAATGACTGAAAGGCCCTGTGGCTACAAAACAAGCCCAAATCATCAGCCTTCCACTACTTCTGCATGTTGCAATGTACACTATGACCAAACATCTTCACTTTGGACTGCTCTGTTTCAAAGGTCTTGTAGTTCACTCAGGTGCAACGCTGTAACCTGTGAGGTGCTCAGCGCAGGTTGTGGGATTTTTGAGTTTTGGGGCATAACCCTCTTGTCCAAGGCCAGAGCATGGAACTGCAGTGGAGCTTTTGTGTGAGTGCTCTCGTGCCTTTCATAACTTTGCTCACTACATTAGCTTTTACCCAGCACTTCATGTTATGGCCAAATGGTTGAACTGATGAATATATTTTCCCTTTTGCTGAGCAGGTTTGCACTACAAAAAGTTCTCAGGCACATATTGGATGTAGCATGACATCAACCAGCACATCAGTTTCTCCTATCAGTTTTCATTTCCGTCTGATCCTTACTTCTGATTAAATAACACGTTTAGGCACACAAAGCTGCTGCTGTGCTTTTGACAAGACTCTTTGGCAGGAGGGCGAGTTAAACGCTTTTCAGTGTGGTAAATTCATTTGCACCTCAAAGAAAAGGGGTAAAAGATTAATATTATCACTTTATTTACGTTGCTGGAGGTATAAATTCAAATATCCTTTAAAAAGTTAGTATGTATACTAGCCTGCTTGAAGATTAAAGTTAAATATAAAGTTGAATATAGTTTGATGTGCAGACTTTAAGATCCCCCCTGCTTCCCCCAATTTCCATTTCCAACATTTCTGGAAGGCAGTGTAATTCTTTTTAATAATTTGAACTGAATATAATTTGAATATAATTTCCATGTCGATACCCATAATATTTTCACATTGGATGAGTTCACAATGAACAGATAAACCTGCAGCATATTGTAGTGCAGTAAATGTGATATCTTTGTATATTTTTGTTATTTCCGATGCACTAATGAAGCATTATAAACTTAAAGAATATTTCCCAAAGTAACTCACAAAGAAAGACAGACAGGAAGTTTCTTTATGGACATGATGATGATGTTTTCGGTGTGAGCGTAGTGGTGTGCTCAGCTCAAATGTCAGCAGGCACTGGGTGGTGTGAGCATTTGAGTGAGGCAGTAATCCAGCCGTGAGCTAGTCATGTGTTACAGTCATGGGTCTTAGCTGAGAGAGACCGGAGCCAGGCACATGACTGCCATGTCTGGTATGTGAAGTTTTAGTACTGTACTGAATACTTTTACATCTGAAAGTCACGTTTTTAAACCATGTTAATCAGTATAACATGCATATTATTACTGTACAACAGGATTTCGTAAAAAAATAATTCCATCGATAGCAGGGTTGAGCTAAGACTGAGATGGTCATATGAATCCAGTTTATCAGCAACATACTAATAACTGTTT
This sequence comes from Copadichromis virginalis, assembly GCF_057382275.1. NCBI lineage: Eukaryota > Metazoa > Chordata > Actinopteri > Cichliformes > Cichlidae > Copadichromis > Copadichromis virginalis. Next base: position 50,602,752 of record NC_140624.1, read on the forward strand.
GACGAGTCATTAGTCAAGCTGAAGGCTAAGACCTCTATGTGCATGTTAAGTATTAATCTATAAAGATTTGTTTTCTAATGTTTTCGGACTTTTTCTGTGCCCTGAATCACCAGAACAGCGTGCTCTCTGTGGGTGTAGACCTCCTGATTTCCAAATGAACCTCTGGGTTTTCCTCTCCTACTTAACAAAACATAGACACAGTGGAGCTGTGACTCCCTCCATCGGAGACAGGGGAGGGTTAGGCAAGGACAAATTTGCATGTTAAGATATAATTTAGTGCAAAGATATGAGTTTTAGGGTTGTAATTAATGTCAGGAGATGAACTTTATCTGTGGACTTTTGTTTGCAGCAGTGCTTTTTAAAGCTTGCTGTTTTGCTCAGATGAGGTTGTTGGTACCACCAGGGGTACTTTGGAGAATTGGAAAAGGTGTGAAACTTGGGTTTTTTTCTTATTTATAACAATGTTAGTCCTGCATTATTCCTAAACGAATTAGGATTATTTTTTAAATGTAGCTTTGATAAACTGCATTTGATATTCAGCATTCTTGTTTTCATTGCTACGGCAATGTGTGAGTAGGAACCCTTGATTCTAATATTTAATGAAGGATTAAATGTTACAACAGTATTCAGAGTATAGTGAAAGAACGCAATTGTATGAGGCCTTTTTGTGCAATGACAAAAGAAAGCAAAGAAATAAAAGAGACCAAGAAAAAGACCTAAGAAAGCATGTGATCATTGCAGAGAATGACAAAGACTTTATAAACCCTGTTTTTTAGATTATACAGCCAATTCTTTGTCATAAATAAGGAGATGTTTTTTGAACTATTGTATGTAAGTGATTGTCATAACAGGTTTGTTGTTTAAAAAAGCTCAATGGCTCAATCCTTTATTGTACTTTTTGTGGTGGCAAGGGGGTATTTGTCCTAATAAAATACTTCACGCTGGGATGCAGTATTTATGATGACAAAAGTTTGATAACCATGGGTTTACATTTTTACAATAAATCTATGCGCTGTTTGCAGCACCATCACGACTGAGAACAATCAGCCTTGAGTCTAACCACTTCAGCCTTTTTTTTTTACTTTTTACTTGAGTGAAACTGTAGGTGCAGACAATAGAAATCTCAACTATTACAGTGGTAGAAAAGACCAGAAAGAAAAGAAAGGAACTCTCTTGAACCAGGAATTGATCCCACATCAATCTTCAAGTCATGCAGACATAAGTGAAGCGTGACTCCTGAAGTGGTTATTACTGTACCTGCCAATGACTAAAATGTAGAAAAATAGCCTCTATTGAGGTGAGCAACTATAGAGGGCTGCAGAGGCAAGAGTTAGTGGACAAAGTTAGTGATTCAACAAAAACAATCAAGTAGTTTTATAACACCAATTCATAAAAAGTTTGGATGCTGTGTAAAAACAAAATGAGACAGTCTGCAAGTCTAATAAAGTTTATTCACAATAGAGCACAAAGAACATTTTAACATTTTACTATAAGATATGAGCTCATTTTGAACACATCTCAAAATGTTCAAAGTAAGAGGTGCTAAAAAGAAAGAGCTGAATGAACATTTTACAATGAATTAGGTTATTTGGAAACATGTCAGTAACACGATTGGGTATTTAAAAAAGTGTCTTAGAGAACATCATCTACAGTTCATAGCATCCTGAAAAGATTTGAAACTCTGGAGAAATCTCTGTGGGCACAGGACAAGGCTGAAAATCAATACTGTCTGCCCGTGAACGTCTGGACCTCAGACTGCACTACACTAAAAACAGGCATGATGCGATCATTGAAATCACTGCAGGGGCTCAGAAACGCACAAAAAAGCCATATATGAACATGATCGAAGCTCATTTCAAACGGGCAAAGTGGAAATTAGAAAATCATGGGATTTTCTAATGTAGGATGGCCCCTACATCTTTCTTTGTCCTCATTCTAAACAAGTTTTCTGTGTGCTAATGTGAATAAAATAAAATTGATGAAATTTGTAAATCACTGAAATCTATTTTTTGATTAACGTGTTACACAGTGATTGCCTACATTTTTTTGAATTGCTGTGTAATTCTGTCTTTTTAATTTTGTTATTTGGTTATTTTGCTTATGGCATGTGGTCAGTTAAACACGTAATCACGTTAAAAAAGAAAACTCAGTCTCTTCCTGCCATTTTAGAATAGGCGCTTTATAAGAATAACTTCATCACATTATAAAAACTATTAGTGGTGTACTTTTATGTGTTGCAAAAGCCACCAAGTTATAGAGAGGCAGTGATTCACTGAGGGTTCACTGAAGGTTCACTGAGCTATCCATAGCTCAGCAAAATTATGACGCTGACATAAAGAGACAGCTGTCTCCATTAAGCAAAATGCTCGATAATGACGCGGTCCATCTCGAGTGTGGAGGCTGTGTCGTTAATCAAAGACTGGTGTGATATGTCTCTCCAGCGTTGTGTGCGGGTGATAATTCGCTTCATAATAGTACGCTGCGACGGTGACAGACAGGCTAAATCCAGATTCCTGATGAGATATATCCATTGCCTGGATGTTGATCTTAGCTTATGTCATCTAATCTTAACACTGACATTAAAGTACAGACAATCTACATTTGAGCTTAAGCACAAACACTTGTGTTAGAAATACTCTGGTAAAAATGGAAGTATTGATTCAGGTTCTTCATGCAAATAAAAGTGAAACACTAAAAAGTAACTCTTTTTCAACTCCACAAACAGCTTTTGTGCAAACCTCATTGAACCTCCACCTGCCAATTTCATTTAACAAGCAACACTGCAAGAGTGCAAACCTTCATCGTGGCAGTTCACTCTCTGGGCAGTATTTGTATTTAAGAAAACAGTGTTGTATTTTTTATGAATTCATTTTGTTTTCATTGGGGTTTTTTAAACACACTTTCAGACGTTTGTAGTGCAGTGAAAAAAATTGCAAAGTTCAGGCTTTTGTTGTTCGTTTTGTTGAAACCTATTTTGATATACTTGACAAAATTTAGAATATATATATATATATATTTTATCAATTTTATTGTTATGGATATAGTACATGTGTAGCATTCATTTAGTATTTTTTTAATATGCAATAATAAATGCCAAGTGAAAGTTTTTGCTCACCAGCTTATTTGGTTTTCCAAAAAAACAATACAATAAAATAAATTTAAAATGTATTCAGGAGCATTATACTGTAGTCTGTATAATGTATTTAAACAGTTAAAACCTGTAGTACACACTTGCAAGAATCATAGTTTCTAAGTTGTAAAGCTTTTTTGTCAATTTTTGACCAACAAATCATTAAGTTGACCTTGAAGACCTTTTATTTGTTAGCCTGACCCCACTCTACACCCCTACACAGTTTTACCAGAATTCATTCAAAGCTTTTCAAGCTGTTGTGAAAAGCTATCGTGTTTACAGACAACATGACTCATGCTACCAAAAACATAAACACTTTGGCAGAGTTAATAAAAAAATATTAATTCGTGGGAATATTTTTTCAGCCTTGACTCTAATGAATGTACTCTGCTTAAACATCTGCTATGTAGAACGCAAGCAGAGGAAAACAAGGGAATTAAAAAAAAAAACTCTATTTGCTGTTACCTACATTATAGATGGGCCACTTTGCCTAAACAGAAAAAGTTAGGAATGGATTCAGAAGTTGTGGGAACACTAAGATCAATTTTCAGTTCAATTCAATTTTATTTATACAGCACCAAATCACAACAACAGTCACCTCAATGCACTTTATATTGTAAGGCAGACCCTACAATAATAAATACAGAGAATAACCCAACAATTATATGACCCCCTATGAGCAAGCACCTTGGCGACAGTGGGAAGGAAAAACTCCATTTTAAGAGGAAGAAACCTCCGGCAGAACCAGGCTCAGGGAGGGGCGGCGCCATCTGCCGCGACCGGTTGGGGTGCGAGAAGAAAGACAGGGTAAAAAACGTGCTAGGAAGAGAGACAGAGATTAATAACAAGTATGATTCAATGCAGAGAGGTCTATTAACACATAGAATAGAAGAAGAAACACTCGATGCATCACGGGAATCCCCCGGCAGCCTACGTCTATTGCAGCATAACTAAGGGAGGATTCAGGGTCGCCTGATCCAGCCCTAACTATATGCTTTAGCAAAAATGAAAGTTTTAAGCTAACGTTAAAAGATCAATGTTAGTGGTACAGCCTGGGACAAAAACAAAACAAAACAAAACACTAGAAGTAAGTCACATTCATTTCTTTTGTGAGTCCCAGTGGAGTTTGTGTGCATGACGTGATCAGTTGAGCAGCGCTGCCTTAGGTCTGATTTAACCCACCGAATTTAACAAGATATAACCACACGATCCACAGTGGGTGATTTCCAGTCCCTAGACAGCATAAACCTTGTATAAAGGTGGGATTCAGTGAGTAAATCTAATAAGCATTATCATCTTAAATTTATATTGATGCCTACTACCCTTGGTATAACCAAACTCTCTGCACCAGTTCAACAGTGCATCACTGTAAACTTCACCACAGCAATGAAAAGTAACCAGTGTATCTTGCACTAAATTGCCCAGTATTTTCATGTTATCTTTGAATAGCGCAAAGATATACTTAAAGTTGTTTTGCAGGATATTTCACAGTATGAAAAAAAACAACTAATTTCATCAACACATCAGGTATAAAGCTGATATCAAAAGCTTATGAAATTGAGGACATTTAAGCTTTAAATTCTGAGTCTATCAAATGTCACTGAGCAGCACTTAAAAACAATCTCTCCTCCCCCTCTCCTCTTTCCTCATCGTTGAGTAAACTTCGCTCTCATTCTTTTCTCACCCTGGGAAATACAGCAGTGATCCTTCACACTGTCTGACAAACTGCACAGACTGTTGTGTTTGCTGACATTTGTTGAGCTCTTTAAAAGATGCATTTAAAATGACTTGCCACTTAAAAAAACATTACTCCCTTTGTGCTCGCTCCTCTTCTGCAGCGCTATTTCATCTCGTCATGTGTCATAAGAACCGATGTGGGATACACCAAAAGGATTCCCTTTTATATGTTACTGTTTCTCCATTTACAGTGAAATCAGTTTGATGTCTGGAAGGTGAGTGAGGTCAAATAGCTCCCGTTTGAATAAACCTAAAGTAACAAGTGTTTAAATACTCAAATAAAGCACAGGTATCCAAAAACTCTATGTAAGTACAGTAACAACATATTACTTTTCCCACATCTGAAAATATTCAATTTTTTTCTGTCATGAGTTTTGAAATGTGCTTGTCCAGTGGTGTGTGCCAGTAAACGTAATAAAATTACTTTTCTATTCATTTATGGAACATACTGTATGTACAGTCACATTTGGTTCTTTTAAAGAGTGTCAACAGATAAATGCGGTTTGCTTGAATAATATCTCAGATAAAATCCACTTTTCAATCGGTTATTTGATCCAACTGATTTAATAATTTAATTTTCTTTTATGGGAAAAAGTAAGTTTATTCTCGGCACCAGAAGCTGTTAGCAAAAACTAGCTTTTGTAGCTTGTTTCTTTTGACTATTTTTCAATGCATAATTCCCAGGGTTTCAGGGTTTTTTGGAGGGGAATGTCTTTCATGTGCTGCCTGTTTCAAATCCATCACCTTACACTTTCCTGCAGATGGCCTCTAATCATCTTCCTCTCTTCACTCTTTGATATGATGCAAAATTCATAGTCGTTTCAGAGATCGCAAACACAGCAGCCCCTCAGGCACTGAAGCAACAACAAACCAGAACATTTCTACCATTATAAAGGAAATGTCAAGGCATTGAGTCACATAATTGTATGTTCAATGACATGTTCACCAAATGTTTTCTTTTTCTTTGCACCCTTTCCATAGAGGTCAAATTTAACCAGTCTAGTCCTGATGACATACAGATTTAAGAATTACCTGATGGAAGATTTTGGGATGAATCTTCTTCTGGATGCTCTTGATTTGAATTTGGATAAACTGGTTTAATAATAAGCAGAAGCCCACTTTTTCTGATGTTTTTAGCCTGGATAAAAGATCAGATAGAGATTTTTAGATCTTGGTATGATGACATTACCAGAACAGTAGGCCCTGGATGTCAGAGGTTAAAAAAGATGGGCTCCACTGCCTACATAACAAAAGGCACTAGATAATAATGTGAAATAGGTTTATCAGAGGAGATAAACTAGTTACAGCTAGTTGAGTTAAGCTAGTTGGTTTACACCTTAACTGCTTTGGTTACTGTCAAAGGTGTCATGGAGTCATTTATCCACATTATTACAGCTTTAAGCAACTACAGAAAGCCCGATAGAGACTAAAAACAGAGCTTAGAATCAAGGAGATGTTTGATTTGCATTCTTTAGTTGGTCTTAACACAACACACAATAAATGTCAGTGCAAATAACTGTTTTCTAGCTACTTCGCCATATCAGTTCAAAAGGAGGTTTCCCAACTCTTGATGCTGTCCCCAAGCAGTTGAAAATAGTAGTTATTTCATCAGTCACCGCTCTAGTCACCATGTATATAACTAATAGAGAACAAGTGCATTTGATTCCTCCCCTTTACCTCTCACTGCTCTCAGCCATGCTTCTAGAACAATTCTTGGATCTACGCATTGTTTTAATCTTTCATTCTGTGTGCACCAGGCCTGGGCGGAGCATGTGGTTACCTGGTGGGAGCTATGGACTGGGGTCACTCCGCGTTGGGCCGTCTCTTTGGATCCGAGTACCAGGTCATCTATTTCTTCTCAGCGCTGACCTGGGGCATCTTCCTCACTGTGCACCTCTTCAGTATTCCAGAGCAACCTCTGGGCAAGGCACCATCTCCATCTGATTCACCATCCAGCCCTCTTCGCCTGCTGAGCTCTCATAGCAATAGTTATGGAGCACTTAAGGAGCCTGTCTCTGCTGTAGTCTCTGCATCTGTCACAGATCTCAGGCCCAGATCTTTCTCAGCCCTGGGAGAAGCCAATTCAGTGACCTCAAGTGTCAAACAGCCAAACAAAGAGGTATGTAACATGCATAAAAAGTCTTTCAGAGAGTTTAGTGCATTAAGTGAATTACACAATACAGAGAGCCAATAAAACTAGTCAAACCTTGAAGTTGCCACAGACTATATTGAGATTCAAATGGTTAGTCAGGGTACGCTTGGCAGAGGCAACTATGGAAATAACACACTGAGTCTTATAGGAGTTTGAATACTTTCTCTACAGTAGTAAATGATGTGAGATGCAGTATTCAGGGAGTTTCAAGACTATTGATACACCTGCCAGTTCATCTTACTACTCCTGCTTTGCTGAATGCTTTGCAGAATATCTTAGTACTTGATTTGCCGCCCCCCCCCCCCCCCCCCCCCCCCTTTTGCTTTATTGACACCAGCCATGCAGCTGGCATGAACTCTCCAAGTTTGTATAAATCCTGAAAAACTATGCTATCCCAGCAGGATCTAAGAGGGTTCCACAGAGTATCCCAAAGGCCGCTGAGATGCAGGAATGCCTTTCAAGAACCCCTATAAGTACAGAGTGAGGCTGGGGTCAGCGGAGTGTTCAGGAAAGACCAATAGAACACATCTGCCCGAGTGTCATCTCAACAACTGCTTCAGTGCAGACAATACAACTTCCAACTTTATAAGTTCCTGCATTAAAAGTATATCCAAACTTTCCAAAGATTTTCTAGACTTATATATTTGACTGATGTGATCTCAGTCTTTTACATTTCAGAGGGATTGATGTGATCACCTTCCTCAAAATCACCTTTACAGTTTTCATTTAAGTGTTTGATGAATTATCTCTATGATGTCGACTTTTTGCCTGAATATTCTTCCTCCTTCTTTTGTAGATTCAGCTTTCCATTGATGCTTCACATTTGTTTGTTTTTTGCCTGTTATATTAGAAAGGTTTAAGAAAAAAGATGCTAAAAGAATTGCTCTGTATATATCTGCTACACTAGAAAATTAATAAGGGATGATTGTTCCAAAGAGCGTAGTTGTTTTTTTCTTTTTCAAGTCTTCCTTTTGCTTTAATCATCTCCTATCCTTAATCCTAAAGCCAACTCCTTAGTAGTAGTCCTTTATGCTGAATCCCTTCATTCAATCTAATTACAGCCTTTTATGGGGCATGCATGTTTTTTTTAATTGTAGAGTCTTTTGAAGTGTTGTCACTCATGGGCTAAAAACACCACTAGCCGTGAAATACCAGCAGACTAATGAGCACTCTGAGAGGGTTTTTTTTTCCTCCTGTCAGTTTTTTAGCTGCTGGCACTGATGTCTGTGATGTTTTTGTGTATTTGCAGGACCAGAAGAAGATGACGTTCAGGTTGCTGATAAAAGCTATTGTCAATATGCCAAGTCACTACCGCTGCCTGTGTGTCAGCCACCTGCTGGGATGGACAGCGTTCCTCTGCAATATGCTTTTCTTTACCGATTTCATGGGACAGGTATTGATTTGCATGTGTCTCCAGTGAGCTTTTTAGAATTTCAAATAGTAACCAATCAATAATCTTATTTAGAAAGCTGGGCCATTTGCGACCTCATAAAGGTTACAATTCTACTTGATATTTATCATCGCTGCGTCCTTTCTTTCACATGTTGCTGTCAGATTGTGTTTCTTGCCAAGGCCTTTGTCTGGTGGAATAGATGAGAAAAAAGTGTTTATTTTTCTAAAGCCTTGAGTTTAGAATTACAGCCAACTCACCACAATGTTTTTGAATGAGGACTGCTAAAATGCCAGCTGTTGCTAGACAGCTGCAACTATAAACTGTACCAATAAAACTTCAGAGCAGATGTCTTCAGCTGGATATTAGTCCAATTAACCACACTGCAAGTGTTATATTTGCACTAAAAATGCTACAAAAGGCACTAACAAAAATGGATCCAGTTCAATTTCTCAAATTAACTGAGCTGATTTCTAAGGTCTACCAATCTCAAAGCCCTTAATGATGCATTACTTTAATCAATTTACATACCAACAAGCAATTTAAGCAAGTTAAGAAAATCATTTTTTAAAAAGGTCATGAATAGAGCCCAGCCAACATGCAATATTTGATGAATTAAAAATCAAATATTTTGATATATTGCTGTTTTCTTCTTTTAGATACAGGAAACCTAAAAAAGATTCCCCTTACATTAATACTTATTTATTCACGATATTACACACCATTTGTTGTTCGTGGTGTTCTGAACACGTCTTCCCGACAGGAAATTGCAGAGTACCTGTTGGTGGATAAACTCAAGTGGTGTTATAAAGAACTACTGTTATTTTTTGCATATCCAAGTGTCAATTTTTAAACAGATATGCACAATATCTGAACAATAGAGGTTTTTTTTTCCCCAATATAAGGTTATTTTCTCTATTTTATCAATTGTTTTACAATTTGTGTGTGTGTGTGTGTGTGTGTGTGTGTGTTGTGATCTAAATGTGTCAAGTAAAATATAAAGGTGCTGCTTTTATTCCAGTCTGTTACAGCTAGTGGTCTGTCTATAGGTGACCATTGGCTTTTGGAAGACTCCTTCCTTCACACTCATTGGCTAACAACGTAGTCATTAGCAATGATTTTTGTGATGTCAGACTGTGAGCAGCATTAGTGCTTGTGAGCTTCTGATTGGCCATCAGATCTAGGAGTCAGGGTTTAATCACCACCTGTTCAATGGCCTTGGTGTGTTCTTGACGGTGATTTTTTTGAATTTTCATATGAACAGCGATAATTTTTCCAAATAAAAACAGAAAATCCTTGCATGTGGAAACCGTCTCAATAATCCAAGCAAACAAAACAAAAACAGATAACATATAATTATCTAATTTACTCAGTTAGTTTGTTTGCTTTGTTTGAATATGGCAATTTAGTCTTTGGCAGAAACAATTAACAAAAATCATATCAGACTTATGTGATATCCCTTAAAATGACTTACGTTCAAATGAGGTAAGGTTCAAAGCAATTCAAAGCAACAACATTAGAGAGGAAAAGCAACACACTGCAACATGTATCTGCGTTCAAGCTCCATTAAGCTGCCTGCTTGTGTGGGGGCAGATGGAGGGTGAAGGGAGGTGCGGCGTGTTGTTATTGTTGTGTGCAATCCTCTGTTGACATGTGCCATTATGATGAATGCTTTCAGTGTCACAGTGTGAATGCTGATCAAAGGATGCTCTTCACACCATGACTCTGCCTCGCTTCATTAAGCACAGATGCACCAACTTATCTAAAATTGCAGGCTTATTTCTTATCTGCAATGAGAAATGCATAGTCAGGCTCCCTGTTCTGCAACAGGGCTACAGATGTTTTGTTCATAAGGAAAATAAAAAAATAAAAGCCTGATTTTAACAAGAAGTTGGCCAGTATCTGATATACAAATCCTTCCTTTTTAAATGACCCTCCTCTCGTTTCAGATTGTGTATAAGGGGAATCCGTACGCCGATCACAACTCTACCGCCTATGCCACATATGAGAGGGGAGTAGAAGTTGGCTGCTGGGGATTGTGCATTAATGCAGTGTCCTCTGCTCTCTACTCATGTAAGTGGCAGTAATGTGTGAGGGGAAGCTATGTGAGAGAGTGGCAGGTGGAAATGGATAACAAAGGGAAATTACTGCTTTTGCTTTGGGATTGCAGGGAACTCCCTTAGCATGCTTTTGCCAAGGCATCCTGACCTGCGTTATTCTGAACACGTAAGTCCACATGTATGCTTCAAACATCCCCTGTTAAACAGCACATGTGAACCTGAGAGAACTGTTGTGCTACATACAGGGTAAAGCTCAGCCAAATAATGAAGGCTTGGCATGAACTCAGCTTTTTTAGTCTTTTGCTGTTGAGAAGGAGTCTTGGCTTCTAGGAAATGTCCAATTATATGTACAGACGGTTTTGGTACATCTAATGTACGCTAATCTAATGTTCACATAATTATCTACCCTGACTCCACACGCCTCATGCGGGTTTGTTGATCCACCAGTAATTTTAACTTTCCGTGACGTACATGTCTGTGTGTTTTCAGATGTGCAGCGCTTCCTCCTCTCATACATCGGTCTGAAGGGATTATATTTTATGGGCTACCTTGTGTTTGGATTGGGCACCAGCCTGATTGGCCTTTTCCCCAACATCATAGCAACGCTCGTCCTCTGCAGTGTGTTTGGTGTCATGTCGAGCACACTCTACACCATCCCATTCAACCTGATAGCAGAGTATCAACGTGAGGAGGAGGTAATAAACTGGCAGTAGAAACACTCACTAGCTAAGGAATTGTTCAGGTTTCCTCAGTTTAAAAGGATCACATGGTTCTTAAATGAGCACATTTGTATATTGTACACGATACTGCATAACTATAGTATTGATTTTCCGTTTTTTCCACAGTGTAAAACATGTTTTGTTGTCAGTTTGCAGATAAATAATAACCCCATACTCCAAAATAATTATCTTTTTCCTAGTATAACTTTTGGTTTTGGGAATGACTCAAATGTAGCCCTAATGTGTCCTTATGTGAAACTGTAACAGGAACAAATTGATTGACAAGCAATCAATCAAGAAAATAATTTGCAGATTACAGTAAAAACATAAAAAGAAATGATTATTTCTGGTGTTTTTTAAGAAGCATACTGTAAGAATTAAGATGATCAAACATTTCTGAATGATGTGAATGAAAACTTCGATTTAAAAGGGTACATAACGACTGGAACATTTAGCGTAGCTACTTCCTTTAATCATGCTTTCCGATCAAAATTGGAGACTAAGATAAAGCATTGCAGTGATGTGCAAAATCTTAAGCCACACCTCAATCTTTATATTTTCGTCAGAAAATGTGCAAAAATATGTCAATATACATGGGAACACGGTATGTAAGGCAAAAACAGAGTGTGTCTGATTCTAATTCGTTTGAAAGTCAATGTTTCGTACGACCACTTTGGTGCTTCAATAGGGCCTGAGCTCTCTCAGGCGGCTTTCTTGTCATGTCTTAGTCTTCAGGCAAGTTCTCCAGGCGCCTTGAAGGACATTCAAAGCCCTTCTTTGGATGTTGGCTGCCCTTTATTCCATGGTCTGTTGAGATGATCCCACACTGCTTCATTTATGTTGAGGTCTTGGCTTTAGGGGGGTCCTTGGTGGCTGATTTTATTTTGTGTTTTTCTATCCGATTTTTCTACCCTGCACTGGCAATGTCTTTGGGATCATTTTGATGCTGGAAAATGAAGCCTCTGCAAATAAGCAACTTTTCAGATGGTATTCCATGGAGGATTAAAATCTGAGGGTACTTTTCTGTATTAATAATTCCATTCATTTTGATAAGAACCCAGACACCTCATGCAGAAATGCAACCTATCACAGAGCCTCCGCTGTGTTGTTACAGATGGCTGTACCAGTCACTGTTGACCATGCCTCCTGACCTCCTCTTTACATTCTGATTTGAACCAAAATTTTCAAATATGGATCCATCACTGCATAAGACCTGCTGCCACTGATTTTCCAGTTTTTATAATTTGGTATTCCTCTGCCTTTTCTCCTTTTCCCTTCCTGCTAACCTTCGACTGAGAACATTTGCATTGAGGCTGCTAAATCTGTCAGGTATGTCAGGTCTCTGCTGGTTTCTTTTTTTTTTTTTTTTTTCTTAAGGACATGACTTTCAGATACTGTACATCTGCTGCAGATTTTTTTTATTTTTCCTTTAGGCCTGCAACTTTTGTCCTCAACTTGGTGTATAGTTTTCTTAAGCACAAACTGCACGCCATGGTGAGATATTCTGAGTCTTTGGATGTTGTGTATCTGTGTTATCTTTGGCATTTTTCATAGATTCAACTAAGGAAATGAGGAAAACAATCCAAAGTTTTTTCATCAGGCTGCTGGTAACAAAGTGTTTAAAGTAACAAGTTAAAAACTGGTTCTTTTTTTGTCTGATATGTGTAGACACGACGCTGGTTCATCTCTTGAGTTAGGTCTCTTTGTATTCTTAAACAAGGTCAGTCAATCTTCTAAAAATGTGGACTGAAAATGAGTGAAAAGGTAGCCAGCATGCACAGACAAACTCTGAAAGATCTTCAGAAAGTCTAAAGAACTATTCCAGGAAAATCTGGCTCCTTGGAAGCAACATATAAAGAAGTGAGGTGTGGCTTAAGACTTGTGCACAGTCCCATATTTTACTCCTTTAAAGTTCAAGTATTTACAAAAGACAGATCAAGAATGAGGCACTTTAAAGCCCCCGAAAAAACTATCCTAACTATTAATCCCATAACACAACTGACTCTACTCCTTCTGGCGGTTTTCTGTAGAAGTATTTAAAGTCCTAATGGAAACCAGAGATATTCACGAGGCTCTCCAAAACCATAAATATATGTCATTATTTATTCATCAATAGAACGAACGACTGAACTGACGTTTTTGTGTTAAATTGTTGTAATGCACCTTTTATACCTGTTAAATGGGGAATTAATTGGTTTAAATATATCAAACAGTAGCAATCATCTGTCAGTCAAGTACACAGGCATTCATATTTTATTGTGAATTTGAAATTGCATCATTCAGTGTTACGTCATTGTTAGAGGCTGTTCTGCAGAACAAGATTTTTGGCAAGATTTCGCCACTTATGTAAGTTACATTTATGCATTTAAATACCAAAAAAATAACCGTATTTCCCGGACTACAAAGCGCACCTGAATATTAGCCGCACAAGCTAAAATCAGGGGAAAATCCTGTTTTGTACATACATTAGCCGCACCTGACTAAAAGCCGCAGGTGTTTCAATGTTGACTTATCATATGTAAGAGAATATACACAAAGGGAATTGTCAGGAAAGAGATGGCTGTTTGGAGACACACCCCTTTTATTAATATTTTGAAAAACAAGTTATGGGTACATATTTGCACAACTTTTTAGGTATATGTAAAAGTAGCGGTAATTACAAGTACGAAACATGTGCTGTGCTTCATAAATGAGTAACAAATGTAGTACATAACAATAACCTACAGCACACCAGAAAAATAGATTCGGACTACCTTTTAGGCTCAAGAAAAGTCAGTCATTCACCACCATCTTCCTGCGCACTAAAACCACCAAAGTCCTCTTCTCCAGTGTCGGATACGAACAGGCTCAGGATGGCTTCGTCATCCACTCTCCGCTTCTCTCCTTTGTTGTCACTTTCAAAACCAAAGAAATCCTCGTTGTCAGTGTCAGAGTTGAACACCCTCTGAAGGGCCGTGGCGGTGTCCTCCTCTCCATCATGCAGCAGTCCAGCCCTTCGAAATCCGTTGGTGATCGTGGATGTTTTCACACTTTTCCACGCTGTCAGATTCCACCGAAGTTGAGCATAACTTGCTTTTCGCAAGTTTATTGCCGCTCGTCATCCACGCCTCCCGCTGAACGCGTAGCGCTACTTTGAAGCTTGTTTTTCGCGCTACTTGTAGGGCACTATGTTGCCTGGCGGATGGACATGTGACCAACATACCACTCTTGAACCCCGATACTGTGTGTCTGATCACATGCCCTTCCGCCAGGCAACGTAGTGCCGTACAACAGCGGAACAAACAAAACAAATCGTCTTACGATATCACAAAAATCATGGACAATCCATAGAAAAGCCGCACCTGACTAAAAGCAGCAGGGTTCAAAGCTTGTGCAAAAAGTAGCGGCTTATAGCCCGACAATTACGGAAAATAAAAGATCAGATTTTCATTTTAAAGGTTTGGAATAACACTAAACTTCTTTTCCCTTTTTTTAAGTGTCCACATAAATGTTTTAATACCGCTTATAGTATTGCTGCAACATTCTCAAAAAAGTTTATATAGTTCATCTATAAAACATTGGTTTATAATGGAGCACTGTAACAAAAAATAATTTCCCCCAGGGATCAATAAAGTATTCTGATTCTGATAAACTGCAATGTCATTCATAAGTGGTTGCCTCAAAAATCAATTGTTTATTTTTTTCTGTCACGGTCAATCAATACCTGATTGAACTAAATCAGGTGAGAGTTTGATGGAATTCAACTTGCAACAACTGAAGCGAGGCTGAAAAGAATCTATCTTTTTAAGAAGCTGTTTCTTCATATTCTCAGAGCCGTCTGTTTATCCAGCTGTTTGTTTGTGTTTTTTGCCACAGCCTCTCTGATTAAACTGAAATTGATGTTTCCATATATTGCTCTCTTGTTTTCCCCTCCCCGCCATCCTCCTCTTCTCTAATAAACCTACAACCTCCTGTGCTTCCAGCAACAACTGAAGCTGCACGGAAGCAATAAAAGTCCTCGAGGTTCGGGAATGGACTGTGCCGCCCTCACTTGCATGGTCCAGTTGGCTCAGATCATCGTGGGCGTGGGGCTCGGTGCTCTGGTCAACGCGGCAGGAAGTGTGATCGTGGTGGTCCTCTCGGCTTCGACCATGTCTCTGCTCGGCTGCATCTTCATTGTCCTCTTCATCAGATATGTGGAATGAATGATTCTGCTCAAATACAAATTTTAATGATATTGTTTTAAATAAACAATGATTGCTAATTATATCATCATAACGTCTGCAATTTTTAATCTTACCTCAGTGGCCAATTAACTGCTAATTATGACAATTTTTTTTAGGTTTCTCTGGTCTGATAGATCCTAAAAATGGTCTTTTTTGGCTAAAACAGCAACTGATATCTTCTTCAGCTCTTGTCTCGTGGTGCTGCAGGCCAGATATTTGCCACATTACAATGCACATAAACAATTTCATGTAGCTATTGATACTGTTAGTTCATTAAGCAACAAAGTTTCACAGCAGTAGTCTAAAGTGCTTGCAGGCATCTGGATCTCTTTTAGCTTCTTGGAGACATTTCACCACCCATCTGCAAAGGGTTCATGACATGAAGACACCAAACCAAGAGGGGTTTTCACTGAAATCCACATTGCTGAATGATCTGTGCGCCGGCATGACTGGTTGACAAATGGCCCGGAATAGTGAAGGGACCAATAGTGAAGGAATTGGACAGGAACAGATCAATAAGATCGAAAAAATCAACAGCACAGCAGAAGTATAGACAGTGGTTGCAGTGGATGACTTCATTACTTTTAAAACTCTGCTTCAGCTCTTTGTATGCTATAACTTCACTCATCTCTGCTCTGCCACGTCTGAGCCATAATATCATTCATTTCATTTCATTTCATTCAGTATTACAAAAAAGCCAGAGTAGCCTTGCAGGTCAAATTTTATCAGTCACACCTGTTAATGCAGCTCCCGTCTCCTAGATCGTGGCACTTGTTAGTGTGGGTTGGTTTTACAGGCTTGTACAATTGGTCCCAATGGAAGATATTAAAGGCTAGAACAACCAATTAGAGCTTTTTGGACAAAGGGTAAGACACCTGGATGTCAAGTCAGGCTCGCCCACATCAGCTCCAGAACCCTGTATTATCTACAAGGTAAGACTCATAGATTAAGACTTTTTTTTTTCAGAGAGCCAAAATCAACTTCCTGTATAGGAGTTTTGTGGGTGTACTGATCAACAGTATAAAGCATTGCCAATAAGAGCAGAGGATCCTACAAACTGATGCACGACATGGTTGTAAATACTATCACTAGGAGTTTTTACGGCAATGACGGATCTTGGAGCCTCTCTCCTGGAAGTTAGCATACGCTAGCAAAGACATGGCAGCAAAAGGTTAAGACATTAGCAAGCAAGGCTTTATATTATCAGCACACATAAATTACAATAATTTGTGCCTGAAAACATGTTAGTTGATCAATCACCAATGACGTACAATAGATCTGGGACTTACAGATGAATTGCAGTTAGCAATACTAAACAATACTACCCAGTAAAACTATCCAATAACATCTATTTAATTTTAATCTACCTACAAATACCTGTAATTCACCATAGTTGATTTTAATTAGAGATCTTGTCTTTATCCCTTTTTTCTAGTGTTCATGTTCAGCTAAGCCGAACAACTGGTGACTTTAGCCCTTTCAGTGTTGTACAATTGAGAAAGAGAGTGTTAACAAGTTTCATGACAAACTATTCATTTATGGACTGCTGTTTTTTTCTTCTATTCGGGTTGCAAGGAGTGTTAAATTTGCAGCTGCATCATTAGAAATCATGTCAAATTTTGACATATTTTCGATTTACTGTCCAAAGCTATGTCCCATTTAGGTAATTGGTAACACAACGACCGAGACTGCCCCGGCTTGGACAGTCTCGGTCGTTGTGTCCTTGGGCAAGACACTTCACCCGTAGCCTACTGGTGGTGGTCAGAGGGCCCGGTGGCGCCAGTGTCCGGCAGCCTCGCCTCTGTCAGTACGCCCCAGGGTGGCTGTGGCTACAATGTGGCTTGCCATCACCAGTGTGTGAATGTGTGTGTGAATGGGTGGATGACTGGATATGTAAAGCGCTTTGGGGTCCTTAGGGACTAGTAAAGCGCTATATAAATACAGGCCATTTACCATTTAAAATATTTCTCAAAGGCTCTCAGGTTAATTTTTTGAATGTAACAGACAATTTTTTTGACTCAAGGATGAACTGATTACAGTTAGTTAGTTATCAAGGTGACTCCCACACAGAACACAGTGAAAATTTTTAACAACAAATATGGACATTAGGACAAAATATCACACCACTGTCTAAAATGATCAAATAAAGAAGTAACAGCATTTTGAATCAAACCAACTCGTGTTTATGTTATTGTTTTTATTATTTATTTAGTGCACACCCAAGAAGGGTAGAGACAAATGCTCTGTTATATTGTGGTTCACCAATTACATGATAAATAAAACAGAAAATCTAAACTCAAGAGAATGCAATTTGACCCGCGTATGTTTGCCCATTTACAGAAAACATATTTCTAAAGGTGCTGCTGAGATTAAATTTTCACCTGATGTCGGTAACAACTCGATCCAAGCATGCAAAGAAATCAAACTATAAATGTCACTAAAATTGAACTCGTTAGATGCCATAATACACCACGTTTGGAGGTCAAGAGGCACTGCAAATCACCCCCAAAACACCATACCAACAGTCAGGGGCGATTTTAGCCCATTTTTGGGGTGCTGAAGCACCCCAAAAATGAATGAAAGCACCCCAAAGATTTCTTACTTTTTTTGACAATATTTGCTGTTTGTGAAACACACTACTAAAAATATAAAAAGCATACAGTACTTAATTGAGATGGAACACTTTAACAACAAAAGTATAGATAACCCAGTGTATAGATAACAGTGTTTCAATATTTATATCTTTTATTAGATGTGCATGTGGTTTGGTTATTTGCCTTTTGGTTGAAAGTACACTGAGAGAGGACTTTTTTATTAGTGATTTTAAAAATATATTTGTTTTAATCTAATTGAATACAATCTATTTGTGTATGATTGTCAGTCCAAAGAGGGAGAGAGGAAAGAGGAGAACATGAGGAGAAAGTACAAGGTCAGGACGAACCAGGTAAGAAAACAGACAGGGAACAGTGACAGGCACAACAGAAACTGTTAAACTGCCAAAGAAAAAAAAACACAACTAATTTTACTCGTACAATCTGGAAGTTGTGTTCTCCCTATATTAAAGCTGCTATACAGAGTCTGCAAAACAAACTGGGTTGTCAGCCCTAGCACTGCATTACCATGTTGAACTTCAGTCAGAGGAAGTCACGGTTGCCAAAAACTTTTTGAATCTCAAGAGTGAGGCTGGTGCCATTCCAGATATGTTAACATTGTACAATCTTCTGGATAATCAGATCTTCCCCACACTGAAAACTGTTATTCAGGTTGCCCTAACAAACCCAGTTAGCAGCTGTAGCTGTGAGAGGTCTTTTAGTGTCTTGAGTCAGCTCCATACCTGGCTGAGAAGGACCATGGGTCAAAGCAAACTCCAGCACCTGGCTGTGATGTCAGTTGAGAAAGAGATGCTTGAGAGACTTGACCACCAAAATGTGATAGACAGATTTGCCAACCTCAAGGTGAGGCGACATAGGATAAAAGAAAAGAAAAAAATCTGCAGAGCCATAGTAGCATCTGCACTAAACATCTTTTCATACATTGTATACATTGTACCAAAGGCCAAGGTGTCTCATTTTTCTAATTTTTTAATAGTATTTTGTACATTTGTACATTTCAAGGACTCTATTTTTGGAGTGTATTTTTTATATATCTGTATTATATCATACATACACTTTAAAAGTGAATCTCTGTCCAAAAAATGCACCCAGTTTACTTTTTACTCACTATGAGAATCATTTTCATCATCAGTTTTTGTTTTTTTGTTTTTAAATTCCAATCCATTCTTCTTTAGCAGCATTTAAATAACCTTTATCAGATTTGATGGTTTTGTTACAGACTGGTCAAAAAAGTGTTTAGCTTTTCTTGCACAAATGTGGGATTAAATTGTGTTAAAATGTACAAAACAGTGATGTCATGTTTTGTGACGAGGACCCAGGCACAGAGAGACTTGATGAATTTAAGAATCTTATGATTTAATAAAGAAATTTGCAGACTTGCACAGAGATGGTAAAATTATGATGACTGATAATGGAGATGAAGACAACAGACGATGAGGACAGGGAGGAACGGGGGTTTAAATGCACTAAGGAGACAGTCAGAGGGAACTCAGGAAACTGGAGACATTTAAGGATGCAGGGACTGACAGAGACAGGGAAGAAGGCTCATCATGACGAGTAAAGTTTTTCTTGCCTGGATGGGCAGCTCTCTGGGTGCTCAGCACCCCCAAAAGCTCTGATTCTAGCCAACAGTGTAGTTTGGAGGTGGGAACATCCCCGGTGTGGGGCTGATTTTCAGCATACGTGAATGAACTGGACGAATGAACGGAAAACGCACTGAGACGTTCTTGATAAAAATATGCTGCCATCTAGCAGGATGATGAAGATGAAACGAAGGTGGACGTCTCCCGTTTCAAGACAGTAATCCCAAAAGCACAGCCAAGGAAATTCTCAAATGGTTTCCGAGAAAGAAAATTAAGTTGTCATCTAGAAAGTATTAAATACATTTCATCAAGCTTGCTCAGTACTTTTTCTCTGTGTCATTTCTCATTATCAAACATAATTTATCGACATCTATGGTTTAATTTCATTGCATGTGTGGATTGGATTGTCACCAACATCTGGGGAGAATCTTTAGAAATATATTTACTTGGCAAATTGGTGACATATTAAATACTTATTTTACCCACTTCCTATATGTATTTGGAGATTATGTATTGGAATTTCAGGAGCGGGGCCACGCCTCCAAACCCGCGTCTTCCGGTTGTCATCTATATAGGTTACCCCCTTCGGGGCCTTCCCCAGACCGCAGCTCAATTCATGTCCAAGCGTTCACCTTTACCTACTAAAACCTAAAAATGAGGACGTGAGCCCAGCTAGTGAAATATAATAACTGGAAAGTTGCTACATCTGAAACCTACACAAACGCAGTATTTCACAGATTTGAGGTAATTCCAAAAAAGTTGGGAAGAATGTAAATAAAAAAGGATCTGCAAATCCCATAAATCCAGATTTTATTCACAATAGAACATAGAAAACATGTCAAGTGTTTGAACTGAGAAAACATTCAAGCGAAACATTAGTTCATCTTGGGATTTGATAACAACAGCATGTCTCAAAAAAGCTGGGCAATAAAAATAAAACGCTTGAAAAACATTTGGTGCTAAAAAGAAACGGTTGGAGAAACATAATAAACTAACTAGGTTCATTTGCAACAGGTCTGTAGCCTGAGTGGGTATAAAATGAGCGTCTTAGGAAAAGTTCCACGTGGACAAAAACTGGTGAAATTGCACTTCTTTTTCTTATACTAAAATTTACTGGTTTCACTGGTCTGGCCGTACATGGCCTTGAATGCAAAATGGTCTATAATATCATCAAAAAGATTCATAAAATCAGAAAAGTTGATTTGAATTCGACTGAGGCAAAGTGGAAAACTGTTCAGTGCTCCCATCAGTGCTCATTTAAAAAGTCTGCATCTCTGATGGAATTAAGGTGCATTAGTACCTATGAAATTGGCGGATCTGAAAAGACACCATCATTGATGAAAGCTTTTAGAGTTCCATCCAGGTGACATCTTTTTCAGCGAGGTTCTCATGTATTTCAGCGAGACAGTGTAAAACCACACCCTGCATGTATTACAACAGAATTGATCATAGTAGAGTCCAGACACTGAACTGAGCTGTCTGCAGTCAGACCTTTCACCGGTTGAGAACATTTAATGCAACATGAAATGGAAAATATGACAAAGAAGAGCCAGGAATGGAGCAGCATCCCTCTCCCAACTACTCTCCTCAGTTCCCAGCTGTTTATAGACTGATGTGAAAAGAAGAGAGGATGCCACACTGTGGCAACTTTTTAGACATGTGTTTGATGCAGACAAGTTTTCCTCAGTTTATTATGTCTTCTGCGTTCTACTGCGAATAAAATATGGCTCTACAAATTACTGCATTCTGCTGTTATTTACATTTTGCACAATGTCCCAACTTTTGAAATTGGTGTTGCACATTTATAGCCAATTGAGTGAATAAGATAAATAGAGTTCACAACAAAAAAGCCTTTGCAGATTATCTAATCATATTTGCATCAATGTCCTTTACATCCAGACCCATGTGAGGAGGAGATATTAGATCGCCTTCTGAGCAATGAATATTACATTAAAATTTCTAATCATGATTTTAATTCAAGTCATTTTTTATTACTTCCATCAAAGGGGATTTTACTTACTTTCCACAGGTCCCATGATATGTGTGCGTGCACTGTGGGTTTCAGATTGAACACCCACATGAATCATTTCTCTGGTGTACTAATTTAAAACCGAGGTCCTGGAGCTGTTTGGCATTCACTTCACTAGATTAGCCTGTTGCCATGTGTATATATATTCTCTTCATTCCATAATGTTGGTTATTTTTGTGGGTTTGCAAGACACCTGTTAGTATTTCGGTGTTTTTGTTTCTTTTTCTGTCACTGTTTTCTGTCATGGGCTCACAGCTTGAACAGACGACGAACTGAAGGCTCTGGAGGCATATTAACCAAATGAGTCTTTAAATGGTCTTAAGCACTTAATTGACTGTATTATTTTTTTTTTTTTTTTTGGGGGGGGGGGGGGGGGGGTTCAATGTGGACACATAAATAGCTTTTCAGGGAGGATTTTATTCTGCTCACACTGCATCATTAACACGTGAGAAAGGGAGGAGAGGGAGGAGACTGAAGCTGTCAGTGAAATGCCATTTTTGACTGCTTTTAAATTCGATTTATATTTACTGAGAACTTTGCTCTCTGTTTATTGAAAGTCATCGCTGCCCTCTCAGCGAATGGATGTGAGTAAATGAGATCTGATTATGTGCTCCCATCTAGCAGTCACAAGTGGTGGGGTTGAGTGGGGTGGTGTTTTTAGAGGAATTATTACTCATTCTGTGATAGGTTGTGGTCACTCTCATTTTGGCATGTAAAGGTATACGTTTGTATTTTGATTTCTAAATAATGGAGCTTGAAATGAAAACACTTTTAAAAGCACGTTTTTCTAAATTCATCAAATTGCAAAAAAGAAAATCAAAACAAAAAGCAGCTAAATAAAAATGAATCTCCCATTTAATTTATTTTTAAAATTCAGTAAATTCTGCAGTAGCAACAAATATATGCAGTGTCCGTCATACTTAATTATAACACCTCTTCTCCATATGCATCAATCAAACTTTGCCTCCCACAGTTCAAAACATCAGTCTATGCAGCCCTCCGTGGACCCCCCTCCCCCCCCAACACACACACACACACACACACACACACACACACACACACACACACACACACACACACACAATCAGCACAGGTCTGTGAAACATTCTCTGTAACATTATAGTGGCATTTAACAACTAAATGTCATTCAAGATAAGGACGGGGCGAAGATGAGTAAATGTCTCACATTTTGTTGATGCACCTTACCTGCACATTTAATATATGTTTTGACACCTTATTAAAATATGCGTATTTTCTTATAGGTAAGAACGCCAGTAAGTTGGCTTTTTAAAATCTCAACCAGGGTGAAGCCAAAGTAGCATTTCTGTGGACAAACATGAGTCATAAGCGCTTCTGTTTGACGTTTTTCCTCCTCCAACTTGGACAGCTGTGAGGCAAACAAAACTGACCTGATTGATGTAAATGTGTATGAATACAACATCACAGAGGATTTAAAACGTGCCTTAGATTAAGCGCTGTTCTGGGGTAGGTCTCGCCTGTCATTGTAAATCACTTCCCCGGGAGGATAAAACACCACTGCGGGCTCCTCGGGTGCGCACACGGGGACCAGGACCTGCCCTTGCTCGTCCGCCTCCGGCTTTGTGGTGGCTGTGATCGGTCTTAAGGTGGTCAGAGTCGGCGAAGTCATCCGCCAGAAGAGTTTTTTCAGCGCTTTTCTGAACTCCCGCCTCATAAGACAGTACAGGATGGGATTCAGGCAGCTGTTGGAGTGCGCAAGGCACACGGACACGGGGAACACGTACACTTGCATGCTGTAGTACTCGTAACTGAAGTGAACCACGTTGAGTTTCACGAGGATGCCCCAGGCTGTGAGAGCCTGGTTGGGCAGCCAGCACAGAAAGAAGGACAAGACCACTATGGTGACGGACTTTGTGACTTTGGCGCGTCGCTTGGCGCTCGAGGTGTTGATGTTTTTGGAGGTGATGAAGCGCAAAAGGAGCAGGTAGCAGGCTGAGATGATGCCCAGAGGCACCACGAAGCCAAGCAACACTTTTTGAGAGTGATAGAGCGCGAGCCAAAACTGCGCCGATCCGTTGGTTTCCGGGAATTTGACGAGGCACAGGTCCTCGTTGGAAACTGTCACCGTCGTGGAGAAAACCGCGTGCGGCAGAGCGGCGGAGACGGCGAAAACCCAGATGATAACGGTGATGGACCGCGCGGAACAGCAGTGAGCCCGCCTCCGCCTGCCTTTCAGGGCAGACGCGAGTGACCAGTACCTCGCCACGCTCATGGCGGTCAGGAAAAAAACGCTGGCGTACATGTTCATTGCCGTCACATAGGACACTATCTTGCACATCGCTTTGCCGAAAAGCCAAGTGAAGTCCAAAGCGTTTTCCACAGCCCAGAAGGGCAGAGTCAGGACGAACTGGAAGTCAGTCACCGCCAAACTAGTTACGAAAAGGTTGATGGAGGATTTTTTCCACACATGTTTAGACTTCATTAAGTACAAGACCAGCAAGTTTCCAACCAGACCCAGCGCGCAAACCAGAGAGTAAATGATCGAGATGATAATCCTTACAACAGCGGCTCCATCTCCCACAGAGTCAGCTTTCTCAGAGTCTGGCAGGTGGAGGTAGTCCTCGTACGAGCTGTTGGTCGTGTTGAAAACATAGCTCAAGTTAAAGGAAGCAGCATAGACAATCCCTGGCGAGCCTTCATAAGCAGTGTCGCTAAATTCTCCAGACATTTTTTAATTAACTTTTATCCACGAGAGTGTTTAAGTCATGATCAAATCCAAATGACTCGCACCACTGAAATAATCTTTGTATTTGGCTCTATGTGCGAGTTTTCTGCGAAACAAAAACAAATAAAATGTTTCTGTGCGCACAGGCGACACAGTTCTTCACGAGCTTGTTGTGTTGCTTTGAGATTTTGTCAGTGCGCCTCATCTCTCCAAGAAGCTTCCTGACGCAGCTCACGTATAAACGTGGCGCTGTCTTTGGTTCTGGTCCTTGGTGCAGATACCACGAAGAGGGTGGGGGTGGAGGGGTGTTCCACGGACAAGAAAATTCAGAGCATGGAAATAAATTGTTAAAAAAAATTGAAGTGTCTTTATTTTATGCATGAATGTATTTATTTCTTCAGATCATCTGGAACATTTTCTTCCTCACATCGCACTCTCTGTATCATGCACAAACCCTACACACAAACATAAACACCGATTGTCAGACACAATAAAAGACGATTTCTTGAAGGCAGTGTTTTATTATGAATCTTTTTCCTCTTATACTGATTCCACTTCAGAACAACCTTGTGCGCAAGTAACCTGAAAGTCAGAGAGTCACCTGCCTTAATGCCGCATGCATGTGACACGACAATGTCGTTCATCATACAGTCGCACAACCTTCAAAGACACACTATCGTGTGGAGTTTCGAGGACACGCGCTTGGCAACATAAACTTTAAATATCACTGGAACCTGCTATTATTCCTGCACTACATTAAGAGTCACAAGAGTGGTCCTCACAGCTATTCAACATGCAGCTGAACGAGAAAAAGAGTAGTTACGATATAATTGCCAGTTTTTTGGATCAACTTGTGTATCAAATTCACCTCTTCTTTTCCCGTTCATCAAAAAGTAGCCACTGAGGGGATAAACAACCAATTCTGTACCCGTTTCTACAAAATAGATTACTCAAAATGTGAGCTATTACTCCAAAAGACAAATGGAAAAAAGGATCTTCTATGAGTTCACCTTGTAGTCTCAATTTTGACTCATTTTTTGCACATTTTTGAAGTTCCCACATCAGCTCATCGAAGCTTCAAAGAAAACAAAAATTAACCTTCAGAAAGTTGCACAAAAATCTTTCGAAATGAATTTTTTCTAGGAATGAACAAGCCAGTGTCACTTGCATGCCACGTTTCCTCAGTTGTGTAATCCACAGTGGTAAAGAATCTTTAGATCTTTTGTCAGAACGCAGCAGACTCTTTCTTACTGCTGACAGTCTCCTCCTACGTGTTTCAGTAACTAATTACTGATTACTTCCCCAAAAAAGTAATCCCGTTACTTTACTGATTACTTATTTTCAAAAGTAATTAATTACTTAGTTACTTTTTTAAAACACGATTTACAACCTGAAGAGGTGATAAAGCGATAGATCTTTCAGCCCAATTCTACTTTTTCTATATAATCCATCATACAAAATGTAATCAAATGGAAAAGTCTCTTTTTTTTAACTTGTTTTATCAGTTTTAATCTTTTAACTTTATGCATCAAGCAAAAATTTAATTATATGCAACATTCTCTGACTTGAATAAATTAGTTTAAGATTTAAACCTATTTTCTACACATTCCAGCACATAAAATAAAATATTTTTAGTGTTTACACTCACTCTTTCAAATAGATGCAAGTAAAACACAGCAGAAAATAAATAAAGTCAAAGACTAGCGGTCCTGTTGCTCTATTTTCACCAGTAAAGCAGGACTGTGGTAGGCGGAGGTTTACCCTGGTGCAGGTGTGCCGCGGTCAGTTGAAGAATCCGCGAGTTTCTCTGTGAATTTCCCATTACGTCATTTTGCACTCCGTGCTTGCTTGGAAGTTTAGGGGTTTTTTCGCTGTAAAAAGAAGTTTTCTTCCCACGCACGATGGACGCTAATGTTTTTGTCACTTTTTATGGAATCAAACTCAAAGTAAGGTCAGTACTTCCACGCTTTAAACGCTGCACGCTCATACTCTCTCCCACAATCGATATGTGGTCCATTGTTGATCTGCACACAGCTGTTGTCACTAAAGGCGTGTCACTAACGGCGCACTCGCTTACGTCACTGTCGTGAGACATTCTCGCAAAAAATCACGGTTTTAGTAACGCAGTGTTCCTACGGGAAAGTAACGGTAATCTAATTACCGTTTTTGCAATAGTAATCCCTTACTTTACTCGTTACTTGAAAAAAGTAATCAGATTGCAGTAACGCGTTACAAGTAACGCGTTACTGCCCATCTCTGGTTTTCACTAACAGTAAATTCCTGCTGTATCTGACTATTATGTGTATTATGAGTAGAAGTGACTGCTATTGTGCATCGGAGTGCAGAGCTGAACCAATCACAGCCGCAGCGTCACGTCACGTGACTTGTTACGTACAGCACAAGTGCCAAGCCGCACATGTTTATTTGTTTGGGAAGCAGCCAGCCACCCTACCGCCCGGGTAATGGAGGAAATGAGTGTGCCGACTAGAAAAATCAACCGAGCGTGACCGAAGGTTACCGAAGAGAAAACAGATGATGGTTCCAATGCCGGAGAGATTGTCGAACGGAAGAGCCAGAGAAGTTCCGTAGTGTGAAGGTATTTCGGCTATTTCAAGTCTGACAAAAAACAGAATAGCGTGCACTGTAAATTGTGAAAATGAAAATAAATAAATAAATTACATAGCACTGGACACAATCCAGGCACAGCAGAAAGAGCATTAATAAATGCCTAAGTATGCAAATATTTAGTATATTATTTGGCGAACTTCATCAAACAAAGCAGCTGAGAAAAAATCTATATATACTTGAGAAGTTTCTACCAGCAAGTTTGCGTTTCAATACCAAGACTGTATATAAAAGATGGGCGTAGCTTCAGCGTCTCAAAAGAGAAGCTAATGCAGAAGTGCCTGTAAGCCTGAATTCCTTTTAAAGGCCACCAGGGGGCAATAGCAACAGAATTCTCTCACAAATTCATGGCTTCAGTGACTCATTTTTGGTCATACTGATTAAGAAATTATCCATTTTGTATATTTTGATCACCCTAATTGTCAGTGATGTGCTCACTGACTCTTAACTGACAAGTTATTAACCAATGAGCATATGGTTTCTGCAGATCCCTCGCTCCACCATGTCTGTTTTTAAAACATCAAAACGGTAATGAAAAAATGTTCATCTTAAGGTTTAATAATAGGAGTTCACGGACCGACGGCTGTGTTACATTAGTAGTAGTAACTATCTGGTTCATTTAAATCTACCCCTGGTTTGTCTTCCACCTTGGTGTGATTCACGTGGGCAGGTGTGAAGACGGTAATTGGACTTAAGTGTGCACCAAAACCACAGGGCCAAGAAGACCTTTAGAGAAGGTGGCCTCAGTCCAATTCCAAAAGACTAAATGCCTTCCCAATGCCAGGTATGCTTTGCATTCTGGGATGTAGCAGGTTGCCACAGATGTGCAGCGTACACAAACAGTCAGCCATAAAATTAATGTAAATTGTAATCCAGTATGCCAGAACACAGCAACTTCTTCCTGCATTTACTTGTTTGTTCTCGGTGTGAAACACCTGCAGATTGCTAATCTGGTTTAGGGTTTATTCCTTTTTTCTTTATTCGTTTAACTTTTGTTTCATAAAGGTAAGATTTGAATTAACCAAACTAAGATTGTTCCATGAATCAAATTCACTGCCAGCATTTTCCATTATGTTGGACACATTCCCATTTAGCTTGATGGGCACCACCTGATAAAATTGGTTTTAATGTGATCTAACAGCAACTTACCCGCTGCTAATGCAGAAAACCCAATGCAACCCAAGTTTAATCTCTTATTCCAAGAAAACAAAATCTGAAGGCAATTCAGCTTTTAGTTCTTAACCTCATGTGGAGTTTAGGAGCACTAGGACTGCTTGACATTAGTGCTCTACATTTTTAAGCTAACTTTATGTCGCGGCTGAGGCAGCAGTCATGTGGTAGAATAAATGAGGACCCAAAATGCAGACGGCGGTGGAGATGCGAGGGGAAGTTTATTTACACTGAAAATAACAGAGGTGAGGGCAGAACTGGGCCCTGTTTCAGGAAGCCAGTTTAGTGGAAAAACTGAGTAAGTATACCCTGAGTTAACGAAAACTCTGGGTTTTCGGTTTCACAAAGCGAGTTCAGCTGCAGCCTGAGTGAGTCACTATGACGACACACTCCGTGAAGCTAACCTGCCCCCTAGCAGGTTTACTACAACTAACCCTGACTGTCTCCGCCCCTTTGTCGGAAACCTGACAGTAGGAAGTGTCGGACATGGCGTGCCACTTCCTTGAAGAGCCAGTAGATCGTGAAGCCCAAATTCTCCGCAGAGCTCTCCGCCGGGAGAGAGTGATCAGAGCGCGTTTGGACATTTTATCATTTCCTGATGATTTTCTGTGCGAACGTTACCGTTTCTCAGCACAATCTATAATTTATTTGGATAACATCCTCAGGCCATATATTACGCATGTGACACATCGCGGACATGCTCTCAGTTCATTGCATATTATTTGTATTGCACTTCGGTTTCTTGCAAACGGGAGCTTTCTGTATAATATTGGTGACGCTGAGCACGTTTCCAAGGCTACCGTCTGTCGGGCAGTCAGGAATGTTACAGTTGCACTGAAACGTCTCCTGTACTCGTTTGTGGTGTTCCCCGGTCATAGACCCACAAGATTTATCAAAGAGGGATTCCACAAAATTGCAGGTATCAGGATGACCAAAACTTAATGTATGATGTGGTGATACTTGGACTACTACTTAAATTGCACATTTATTTTCAGGGTTCCCAGGCGTGATTGGCTGTATAGATGGCACTCACATTCCAATCATTGCTCCTTCAGTAAATGAAGGAGACTATGTGAACAGGAAGTCTTTCCACAGCATTAATGTACAGGTACATGGTTCCCTGTAGCATGTCAAACTAACAAATTATTTCATTATAGTAATGGATGCTAATTTGTGTTCTCTGCACTGTGAAGATCATATGTGATGCTGCCAACATTATCACAAATGTGGAAGCCAAGTGGCCAGGCTCTGTCCATGACTCACAAATATTCCGTGAATGTACACTGAGCACAAAATTTGGACATGGTGAGTTGAGAATACTTTAAAATATATAAAGACCAATTGCTTCAGGGACATTTGAACTGAAGTGTATCCTTCTGTCTTAGGAGAGTTCACTGGCTACTTGCTTGGTGATAGGGGGTATCCATGTTTACCCTATTTGCTTACCCCTTACCCTGACCCTGAACCGGGCCCACAGCAGCGATATAATCTGGCTAATTGCAGGACAAGAGCCAGAATTGAAATGACTATCGGAATGCTTAAGGCCCGGTTCCAGTGCCTGCAAAGACTCAGGGTCACCCCAGAAAGGGCATGTGACATTATTGTGGCATGTGTGATTCTTCACAACATTGCCACAATTAGAGGAGAACACTGTCCTTCTGAACCAAACATCAGCAGTGATCCAAACCATGAACATCCTGACCCTCCCACGGACATACAAGATGGAAGCGCAGTCAGAGACACCATATGTCACAATCATTTCCTTTGACCCATCACCTCAACATGTTGAAAGAAGAATAAACAGATTTTTTGTTCAACTGGCTTTATTGGTCGCCTGTGTTTCCTGTACACAAAGTATTAAAAGATGTAAACCTCATAAAGTGTCTCTGTTGCTTCCTCCTCTGTAACAGCTGTCAATGTTTCTTCATTATTTTCCTGTAGTAAAGAAATAGACAACATTGCTGTTCTACTGTAAACTCATATAATCTGTGGAGTATTACTCACAACTGCATGTTGGTCTGGCTCAACAGGAGGCTGCACCAGATGCAGTACACCATCACCATCAACTGATAGAATATGAGGTTTATACAGGTCACTTATGACTTACAAGGGACCAAATGGCAATTAACAAACATACCAAGCACCTTACACTTCATTGTCATTATGCTCTCAAAGACAACCAAGGCTGAGGGAAGGCAAAATCAGTAGGAAAATAACTTCACTACAAAATAATCCATTATGGTAAAGAGTTTATCAAATGAATGAGTAGCACTGCAAAGGTGACTGTGAAGAAAGGATGTATGCACATCATGTATTATTTTGAATTTACCCCTTATGTAGGCACTTGTGTCTTGCGGGGTTATTGACTCAGAGGATGTCCCCGCAGAGATGCCTTCGGCCACAGGGCGCCCACTGTTTTGGCTGAGGGCCAACTGCTCAGCCTCTGTGAGTGGTGGTGGTGGAGGACCCCCACCTGTTTTTCGGGCCTCCGCTTTTTTTCTGTTGGCTATAACGGGCCACATTTGAGCATACAGAGTAAGCAAATATGTACTTGTAATGTGCTCAGATAATTTCAATAAGTGCTTACAGAAAGAAAATTAATGTAGCCTCTAACTGCAATTGATTTACATCGGACAAACAGACCAAGCACTATGGCTCATAATACAATTACACCTTACCTGTTTGGACTATATTTTTATATTTCATTTTTACTTGCTGCCAGGAACGTTTGGGGCCTGTTGGGTTGCACCTGCGCTCACATCACATCACAAAATAAAATGTATAAAATAACAAATAAAATAACATATGATAAAATAACGTGATAAATGGGTGGAAATCCCTCGATCAATGTTTATATTAACACTCACGCATTGACTCTGTCGGCTTTGTTTTGCCATGCATGCTCTCTTTCTTTTGCAGCTGTGGCTGTGTTACTTTTTTCCGCGGAATTTGCATGTTATCGGCATATGCTGCCATCAGAATTTCGGCCTCAAGCGCTGTGAAATACATTGACCGCGCCTTCTTTCCCTCCGTCTCCATGGTGACTCGCTTAATCTGTGCTCCGCTTATCAGGGCTTTATGTATCCTCGTCCGCGCGCTTCACTTGGGGTTAAAGCAACTCCGCGTTGACTGAACTAATTGTTATCAGCCTTTCTGAAACCGAATATTCCGAGTTGGACAGTTCGGGGTTACTCAACCGTGAGTGTCGTTTTTCACTCTGAGTTTTCCAAACCGGCTTCCTGAAACAGGGCCCTGAACATAAACCTAAACTGGGTGAAACTAACAAACAAACCTGGGACATAAGGTCAGCGGGAGAAACTCAGAGGTGGCAGATGAGGACGGCTAGACAGAGAGCGAGAGAGAGAGAGAGCGAGAGAGAGAGCGAGAGAGATGCAGAGGACCATGGAGAATAAACACAGACAATCTGACAACAAGCAGAAGCCAACACACACTATAAATACACAGCAGGTAATGAGGAGATGACACACAGGGGTTGACACAGCTGACACTAATGGACATAATGAGAAGCAGACCTACAAAGTAAAACCGGAAACACACAGACTGTTTTACAACACCAAATGCAGGGACCCGAACGGAGCACAGAGGGAAGACACGGGTAGGGATAATAAACACAACAACCAAACCCAAAGAACTAATACAAATTCAGAATAAACACCAAACACAAGATGAAACCAAAATGAAACACAAAATGCTGGGTCAACGACCCAGGACCATGACACTTTAATTACAGTCTTCACACCACTGGGACTGTGAACATAAATAAGACATTAAGTCCAGGCCTTGATAGTGAACATAATCTTCACATTCTTTGGTTTTTACAGAAAGTCCAGTCCAGGTATAAATTGTCCCTTTGGCTGTTACATTTAAGAGAAAGGTCAGGAAAGGTCTCCATTTGCCAAATCACACAACAGTCTGTCGGCTCAAGGCCAGAAAAAAAACCAAACATTTAATACATGGAAACTACATCACATTGTTACACAGTGTTTACTTGAGCCAACACTAATGTGGATATACAAATCAATACAGCTGTATCAAATGATAGCAAGAGGAATAACAAAGACCATTATACAGATTCTATTGGCCTGTTTTTGAGAACAATACATGCTCAAGGGAAGGCTGTAAACTCTCAAGAGCCTCAGGAGAAAGAAGGCAAGAGAAACTTTGAGCAAGAGCGTAATGGTGTAGAAAATCTCAAAAGAGACAGTCGGTGCATCAGGAATGTGGAGAATATGTGAGGGTCATGCTGTAAGCACTTAATAAAACAATGTAGTTTTCTGAGATTTGGTTCGAAAACATTTTGCTATATTTTTTTTTTTTTTTTGTGTGTGCTTTAATGTTATTGCCAGTGAGTAACTGACTACTTGAGGCACGTAGGCCAAGTCACAGTGTTCTGGCATCAAGTTCTTGATGCCAGGTCTCTCTTGGAAATTAGATTTTTAATCTCAATGATATTTTTTTACCTGGATAAATAAAGGACTAATAAAAAAAAATCTTGATCCTGCAGTACCCACATTTTCTTGTTTTTTTTATTTGTTAGCAGTGTGGGGCCTCAGATAAAACTGGAATGGCTGATTAATAATTTACATATGGCTTATCAATTCTAGCAGTAAGTTAACCAGTTCAAGCAGCAGTTTCATTGGATAAGACACACAGGATCAAGGGGGTGAAATGAGCTATCATCAACAACGATGAAGGAATTTTATTCACATTATCCATAAAGCCAGGTGGACAGGGTTCATTTTCTGTTTATGGAACTCTAAATGAAAGATGAGATTGTCTAAACCCCAGAGGTACTCTGCTTTCAGTGAACATTTGCTCTTTGTCTTGATCTGATAAGCCAAAAATCTTCCGAGGAAACCAATGTATAGGACACACCTCCACGGCACTGAGGATAAAATACAAATAAAAGCTGTGTGAGAGGGAAAATCTTTGCTGTTTCAATCACAACTGCCTGCCTTCTCACTAGATTTCAACTTGTTTTAGAAAATATCTTCACACAACAGCTAGAAAAAGTAACTTAGAGAATGACACCTGTACCAGTCTATGCCTAGATCAGGTGTTTCAAACACAAGGTCAGCAGGCCAGAATCAGCCAGGCAAAGACTCCACAACCCAGGCCACTGGATGGCTTTGGAAAGTAGGAAGGAGGGCATAAATTTCAACTGTATTTTGATAAGTTTCTATGTTTTTCTATTGATAAAGACCCCTCCCAAAGCCATGCGACACCAAAGTAAGTAACAGATATAAAATTAAATGACCGAAAATTATAACTATTATATATGATGTATAATTATATATGTGTATGTGTTGAATATGGAGCTACCAGGTAGGAGGAAAAAAAGAATAACTCAGAGAAGAATTATGGATGTGACGAAGGATGACATGTGGAGGGTTGGCGTGACAGAGGAGGAGGCTAGGTACACAGTGAGATGAAAGCAGATGAGCTGCTGTGGCGACCACTAAAGGGAACAGCTGAAAGAAGAAGAATTGAATTTAAAAGGATTCAAAGTTCTGATTTACCTACTGGCTCTATGTTAAGTATCACTGGTGAAAAACAAAAAGTCAAATATTTTCTTCTCAAATATAGCAGATCAAATATGAACCAGCATTAAACAGGAATAAAGTTAAGGACATACAGGCCTAGTACTGTAAAAATCATGTATTTAATGTAAAGATTTAGAACTGCCTTCCAGATCACATACTTTTCTACTGCAGCCCTTACAAAGTGTGTATGTGTGCACACATTTAGAATAGTCACATCATTGCACCTTCAATTTTAAGTCTCTTGCTGAGTATGCAGAGGTCTGTGAACATGTGACTTACTGAATTATGTTTATTAATTTAAATGTGGTTGTGCTCTGCTGACCTCCAGTGGCATTATTAGGACCTACAGCAGCTGAACACAAACTGGTTGGAAAAGTGGGAGGATCCAAAGCCCAGCAACTCTTCCTGGACAACTCCCCAAGCTTGCTTCCAATGCTGATTTAAGTGCCATCCGGTGTTTGGGAGTTACAGCACAGCTGTTGGAGCCCCTATAGCTGGCAGAAATACCAGAGAACAGATGGAGCTGATAGCAGTCATGGTGGAGAGTGAATCGAGATAGGCTTGTAGTTACATTTCATCAAAGGTCTAATGTCCACCGGAAATAAACACGCACAGTCATTTAAGGTGTTGTTTATGAAAGAGGTTTTTACTGCCTCTAACAAATTAAACATCTACAACAGTTTGGCAGGTTTCCGTCTCTCTTATCACATTCATTTCTAAGTACAGCAGACACACCCCTCATATAGAAACTCCAGCATACCCTTGCTCTCGCACTTTTGAAGTCAGCTGCGTGCTCTGGCCCAGTGAAATTAGGTCAAAGATACTAAACTTTCACTGTCAACAAAGTCTAGCAGAGATTTACACAGACATTTTTTTTCACAGTGTGATTGGTGTTCAGAGTATTTTTAGTGCTTATTAATCAGTTGGTTTCATTTATGCGGATAAAAATGTGAGAATTAGCCCACTTTAAAGACATCCTAGGCAAAGCATTTCACTGTGGCAGAAGCCAAGAACAAGTCAGTCTTGTCTCCACCTGCAACCAAGACCATTTTTCACATGATCAAATTCAAACTGACTGTGACCAAAACAAATCACTGAAAACAGAGATTCAAGGGGTTTAATCATGGCATTGCATGAAGTCCTGCAAACTACAGCTGCTGAGAGGATTGCACAACCAATCACACCTATACACCAACCAGTCACCTGAGGCTGGCACCACAAAAGTGAGTCAGTCAATAAAAAGTCCCGTGTCAGCTTTACTTTTTACTGCTCTAAAAAGTATGTTTACAGCCTGGTACGAAAAAAACAAAAAATAAAGAATGCCTATGGAGAGCTGGAATGGGGTGGGCTTTTGGATAATGGAGTTTGGTTCATGGCTGCTTTGATTGACAGGTGTCTAGACACTGCAGCTGAAGTCAATAAATGTCTCTAGGCTTCAGCTTTGCTACTTTGAGCCATTAAACTGTACCATACCATCATTTGTTGGTACCTTGGAAAGTTATCAGGCTTTATTTCATTTTCTAAGTCAGACAGATGTTTTTGATAGGATTTAAGGGTTGTTTTCTTTCTTTCCTTCTTTTAGATGATGTAGCAGTTTTACACATTTGCTTAACACGTGAAAGATCCCTGTTTTAAGCCTTGGAGTAGACAGAAATCCCTTGGGGCTAGTGTAAAAATGTGCCAAATCTAATATGTGGAGTTACCTGATGCTTCATCTCCTTGTGAAAATGGCAGCAGCTTTTTTGTTTTTGTTTTTTGAGCAACATTCTGGTCCACACTGCATTCTAACTGGTGGTACTAACATACCATGAGGCACATCAGGGGACCGCACTGGGGTAGGGCAGCCCACTCCTCTAATGTAGGTATACTGTGGACATGCTGCACATTTATAATGGCTCCCTGTCTGCTTAGTGTGAGCAACCCACATTCAGCCCATGCCATGAGCTGCCCCACTGGGGCCAATCTGGACCTAGGCTCTACATTACACAGTGGGTTGCCCACTGTGTAATGTAGGCCTGTTCACAGTAGCTCCACATGGGCCCCAAGAGGGCATCTTTGCTGGGATGGCTGCGTGCAATTTTATGTAATACAGTGTATTACTGCAGTCTACCCTGACTTCACAGTCCAAATCGATACCATGCTATGAGTAGTATGTAAAACATTAGAGCTTGTAATCTGTACTGCCACCGTGGTTTACTTGTGATTTGCTAAAAAAAAAAAAAAAAAAAGCATCGACCAGGCTCTATCCACGAATGTACTGTTGTTGTTTTAAAGTACAAAGCGAAAAAAGGCATTGCATTGTACTCCAGGCAGTGGTAGTGATGAGCTAATAGCCTGTTGTTTTTCAACTGCTATTCCTGCAACATGGTTGACTCAGTTGTGACATCTCTCCCATCTCTGATGAAGTGAAAGGAACGTGACATATGCGCACAACACAGAGAAACAAAGCAAGTGCCAGCAGGTATGTTAACAGGAAGTACACAAAAAAGACAAAAAAAGAGCTGGCATTCTAATAGGATTAGTTTTGTAAAAGCTGTTTCATGTCATTGAGATTCTTTGTTTCAATATGACGTGTCAAGTATCGTTAAAGTTTGGTTAGACCAGTTTTTCTTCATACAGAAATGATCTTCCAGAGATGCAGATGTAAAGTAGTAGCGCAACAGTATTTAGCGCGAGTTGTCAGCTGTTCATGGGGTTGGCAATTCCATCTCCCCTTTCTGACCCAAAAACACGACCTGATGCGTCCACCTGGATTTGCATGGATGCATCAGTGTG
Organism: Copadichromis virginalis; assembly: GCF_057382275.1. NCBI lineage: Eukaryota > Metazoa > Chordata > Actinopteri > Cichliformes > Cichlidae > Copadichromis > Copadichromis virginalis. Next base: position 50,639,207 of record NC_140624.1, read on the forward strand.
TGTAAAAATCTGCCTGTGGATGAGGCTGATAGTATAAAAAGTGCTGGATACAGTAAATTACAGTTAATTTACCTTGGAATCAACTATGACAATAGTTACAGCCAATATAACGCATAGCTGTACAATACAGTGGTGTAGACTCCCGATCACGTGAGGACCTTGATAAAGGTATAGTCATTGCATCAACAGGGACCAAGGCCATTTGGCCAAGGTCAGCAGTGGCTTCTCTCTGACTTGTATATCAACAAGACATTAAAAGCCTATTGTTCGGGACTAGAATGAGAGAGCATATTTCTCCCACACTAGCTTGATGATTCAGTAGACAGACACTCACTCTATCTTTAACACCATTAAAAATGACCGTTTTGATAAAGCTAATAATTAGGGCTGGATGAGGCATCCCTGAACCCTCCTGCTGTTATGCTGAAATAGAACTAGCATGCTGGGAGCGTCCCATGATTCACTGAGTGTTTCTTCTTCATCCAACTCTTTTCAATCTGGGTTTATGCATCACTTTGCATTTAATTATTAGTTATTATTATTATTATTAATCTCTGCCTCAGTTCAACTGTGTGTCTTTTGTCCTGTCTCCCTCCCAACCAGTCGCGGTGGATGGTTCGCCCCTCCCTGATCCTGGTTCCACCAGAGGTTTCGTAATGTTTCTTCCCACTGTTGCCAAATGCTTGCTCATAGGTTTTTTCTGACTGTTGGGGTTTTCTTTGTATTATTGTATTTTCTTTATCTTACACTTTAAAGCACCTTGAGGTGAGTGTGGTTGTAATTTGGTACTATATAACTAAAACTGACCTGAACCTGTGCTTGTGTCAGATGCCTCACAGTATGAAGGCTCTACGTTTTAACCTGTCCAAAGACTTGCTTGTCCGGTTAACTGGTGATTATGAAGTGGCTCCTTGATGTGACAATACAGGGAGTGCAGAATTATTAGGCAAGTTGTATTTTTGAGGAATAATGTTATTATTGAACAACAACCATGTTCTCAATGAACCCAAAAAACTCATTAATATCAAAGCTGAATGTTTTTGGAAGTAGTTTTTAGTTTGTTTTTAGTTTTAGCTATTTTAGGGGGATATCTGTGTGTGCAGGTGACTATTACTGTGCATAATTATTAGGCAACTTAACAAAAAACAAATATATACCCATTTCAATTATTTATTTTTACCAGTGAAACCAATATAACATCTCCACATTCACAAATATACATTTCTGACATTCAAAAACAAAACAAAAACAAATCAGCGACCAATATAGCCACCTTTCTTTGCAAGGACACTCAAAAGCCTGCCATCCATGGATTCTGTCAGTGTTTTGATCTGTTCACCATCAACATTGCGTGCAGCAGCAACCACAGCCTCCCAGACACTGTTCAGAGAGGTGTACTGTTTTCCCTCCTTGTAAATCTCACATTTGATGATGGACCACAGGTTCTCAATGGGGTTCAGATCAGGTGAACAAGGAGGCCATGTCATTAGTTTTTCTTCTTTTATACCCTTTCTTGCCAGCCACGCTGTGGAGTACTTGGACGCGTGTGACGGAGCATTGTCCTGCATGAAAATCATGTTTTTCTTGAAGGATGCAGACTTCTTCCTGTACCACTGCTTGAAGAAGGTGTCTTCCAGAAACAGGCAGTAGGACTGGGAGTTGAGCTTGACTCCATCCTCAACCTGAAAAGGCCCCACAAGCTCATCTTTGATGATACCAGCCCAAACCAGTACTCCACCTCCACCTTGCTGGCGTCTGAGTCGGACTGGAGCTCTATGCCCTTTACCAATCCAGCCACGGGCCCATCCATCTGGCCCATCAAGACTCACTCTCATTTCATCAGTCCATAAAACCTTAGAAAAACCAGTCTTGAGATATTTCTTGGCCCAGTCTTGACGTTTCAGCTTGTGTGTCTTGTTCAGTGGTGGTCGTCTTTCAGCCTTTCTTACCTTGGCCATGTCTCTGAGTATTGCACACCTTGTGCTTTTGGGCACTCCAGTGATGTTGCAGCTCTGAAATATGGCCAAACTGGTGGCAAGTGGCATCTTGGCAGCTGCACGCTTGACTTTTCTCAGTTCATGGGCAGTTATTTTGCGCCTTGGTTTTTCCACACGCTTCTTGCGACCCTGTTGACTATTTTGAATGAAACGCTTGATTGTTCGATGATCATGCTTCAGAAGCTTTGCAATTTTGAGACTGCTGCATCCCTCTGCAAGATATCTCACTATTTTTGACTTTTCTGAGCCTGTCAAGTCCTTCTTTTGACCCATTTTGCCAAAGGAAAGGACGTTGCCTAATAATTATGCACACCTGATATAGGGTGTTGATGTCATTAGACCACACCCCTTCTCATTACAGAGATGCACATCACCTAATATGCTTAATTGGTAGTAGGCTTTCGAGCCTATACAGCTTGGAGTAAGACAACATGCATGAAGAGGATGATGTGGACAAAATACTCATTTGCCTAATAATTCTGCACTCCCTGTACATGTTTGGGGTGACCTCTCATCCAGTGTCTGGTTTAAAGTCTGTAGAACTGGATAGAGTTGAGCGTAAGATAAAGAAGCCTTTATGCATCAAATACATGAAGTCTGTTGAAATAATGTGAATATATTGGCAGCAGATGACTATCTGAACCTAACTGTATGCACCACAGTGCTGTCAGAGGCATAAACAGATCATCAATCTGCACCACACAGTGAAGCCGCAATTATTAGTGGACCACTGGAGCAACACATAACATATGTGTCATCTCAGTTATTTTGTTTTTTGTGAAACAGAGAAGCTCTGAAGAAGTTTTTGCATTATAAATTTTCCATTTCTAGTACATCCACTCCCCTCCTTCAGTTAAGGGACCACAGTGAGTTTCTGCACACTTACCTTCCAATCTAGACAATAATCTGCAACATTGCCTTTGAGACCTTCACAGAAGCGAAACAGGAGGCACCACACAAAAGACTGCAGATCATGATTTTCAAAAAGTGCTCCGCTGGGTAGGACAATATCAGACCTCAAAATGGTGAGAACTCACCAATAAGTACACTCTGCTAACACAAAGCTAACCAGACCAGCTGCATTCATTTATATTCATATTCACCAGACGGACATGAGGGTAAATCTTCTTAATATAAAATAAATCTTCTTACTCATCTCTCTGCATTTTCAGACACCCAAATAATTAGTTTGAGTTGACCTCCTTGGTGTAACAGTATGATATCTCTGTCTGCCATATTGTAAACGACGTATAAGAATAGCTTGGACATAATAGCTTAGCATGTCGATACCTAATAGAGAATGTGCATGGCATTTAAGGTTCTACTAAGATGACAAAATTGTGAATTTTAAACTCTTAAGATAATTTTGAATGTAGTAAAATCTATCTCTCATGTTTCCTTAGCATACTTTTAGGATAATACATGTAATAGATGCTGTGCATGTGCATGACATGTAATACAAAAGTATTTTACTGTGTATTTTACAGTTTTGTACTGTTTTTCTAGAATATCATTCAATTTACATAAATAGACTGTGATTTCACATTTCAAATGCAAATTAATGTAAAATCACTGTAAATGTAATAAAACATAATTTTCTTGTTTGTTAAATGTATTTGTCTGTACACATGCATATTTAGATATATAAAATTATTCTTATAAACTTTTTTTTACATCAAATTATTATTATTATTATTGTTATTTGGGGCGATCGTGGCTCAAGAGTTGGCAGTTCCCCTTGTAATCAGAAGGTTGCCGGTTCGAGCCCCGGCTCAGACACTCTCGGTCATTGTGTCCTTGGGCATGACGCTTCACCTACTGGTGATGGCCAGACGGGAATTGTAAAGCGCTTTGAAGGTCTCAAAAAGCTCTATATGAATGCAATCCATTATTATTTAAACCAACTGTTAACTGCATATTTCTGTACATTTAAGTATTATTATTCATATTGCCACATTCATTGACCTTGTTTATAGGTAATTTCATTGTTTAATCACATTAAAATGTTCCTAATTTAATGTTGAAGAAGCCAAAATCCCATGTGAAATTAGGGCAACAAACTGTATTGTCATTACTGAAAATAACTGTATTTTCATGGGAAAGTTATTTTTTGGTATTGTTTTGGCACCCCAGCTGCTGGAATATTACTGTTTTTTTAGGATTTTTTTTTTTACGGTGTATGCAAAGCTGTGATGGTTTTAAGGATAAAGTCAGTTACAGGATAATTCCCATTTGGGGATGTAATGCTGCAGGTTTGTGCCAGCAGGATTACATCTCTTTATGTCGTAGGATGATGGTGTGTTATGTTCACTGTCAGACTGGTATTTTTTGGCTCACACTGCTGACACAAGTTACAGCACCATAGCAACATAACAACCCCCTGCAATGAAGCATAATTATGATTTAATATGACTGCAGTATGTCTTGCATGTTTGTTTATGTAGTCCAGAGTCTGTGTTGTGGAGGATGAAATAATAGTTTCATATGAAAGGTTACAGAGATACAGTTATCTGCAGGAATTTGCACATCAGCAGCGATCGTGAACATTTATTAGCCTGCAGAGTAAAGGCATGTTCCATTTATTAGAGAGCACCACATAGTGTCAGTTTCATTCGAAAAGACAAATTAGAAAAAAATGGCTGAAGCAAATGCAAATGCACAGTGCACGTAGGAGGCACATTTACTGACAGGTGACATATAAACATGAGAACAAGCTTCTCTGACTTTGTCCTCACTCTCTTCAGACTGCATTTAGAGCTCATACACATACAGATACACATTAAAACCCCAAAGTGAAAGGCTAGCAAGTTTGGAAACTGTCTCATACAGTGGAGCGCTTTTAGTTAAGCCAAGCCTCCACACACAGGCTCAGCTGTTCAGCCTCTGTAGCTCAGAGGCTGCTCGGCTCCAAATATACAGATCAAAACAGCCTTCAGCACAAGTTCTCCTTGTCCTCCTCCAAACCAGGAGAATCCAGAACCTCATTTTATACATACTGTATATATATGTGTGTGTGTGTGTGTGTGTGTGTGTGTGTGTGTGTGTGTGTGTGTGTGTGTTTGTAATTATACATGCTTTTCTTGCATTGCTAATGTTTCTGAGTAACAATATTCGGTGTTAGTTCATTTCTGTGGATTGCTGAATACGTGATAACTGTTGATTTTACTGGTGCCTGTACAATAAACACTCTGATCTTGTGACGTGACACTAAAGCAAAACCAGCCTTAAACAAATAGGAGCAATACAAAAATGACACAAAGCTACTAAAACAGCAGCTGGCAGTACTCTTGAGGATTTCTATACTTCTAATGGTTTGTTCACATGACGGGAGTTTATGGAGTGCCGTATCTTCGTGCAGTCCTTTTTCTTCCATGTCTTAGTGTCCATGTGTTGCCCACGAAGGGCACTATCTGGTCAGCCGGATCAACTGTTATCACTGCCTGCCAAATAGTGTCACAGCCTTTTCCAGGATAGCAACAGTTTATTTAGTGCGGTGCAGCCCAGCAGCACTTAGTCAGAGGGTAGATGAGCCTGTTTCTCCACAGAAGTGGAAAAATCACCCGTGCCAGCACACCAGCAGCTAAACACAGCTCTCCGATTGATATTTATCATAAATCCTGGACGGCATCTTCTTTGCTCTCACACTTCTTTGAAGAGTGTTAAAAGGAACTGTATAAACTCCCATAAAGTGCACCGACAGATGCACTTTATCCATAAATGCCTCGGTGCCGTTCACAAACCTCCGACTGCTTAAGCGAAGGTGACAGCTATCATCTTTTATGTATAAAAGATTCCCAGACACGTTCCTCAGCTAGGTTCTCATACAGAATTTGTGAGGGCTTGCTCTGCTGAGTCCGGCTTTAAAGTTGAGCCTGTTGCATTGCTGTCCATCATCATGCCAAGCTTCTCCGTCCCATTCCTTGGTTCCTCCCTTTGTCTGTCCCTTTGCAATCTCCTCCTACGACTGAGAAAGAAACAATCATGGCCAACAATCAAGAGCCAAGAGCTAATCATCAGTATGCAGCAGGCATCCACTCTGATCCTTTACATGCATTCCATACAATGGTGAAAAAACATTTCATTTAGCCCCTCACATGTACACAGACTTACCGTGAACAGATGCAGATGAAAACAACAAGAAGAATTAATAGCACAAGCCCTGCGATGGCACAGGTAATTATGATTCTCTGTTTGCGTTGCCCTGTCTGCACCTCCAGATTTAGGTACTCACACCTGGAACCAATGTAACCGAAATGACACCTGTGACAAAGAACATAAAATGTGTTCCTAACTTCATTTTCGTGTGCATTTTTCTTGCAAGGCATCTGTTCGTCTACTTCTTTAACATGCTCGGACGGAACCCTGGAAGCATTGTCGTGCAGGAACATAAATGACAGGGCTTTCTTTTGCACCCTGTTGTTTGTTCAAATAAACATCCTTGTTGTCAGTCTCTTGTCACTGTCTCTGCTCCACAGCTAAATGATTTTGCAGAATGAGTTTTGTTTAAATTACATTTTGCACAACTTGAAAACAGAGTTTGGAAATCTGCGCCTCACCTGCAGGACGGTGCATCCTGGTCCTTTATGTAACGACACTCCCCATGGATGCAGTAATACTCAAGTTCCTCTGGGCATTTTGAGAAGTGCCCATTCGACTGTCCAGTATCTACTGTGTCTTCTGGAGGAGTAAAATGTGTAGAAAGGGGAGGAGTCTAATCATTGTTAGCAAGCACGTATAGAAGCTCATAAATACAGAAATTAAACAGTGAAATTTGTCAGTTGTTCTATATAAAGCATAGTTTTGGTAAAATAGTCTACTCTATGATAATGCCTGTTACCATCAACAATGACCCTGTCACTATTACTAGGCATAAAATAGTCCCTTATGAAAGCCCTCACAAAACTACAACTTGGGCTGGTAGCTGGAGTTTGTTCCCTTTAACCTGAAATAGATGAACTGTGTTCCCTTGTTACTTGTCTTTTTAAAGCTACTCAAATGCTTATATGTAGCTATGGAGTCCTCCAACTGTACTTATGGGGAAAATGTGTATGTTGCATATCGAAGCTATTTTCTTGATCTTATGCCAAATCAAAAATATACTTTGTTTAGAAAAAGCAAAAAGCCTTTTTTGTTTATGGTTTGAAAAAGTAAAGCACAATTTTTTTTAATTAATATTACTATTTATCAAATTCTAATGTCACTGTCACTGACTGTATACAAAACAGATAGATAGATATATCGAGCATATAGACACTGAGTGAAGTCAGTGTGTTAGTGCCTTAACCCTGCGTTCTTTCTAATGGTCAACAGGGGGAGACTATTGCGACTGCCAAAAGAAATCAGATTGTAGAGAAGTCTTTGAGTAAATTATCCTACGTTTGATTTTGGAAAACATTTTCTTAAAGGACTCAATGTTTTAGAGCCTTCTTCAATACAGCATAATGCTTATTTTGTAAATTATGGTTCCAATAAAATGGTCACCGCTGAGAAGTCCTAGTGCCACGTGCTGTTCTTGATTTCAGGTATCGGTTGCACTAAAACAACTTCTAAGAATAAGCTGTATCATTACCTAATCAGCTCAGTCTCTACTTCAAATAGCAAGACCAAGTTCAAGTTAGAGCCCCCGCTGCTTTTCAGATTTCTGTCTTTCATATCGCCTGCAGTGTATGGCTAACACAAAAAGATTTTCTTTATGTGCCTAGTATATAGGCCTAATGGAGATTTATCAGTCACCTTGTCTAAATGAACAAATGTACCAAAAGCAAATGAGCTCATTTCTCCAAACGTCTATTTCTGTAACTGTGTCATGATCTTCTTTGATGTACTCCCTCACCTTCTGGCATGGCATGATGTGTGTATATATAGACTGTTTGTAACACGATCCACTGAAGAACTGTGCAATGCATGCCAGGAAAGGCCTGGTGTCATCGAGATCTCATTAGACACGTGTCTCTACAACTTGAGCTCCAGAAGAGCTGGGATGCTCTGCAACATCTCAATAATAACTGAATATGATGATTTGCAAATCTCCTTATTCCATATTTTATTCATGATAGGACATAGAAAACATATCAAATATACGAACCGAAAATCCTTTAAGAAAAAGTTTGGCTCATGTTGAATTTGATGGCTGCAACATGTCTTTAAAAAGTTGGGACTGGGCCATGTTTAACACCAGTCTGTAAACAATTGCAGGACTTTTGGAAAATTAATGTTTTCCCATTCTTATCTGATATGAAATTATAGCTGCTCAGCAGTCCTGACTCGTCTTATTTTCCATTTCATGATGCATCAAATGTATTCAACTGGTGAAAGATCTGGACTGCAAGCCAGTTTAGCCCCTGAGCTCTTCTACCATGGTACTTATTGGCCTTGGGGTTAGGGTTAGGCTTTGCTTTGGAGACTTTTGACCTGAATGCTGATCATAACCAGATTGTCTTTGTCCTCCTTAATCCGGAGCGCACCGTGATCCTGTTTTACAAAAAGAATTTCAAATTTTAGTTTGTCCGATGACAAAACAGTTTTCCACTTGCCCTCATTTTAAATGAACTTTGGCTCAGGCTGCATTTCCGGATCATGTTCATGGCTTTTTCTTTGCACGACAGAGCATTTGTAGTTGGCACGGTGAACTGTGTTCGCAAACATTGATGTCTTGAAGTGCTCCTGAGTCCGTGCCAAAACGTTCCTGCCAGAATCATACCTGCTTTTAATGCAATACTGATTTTTAGCCTTGTCTCTTACCCACAGAGAATTCTCCAGACTCTCTGATTATTTTGATGATATGATAGTATTATTACCGTAGATGATGAGATATTATATTAAAAGTGCTTTGAGAAATATCATTCTAAAATTGTTCCACATTCCACATTTATTTTGCAGATTGGTGAACCTCTGCCCAACTTTACTTCAGAGAAACTCTGCTTCTCTCATAGGCTCTTTTTAAATACGTTATCGTGTTAGTGACCTATTGCCAGTTAACCTAATTAGTTATAAAATGTTCCTCCAGCTGTTTTTTTTACCACTTACTTTTCCGGTCTTGCGTTGCCCTCATGACAACTTTTTTAAAACATGTTGTTGCCATTAAATTCAAAATGAGCTCATATTTTTCACGTAGTAGTAAAATATTCCAGTTAAAAGACCCGACCTATTTTCGAAAATCCTCCTGTTTTTGTTCACATTTTTGAAGCATCTCAGCTGTTTTGGAAATCAAGTCGTTTCATTAAAATTCTTTACAAAATGAAATGGGATTATGTTTTCATCCTCTCCCTTTTCTCTATCACAGACACACATGATAAAACACACCCTGACAGCTGCTGGTTAGCCATGGAGATGAACTTCTGACCACCGGTTTCATATAACACTTCTTCTGAATACCGCTATCTTTACAAGCGGCTCTCATGACATTATCTTTGAATATTGAGCTTGTAAAACAATAGTGCTGCGACATCAATGAGAGCGCTTCACTTGTTAGCTGAAACACGAGACCCAGTTTGCTGTCATGACCTCAGTGCTGAAAGGAAAAATCTCATGTTACGAAGTTTAAAGAGATAGTCTGGGAAGTAGCTTTATTTGCTGTCTTGCCAAGAATTAGCCGAGATGGGGCAACCGATACCACTAGGGTTGCCAACTCCCTGAAAAATAAATAAGGGACACCTCGTGGCCAGGGCCGGGCAACCCAGTTGTCTTCACCCTTCCCAGTGTGGTGAATTTTCTAGCTCTTTTTTTGTGTGTGAAATTATTTTTTAACCATTTGACTTGAACTTGATTTAAGCAGATGCATATTCTTTGTGATATGACCATATGGGAAACAAATGATCATTTAGCCATTTATTTTTAGCTCACAATGACAACATTAACACAGTAAAACAGGTCTCTTTCTTAAACAGAAGCCTGTCATGCTTAACTTTTGAGAATATAAGTAAATCTTTCTTTAAAAGAACTCTGTCCTACTTAACTTAAAATTATATAAATTAATAGAAAGCAATAGAACGAAAAATATTCTTGTAACAGTGCACATTTAGTGCATTTAGTACAGTTGGCTTCAGTTGAGGTATTATTTCAGCTTTTCTAAAGCTAATCAGCTGCTCCTGTTTGTAAACCCACTTGTTCCCATGATTACGCATCATAACTCATCATCATTATTCATCTATGTATTACTTTTATGTATTAGTCATCTATTTGTTGTAATCATCTATCCTTGCTGTTGTTTACTACACAAAATAAATTATATTATTACACTTCTGGCCACATAGCGCTGATATTCACTGCACATGCCCATATTAACCTTAACCAGAGGGTTTAAAAAAAACAAACCAGTGTTTACATACCATATCTGCTTCTGCCGTGGCCTGGCGGACAAAAAATTGGTAAAGGGTTTCCCGAGCTTTCACGCCCCTCATGTTCTTCATGTGCCCACCAATAGAAGCATGCCTATGGAAAAAGTGCGCCGGCACACAGTGCAGTGCGCTTTATAGTGCACTTTTCCAGCCAGGTGTTTTCCTTTTCCCATTCCTCCCTGTACTTTTGCAGCCTTTTTTTTTTTTCTCTGAGCGAACAAACATTGCTGCTCTAATGCTGGGCTCACACTGTGCGATTTTTGGCCCATTTTGAGCCGATTTTTGAGTCGTGCGACCGATTTGGTGATCAGCCCGATTTTGGCCTTCATCGTGCATCGTGTAGTATACGTGGGGTAACGAGAAGCGATTAACACCTCGAGCAGCTCCCGATCATCAATCGCTCGTGAGGGTGTCACCGCAGCTGCTCACGCGCAAACACGTAAACGTCAGTGAAAAAGACGTTGCAGCACAGCAGTGCAGCGTGTGATCTGGACACAAGCGATGGAGGCACAACTTGTAGAACTTTGGAAAGCTCATCCGAGCCTTTTCCATGTGGCATCACAAAATTATCACGACCACAACAACCGTGAAAATAGTTGGATTTACATTGCTGCTCAATCACAGCTGCCTGATCAATGTTTTTCATTAGCAATTTAGCAAAGTTGATGGTGGTGGTGTGTCTGTGTGAGTGAAAGACAGAGAGAGCGAGCGACAGATTTTCTGTTATAACCTTCATTTTATGGAGGCACAGTGTGCCGTCCGAGACTTGCACCGCAGTGTCGGCGTTTGTTTCCCTGTTGGCCATGCTTGTTGTTGTGGTCATCGGTTGTCTTCCGGTATTTTCTCCGTAAGCGACCTTTCCTCAACCAATGAGATGAGCGGTAATCTGACTTGTCATACTCGAATTGTCATAAGTGTGCTGTCAGCTCATTGGTCACAAAGCAGGAGAGGGGCTGGGAATTATGTTTTCAAACAAAGTGTTAATTCCATTAAAAGTTATAGACTACTTTTGATTCTCACTGTATTACGGGACAAAGTGCGTCCCTTATTAGCTCAATACGGGACGTGTACTTTTGTTTCGAAATACGGGACGATTCCGTTTTTTAAGGGACGGTTGGCAACCCTAGATACCACTGTCACTTCGTGAGCTATAAAGCTAACACTAGCTGCTGGTTTGCTTAGCAAAAACAGTGGAAAACAGGACATAGCTAACCCGAACAAGTCTTTAGACCCTATAAAGCTCACAAACTAAAATACTACATCTTTAAAAAAATAAATAAATAAATAAATCACAAATCAAAGTGAAAAGCGGTGCTAAATAGTGTGTTTCAACCTGTTTCTGCGCTTTCTGCACACCTTAGCTAAACAACGGTGATTGTTTTATAGATATACAAACATAAAGTCAGTTTTCGTTTCAAATCTTAAATAGAATCTATTAATTTCAATTCTTTTCAAACTATTAATTTGGACTGATTAGAGCTTTTCTATTATATAGTCAGCTATTATTTTAATTTTATTTTGTGTCTTTGTCTTATATTCATTTTAGTTTCTAGAGTGAAAGTGTAAGTTTTAGTCTTTTTTAATCATTATTGTATAGAGAGCATAATTCAGATGCGAGAATAAGGAAATCAGTAAAGGTATTACAATAAAAACTCTGAACTTTCTGGAAGAAGTTCACATACAGTCTTCTAGATATCCACAGTCTCAGTAAGCATGTCCATCAATGTCTTATCAGCAAAGTCGTAATAAAAACTTTCACCAACAGATACTAAAACTAAGCATAATTCCTCAATATTTTAATTTTATTTTAGTTAGCTTCCTAAGTTCAAAAAATTATCTAAATTAATCTACATTTTTCCAAAAGAATACACACACACACACACACACACACACACACACACACACACACACACACACACACACACACATATATATATATATATATATATATATATATATATATATATATATATATATGTATGTATATAAATTTGTGCTATTGTACTTAATCCCATATAAAATACAACACCCATGTTATGGGTCTTATCTAGTGGTTTATTTCCCACCAAAATCCATCTAACAATGATGAGATTGTAGTTAAAATTTGCTTAATTACAGAAATTACTCAGCAGAGGTTGTTGACAATACCTCTGTACTAAGGGTTGATACATTTTATATTGTGTATTGTATATTGTGACTCCTCAACAATATACTTTTCCAAGTGCGTCTCATACCAACATCTGTCTTACTACTTCTACTACTGAAAAAGTCAAACCAAAGAAGCAGTTATGACACCGTCACAGAAACCCCCCTTACACCACCTTTCCATATCTACCTGTGCAATTGTCTCTGTTGCCATGGAGATGACAGTCGGACACAGTTCCAGTGGGAGGCGCGTCTGTGGCATTCCACTCTGCCAGGCAGTATTTGCATAAGGTCAGAGCTGCAGCCAGGAGCACAAACAAAAAGCCAATCACACACAACCAACGTACGTACACCTGCACATTTTAACCAGCGTTTAGCCGCATTGTACTTACAGGATCTGGACAAGCGATGACAGGACTTTTACTACTCTATAAACATCCTCTATTACTTTTCCTGGTGACTGTATTGGCAAATAATTGTTTTTTTAATATATAAACCTATAGAAAGGACAACGTCACAAACAGTTTCCAAAACTTATATTAAGGGAAGCCTGATTTGATGATGATTAATGATCACAGAAGATGCACATTCCTTGTGCATGAGCTTTTCATTTAATCATTAACCACAAGTGAAGCTTGTTGTACAAGTACAATTATTCCACAAGTTGCTTAGCAGGGAATTGCCCGTAAACTTGTTTTGGCTCCATTATTTTGATAACACATGGTTTTAATACCAGTCAAAACAACATAGAGCTATTCAAATGACATTTTAAAAACTAGATATGAGAAGAAAACTGGAACCGTACAGGACATGCATTTAAAACAAGAACTATTTACATATCATTTTAATATTATCCTTTTGGGTTTTTAGCCTTCTGCTTATGGACAATGAGAAAGAAAGGTGAACAAGAGAAAAGATCTTACCGATTACTATTCCTACATAGAGTCTGTGCACTTTGGCCATCTCCTCACTTGATAAAAGTTTTCATCCAGTATATTAAAGTTCAGTGTCATTAACAAACAAAAGTCAAACTGGTTCAGTCCTTTTTCAGGGGTCAGCGACCTTTGAAAAAGGTGTGGAAAGGCTGTGGAAGTTCCCCAGTGGCGTGTCGTATTGTGGTTCTTCATTGATGGTGGCTAATTTCATAATCAACCGGGAAAGCTTGAAGCTATAACCAAAGCACGTCAGCTCGCTGACTCTTCTGTGACTGACCTGAGCTGCTGGGTGTGAGAACAGAAAAAGGAGGCGGCACTGAAACCGAACTCCGATCCCCGCCCATACTTTTAAAGCTTTAAAGGAGAAGACAACTCCATTCAAGCTATTCTGTTTATTTTCTCTGTAGAGAACAAGTTTGCCTTTATACCTGAGGTTTGCTTTCTTAAGAATGAAATGACAGGTGGAGCATTCATTGACAATACGTGGCACCGGTTTAGCTTAAAAGGACTTTAGATTCTATTTTTAATTTTCCATTCCACTGTCCTTCCCTCATTCCCTGGAACAGAAAGCAGATAAATGTAGGTGGATGGGTAGGAGATAAAATCTGATAGTAAAATAGATGGCTGGAACAGCTGGATTCCTTGCAGGTCTGCACTGATTCCTGGAGAGTTTAAGGAAAGTGAAATAAAGTTTAATGTGGAAGTTTAAATGGTTGTAGCAACCTTCTTTTACTTACACTTTAAACTTCAGTTACATCATTTCATTTATTCATTTTACTACTTTTAGGTGAAAACTTTCGAAGAAAAAATAGAGTAAAGAGTTTAAAAAGAAAATAGGAGTAGTGGAGAACCACTCGTCATGGGAAGTCCCTCGGCTTATCGAATAGCATAGCTTTAAGGTCACATGATCCAAGCCTAACTATCAGCTTTATGAAAAGGGAAAGTTTTATTTCTAATTTTAAAAAGTGGAAAGGGTGTCTCAAACACAGCTGTTCACAGTAGAGAGGCCCAGTAGCTGAAGGCTCTTCCTTCCATTGTACTTTTGTAAACCTGACCAGAAGATGGTGTAATTTCACACTTTTCCACACAATAAGTGGAGTAGAGCTGGAGAGCCAGAATTCTTGCTGATTGCCAGGTGTTCAAATACTTATGTGCAGCAGTGCTATACAAATAATGTCATAAAAATTATACAATGTGATTTCTTAAATTGTTGTTTAAATGCTGTGTGACACAGTGGGAATGCACCGACAATGTGAATTCCAGACCCCTCCATGATTTCATGATCGCAGAGTGTTCAAATACTTATGTTGCTCACTGTATATGTTTGAGTCTATATGCATAACTATGACCCTGTATGGATGAAAGAAAATCCAAAATCAATTCAAACTTTTGCACCCATTTCTTGTTTTTGTTAAAGTCATTGAAGATGTGTAATGCTGCACAATCATTCGACATTGGAAAAGAAAAAAGAATAGTTCAAAGAAATCATTAAAATCTCAAAGTTATCATGATGCTCGTGCCGTACTTTAACTCCTTTTATCACATACAGTTTAGAATCACCAATTAACCTAACAGGCATGTCTTTGGACATGAGAGGAAGGCGGAGTAGTGCAGGCACAAGGAGAGGATGCTAACTCCATACAGAAAAGCTCCAGCTAAGATTCAAACTAGGAGCCTTCATCCTGTGAAGGCATAGCACTTCACCACCTTGCCACCTTTAAATCAGTTTAAACTGGATGTTTAAGCTGGAGACATGAACTTGCAGTCAGTAGCTACAGTGGCTTGCAAAAGTATCCCCCCCCCCCCCCCCCTTGAACTTTTCCACATTTTGTCACATTACAGCCACAAACATGAATCAATTTTATTGAAATTCCACGTGAAAGACCAACACAAAGTGGTGCACACGTGAGAAGTGGAACGAAAATCATACATGATTCCAAACATTTTTTACAAATAAATAACTGAAAAGTGGGGTGCGCGTAATTATTCAGCCCCCTGAATCAATACTTTGTAGAACCACCTTTTGCTGCAGTTACAGATGCCAGTCTTTTAGGGTCTGTATCTACCAGCTTTGCACATCTAGAGACTGAAATTCTTGCCCATAAAACAATTACCAGCACTTCTAAAGCTCAGCGCTTAACACCCATTTTATTTTTCTTTTCTTTTTTTTATATAAACATATATCTACACACTGACTGTAAATACATGCTTACATATGACAATAGTGTCTTAAATCCTTTTTCTCTGACACTCTGAAATCCAGACTTCTGCCTAAATAAACTGCAAAGATACACGAGAAATGAGAACTAGGAGTTTATTTAAAGCATCTGCAGAAACCGCTAAAGCCTTGTTTGCAGAGCAAAGGTTGCTAGCAAAGGAGGCATCATGACAGGAGAGCTATTGAGACTCGCCCATGCAGCGACAGGAAAAGGAAGTGATAAGGCAGAGCTGTCTCGTGACTGGCTAGACTTGTTTTAGGGAGATTAAACAGTTTCTTGAACAATGTAGACATATAAAAAAATAGAAGTTCTGTTTTAAAATAAAATATACAAATGAACTGACTAAACAGACAACGACTTATGTAAACTGTCGCGCACAAATACAATGAACAACATGGTTTTTATATAGTTTGTAAAGCACCTTCTGCACAGAGTGCATTTATTTTATTTTATCTAAGCATTCTCTTCAGTTGGAACATCCAAAAAGTTTTAAAAGGCTCAAAGGATAAATGAAAAGTGGCATTTTGTCTTTGCAGTTTTGAACAGGAAGACCCAGTTTCCTCTCTCTGGCTGTGTTCCTGACTTAGACTGAACATCAGGAAGCGCAGACGCCACGAGATTCCAAGGCATAATTTAGAGCTCAGCAACAAACATCCGCTTTGAAAGCTTTACAGATAATCACTGTAAGACTGTTTGGTGCAGAAATGGTGTTTTCACAGCACTTTGTAAAAGCAATTTAAAAGAAAAACTGAAAAGACTGTACGTTCACGGGATGTGCTTTAATGTGTTTCACCAAAAAATTGATGATTTACAAAACTGTGTAAAAACATTTTTAGAAAAACATGAAATTAAAATCTATTACACTATTAAAAAAACAAAGCAAAATTAATATCTTCTTTGAGTGGGATGCCACTTGTATCCACTTTGTCTTCCACTGCAAAAGGTGCAAAACCTTTTATTCCACATTTGAAATCGAGACGTAATAACAGGCGTTACAAAGAAACAAAGCTGCACATTTTATGGACCCTGACCTTCACACTATGGCACAAGAGCGTGGTTCTCTGAAAGGGTTGCTGCCTGTGGGGACTCCAACCAGCAAGGCGTCTTTTCCTGCGTTCTGCAGACAATACTGCTGGAGCTCTGCAGCTGCCTGGGACACCTGGAAGCAGAAACATAAAAATACACTCAGATGGTACAACTTTGTAACTCACATAAAAGGATTAAAAAAACACACACACACAAATCAAGTGCAGGCCTTTTGTTTTCTAGGTTGTGCAAAACCAAAAACTGATATGTGTAACTGACACCCAGAGTTTTATTAGCATTTACAAGAGCAGATTTGACAAATTTATAAATTCCTTCATTTAAAAAAACTAAAACATTCATAAGATAATATAATGCTTATAATACAGAATGCAGTGATAGTAATACAATACATAATACAAAATTATAAATAGTTAAATACATTTATAGATTATTAGGGTTGTAGTTGAGGTGGCACTATTTTAAATTGAATATACTGATTACCCAGTTTATTTTTTTAAATTAAGTAATACTTAGTAAATAACCCAAATCTTAAAATTATTCACAATAAATTGGAACTTAGTAGTAAAAAAGCTAATGCAGCTTATATTTATAATCAGAAATCTTGAACTTTTTGGAGTTTTTGCATTAAAAATAATTTTTTGACTTAATGATTAATTAATGGTGTGTGTTATATTAATCTAAAGCATGTATGTATTCATTAAACTATACAGAGTGACTTTTCTGTAGTGTAATACCGTACACTAAGTGTTTTAAATAAAATAGATTAAACAATCTTATTCTAAATCTTATTCTAAAATTAATCTAGTTGCACTTTCCCAACATTCATAATGTACATATTAAACAAAATAGTTACATCAATCAACAAAAGCTAGTTTGTAGAAAGCAAGCAGTCGTGTTCTGTAAAGATGCCAGTTTTACCTTGATTCTTTCCACACTGGCCTCAAGCTTCAGTTGTTCTACCAGCCGTCGCATGTTGGATAAATTGGAATTGGAGGTCATGTTGTTTATAATTGTTTTGGGAGAGAAAAAGTCCTTGGGAAGGAAAAAGGGGGAAAAAGATGTCTCTTTAGTCTTTTGCTCTCTGCAGTTGCCTTCACTAATGGGCAGCAAATGCTGGACAGGAACAGAGTGGCCGGGTTTCTTTCCAAATGACCTCAGTGCACTCAGCTGAAGAAATAAGGAGTGATACAAACACACTGACCTCCCTGTGTACTACTAGAGACTTCATAGAAAAGTGTTGTAGAGATGTATTTTAAAAGGGAATTCAAGCTCCATTCACCCAGATTAAAAGTACTAGTATATTCAAAAAAGACTGTAGTCATTTTAATAGTGCGTTTCCTTAGAGATACAATTGAACCCCCCCCCCCCCCCCCCCCCCCTCAGGAGTAATGATATGGGTTTTATAAAATATAGCTTTTCTCAAATATGGCACAAATACATCTGGAATCTACCATTAAATATCTTTAATGATTTTCCCCCAATGAGGCTTAGTATTAAGTAGCTTTATGTACATAAAGGTTTACATAAAATGTTATCCAGTACATCTCTGTTATAACAGATGATGTCATTAGTGACATTATTAATGAATCCTTTCATTTTTGTTTCGTGTTTTCCTCTGTTGTGTTTTAAATTTCTCTCCCTTCTGTTGTTTTTGATACAGAAGCTCTTTTAATAAATTATTACTATTGTGAAAATGATTTATCCTTTTCTGTCAGCGTTGCTTGTATGCATTAGTACTGAGACTAAAATATACTCTATTTTCGTCGTTTGTTTCGAACATGTAAATAAAAAGTAAAATTAATGAATAGCTTTCAAAACTACACTGAAGACACTGAGAAGTGAGATGAAGTATAAACAAGTTTATAATAATTTACTGATGAGTAATTATACCCCGTTTAATGCTATTTGATCATAATTAACCTCAACACACATACGCACATGTGATTTTTAAACTTCTTTAACGTTGTCTAGTTTATAGCTTTGCGCATGCGTACACCGATACCGGAAAGCGTCACGAGACGTCGTGCTTTACCTATCGCTATGGAGTAGTTACGACAACTATGCTAACTGACTGCTTCTTAATGCAGTGTACGTGCGCGCGCGTGTGTTTTACCCACGTGGCTAATGAATTACGGCGGTTTCTGCGTCCTCATTGGTCCGCAGGTGATTATCGGGATTGGCTGTAAGCTACTTTTGCGGAAAGGTAAACGGAAACTTCCCCGGAGAGTCCACACTTCTGAGCGTTGTGTTCAAAACTCGGCAACAAATATGAGCTAAACGAAACTCTGAACAAAACTCAAAGCAGCCGGACTTCAGCAGACATGGTGGAGGTATTTTCCGGACGCACACTCCTGAACAAGGACGGAGAGTTTGTGGATCCTGAAGAGGCTCTGCGGAACAAGGTGGTGGGGATCTACTTCTCCGCGGGATGGTGCCCGCCGTGTCGGGACTTTACCCCAATCCTGTGTGACTTCTACACGGAGCTGGTGGAGGAGAGGGATCCTCCGGCTCAGTTTGAAATAGTTTTTGTGTCTTCTGACAAGTCAACCGATGACATGGTTGAATATTACCACGACATGCACGGAGACTGGCTCGCTCTGCCTTGGACGGATGATTACAAAAAGTGAGTTTCATAATCTAATATTTCACATTTGAACTTAACGTAACATAATCAGGTGTTTTATTTATCTTATACCTACACAGTGCAGTCTGTACAGTCTACTAGGCAGTGATCCAGCTTATGTAAAACGCTGATGCGCGTCACTGTCGAGGATTAGGTTTAAGCGACATCAAGTCCAGAGTGTTCTCTTCAAAGTGTCCTTTATTTGTTTATTTTGATTTCCAGATCACGTGATTTGAGTTATTGGAGGGTTGCGTGACTAAATCAAAGTCAGATCCGTACACCTGTGAGTGCAAACTTTTCTCTCAAACATTTTTTTCTTAAATAAAAGCAGTTATTTATTTATTACATAGCTACTTTAAAGTCGAGTATCAAGTTGTTCAGTTTCTAATCTTGGATGGAGTTGCAGCTATTCTGTTCATTTATTTTTCTTCCCAAAGTTAAAACTGGACTCTTTGAATGTTCTGTTTAACCATACCAGTAGTGTGATTTAAATATATTCAGCAAAGCAGATGAGTATTGAAATAAAAACATCAAACATAAAAACATCCATGTGCCATTAAGTTAGCAGCATTTGAATGCTGTATCTAAGCAAAGTGAAGCTGTTTTTCTTACATTGTGTTTAGGTGTGTTGATTAATTGCAGCCAGTAATCATCTTTTATTTGTAACATTTGAATTTGTGAGATATCTGTAGCCACAGTTGCCATCAAACTGCGTTGTTATGTGCAAGAATCTCACATGTATTCATGGAAAACTATCAAGTGTATAATAGATTCTTTACAGTGGAAGAAGTGTCTTTTTCTAATAAAGGCGCTTCTTTGTCTTTTTGTCCTCTCGCAGTGAGTTGAAGCATCGCTACAAGATCACAGCAGTGCCCAAACTGGTGATCGTGAAGGAGAACGGCGACGTGATCACGGACAAGGGCAGGAAACAGATCCGAGACCGGGGCCTGGCCTGCTTCAGGTCCTGGTTGGACGCTGCTGAGATCTTTCAGAACTTCAAGGGTTAGGAAAATAGAGGGCCTAACGAAGCTAATAAAATCTTCCTGCTTTCCATTTTAGTGTAGCCGTCTGACAGGTCGCCAGATCACCGGACAGCTTATGTTTCTGTTAGATGAAGATCTGCTTGTTTTTAATTCATCTTCTGCCCATTTTCCCGTCAGAGGTCGAACACCAGTAGTTAAAAATGCAATTTCAATGAAACATGAGAAAGAATAATCGTATTTAGATTCCAGTAATTCTTAAGAGCTGGTCTAATGATGGTTTTGCAGTTATTACTTGGGCATAAGGAGTCAGTCTTGTAGTGTAGTGGCCATATAGTTGGAATAATGACACCGTCAGTGATTAGACTGGATTCATCCAGTTCTTTTTGCCACTGGATGTGAAATCTGCCTGTAATGTAAAGGCTTGACTGCACAACCAAACCACGACGAGGGCAGCGCTCTTATTTTTACTCCCAATACCTGAAATGGTAAGAAATGGTAGCTGATGAAACACCTCTTTATCTATGGTAAAGAACAATTGTGAAGTAGTGGGAAAGAAACTTCTCAAATCGCAGATCTTCTGTCATCCTATGCATTAACGATAAACCCTCAGGCACGTCCGATAGAGAAATTGACCATTTCATGTGACTAATTCAAGCCAGCTGCTGCCGTTAAAGTACATGTATACAGTTAATGCGCTCTTCAAACATTTACCCAGACTTTGCCTCTGTTAAATATTTTGTTTCTATATTACTCACCTTTGTACATAAATGTAGTTCTATCTCAAGCTGCCTGTATATTTTTATATTCTGTTTTTAATGAGTTGTTAAGATGGGCTATTATTAAAAATTTAATAGAAGAAAACTATTCTGTTTTAATTATGATTATTATTACTATTTTTTTTTCAAGGTTTGATTATGTGTTGTAGTGCTGAAGAGCTGTTTGATGAACAAACAGAGTGATTCCCTTTTGCCTCATTAAACTGTGGAAAGCCCACAGGATCTGTTTCCATCGTGCTGGCACATCTACACGCATGGTCCTAATTACCTGTTTCCCTCGTGTGCGCTGACACAGCTGTTATCACTTTGTGCACGAAGCATCCAACAGACCTGGTGAATAATGATGCGTGTGCGCGGGCCATCTTCTCCAGGTCTTGTCTGCTTCTTAAAAAGAAGACAAGACCAGAAGCTCAATTCTGAGATGAATTGAGTCGAGCATCCAGCGTCTCTTCAAGGACCTTCGTCAAATCTCAGAGGACTGTGCAGACCAAAAGATCTGAGTTTATTGATGCAAGTCTTCAAGGTAACATAACTCCAACTGCCACGTTAGATGGATTATTTATTGTTAAAATATACTGCAGTTTGCATCATTATTCCTCTGGGGAAAAGGATGAAGACGGTGCATTTCCACGGTGTGCCATGTGGTGTAGCTGCAACACCATTTATGAGTGTGAAGACTGACGGTTCAGTTTCGTCTTATTAAAGGGTGTTTTCACATTTATCTGCTTATCGCGGTCAATTGATTTTTCATCCGAGTGGGAGAGATCTGAGTAATGTCTGAGTATTTATTGATCGTGTTGAGGAGTTATTAAAAAGAGAGCCACCGGCATGGGACCCTATTTACCGCTGTTCGGTCTATTTATAAGGCAGTGCGGATGAATTTTATTCATTCATATAAAATCCTTATGTCCTTTGCGTGTAAAGGCCACTCATTTCCTGGTCCTCTAATGGCAACGAAAAGTAACTTTTCTTGTAGGCTACCCGTTAAAACATTTTGCAAGTAGCCAAGGATATACATCTAAGTGTGTAATTCCTTCAAGTTCAGAGGCAAACGCTGGACTCTTCTGTTTATTAGATATCTCTAGTTTCTACTTACTTGCTCATCCAAAATTGAATAAATAACTTGTATATTAATGCAGATTATGTTTCTAAAGTGTATCTGAGTACTTCGCCACCGCTGTGTATCGATACTCAACAAGAGAACTACATTTTTACTCCAAAGACAACAGTTTTTGCTCCGTGCCTGTCACATGATTTGGGTCCTTAGAGAGCCCCTCGGGTCACTTGTAGATGAAGATGTGGGCTACACATTTGGACTTCTTGTTGGCCTTACAAATGAAAGGCAGTAGTGTTTCCTGCTGCTGTAACGGTGTCTTGAGTAACAAGGCTGTCTTTATGAGAGGACCTTGAGGGAGGGAGGCGGAGAGCTGGGCGGACCGGCGGACCTGCACGGAGAGAGCGCATCGGGGTCAAGTTGATCACATTAGCTGTCTGACTTCCGCTCATAACCTTCAAAATAAAACTTGTTTAAAAATATATATAGTCCCCCCCCCCCCCCCCTCAAAGGTTGTTGCTAGATTTAACCTGCTGTCATTCAGATTATTCATCAATCAGTAAAGTTGTCGGATTTAAAAACCTGAGGCAAGTCAGTAAGATTAATAATTACATGATAGGGAGAAAGCTTTCTGAAGAGTTATATAATAGGGTGGCCAGAAAGGTATACATGGAAAAATGAATGAAAATGTAGACAAAAAGTTTTTTGTATTATCAGAGCTCTTGAGTTTAAAAACAAAAAAACTACAGTAGTGCCAGGAATATACAGATTGTTTTCCTGTTTTGAGCAATATCATAAGAAAAACAAAGCAATACGAACTCTTTTTGGTTTTCCAAACACACAGAACACAGAGAGCAACTAACAATGTCTTTCTCACTGAATGGACGGAATAAAAATAGTAAGGGTAAAGTTAAACAAGTAGACATTGCATGTGGGGGTTAATGTACAGTGAGATTTGATAAATATTTCATAATTTCATCTTTGAAAAAACCTCCAACCTTTCACTGTTAAACTGATTTTTACATGACTTAAGGCACAAAGAAGTAAGTGGACGACTAACAGAGGAGCATGATGAGACTTTTCGCAAACAGAACGCCAGTATTTTGTACTGCAAACAAGACAACTTGAGGGGAAGGAATGGGGAAAGTTACCCTATGTTAAATGCAATTTCCCCAGTTGGCTGGGATACTTTTTTTTAAAAATCACCATTCAATTAAAAAGCAGTAGTTTGGGACACAGTCTTCATTGCTTCATTGCTTTTGTTTGTTTGTTTGTTTTTTGTTAAGTTGTTGCTGGTTTCCAGTTTCCAATCATGATGGCAACAAGCCACATCATCTCTTAATTACTAGCGGATCAGTACTTTGTTTTTAACGCTTAAGTTCAGTATGTAGCCCACTGGACTGTATTAAATAAGTCGTTTTCTTGGAAATGAAAACAACAACAACAACATTACATTGATTTAGTGGTCATTATAATGTGTTCAAAAGTTGCAAAAATAATATCATGATTCATTTCATAAATCATGACACACTGCTCTCCCAGAAGTTTCCTTTATGAGTTAAAAGTATCAGTATCGATCAGCATCGCCAATACTGGCCCTGTATTTACTTGGTATCACTTCTACTCTTAACCACGTTTCATTATCAGAAATTGTTGCTTTTAAGGATTTGTGGTTTAATTGAACAAAAATCGAATAACTAATATGAACTGGGGAGCTTTGAATAAGTGCAGGTAACTATTTTCCATTTTTAGTGCTTTTATTTTTATTTCTCTTTTTAAGCTAATGTAACTGGCTTGGATGAAAAGCTTTAGCAAAGCTTGATACATAATTAGTGCATTTTATTGTGAAGGCAGCAGGCTTCTCGTGTTCCGGTGCTGTTCTCGCTGCTCCGCGGTACAAACGCTCACACCCGCTCCTGGACAACCGAAGAGTCGTCTGTGGACCGGTGGAGGGCTGCAGGACGGTTCCGCAGCACCGGGACTAAACAAACCTCCGCTCCGCTCACAGTGGACCGGACTGACGACTGCTGGGACAAGAGGTAAGTTGTCCGCATGAGAGGACGCTGAAATACAGATGTAGCCTGTCGATAGCCGTACTGTAAAATAACAAAAGCCTAATATTTTAATAGGGAACATGTGCGGAGTTATTCTCACTTATTCTCTATCAGTGCAAATTGTTAGTTTATATTTGGATTGTCTGTAATTACAGGGTTTAGCGATCAACTTTTTGTGCGTAATTACGCCCAACTTATCAGGTCATTTCCCCCCATAATGCGCTTTATGGAGATATCAGGAAGAGGCAAAGAAACGTGCAAAAATGTGTCCACAATTTTGAATTTAACTTGTGTTTGTTTTTGCAGCAGCGCCTTTTCTGACATTTAATTCATCCATCCCACACTAATATTTAATACCAATGCAGCACTAATCACTGACGGGGTCCAATCAGTGACTCATGTGTAAGGTCACTCCAGACCAAAACCACATAGAGGATCTGAACAAAACATCACCCACAATGATTTCAGCTGAGCAGACCCAGATAATAAAATTACATGCACTCAGTCAAAGTGTAGGCTTCTTTCTAACAGTATCCCACTGAATCTCACTCACTCTCTCTCTCCTGCTCTCTCTCACTCTCTCTCTCACACACACACACACACACACACACACACACACACACACACACACACACACACACACACACACACACACACATGCATACATCCAGTACACACTGCTGGAGGTTTTTATCACAGAAAAGGCTCTAATCCTGCTTAGTGCGCTTACTAACAAGTACCTAGCACCCTGAAATATTTGGTTTGCATGCTGGCAGAGTAGATTGTTTTTTTTCCTCAGACTTGAAGAGTGAAACTTGAGGGATTACTCAGCGTGTGAGTTTGTTTGGCAGGCAGACCGTGTGTGTGTGTGTGTGTGTGTGTGTGTGTGTGTGTGTGCTACAGATCTGTCATGGTGTGCACTTTTTAAAAGCTGATGTGACAATAACATCAGCTTTTATGTGTTAAGTGCACGTCTGTGAATGTTTACAGTTTTGCTCTCCCATGCTGCACCATCGTGTTTCACATTTCAGACAACAGTGTCGTGCGGGATAATTAGCCATTGACATTTCAAATGCTCTGATGTAACATCCCTGCAGCACAATGACAAATGAGATCTGATGATATTACAGTCACCCTCGCTATGTGTCTTTTGATTCTTTCAGATGGTTCCAGTCTTGAGAAAACTATTGAGTTAAATGCAGATCGCATAAATGGCACTGATTTATCGCCCTGCGTTGGTAGGGCCGGCTGACAGTTAACAGTATAAATTATCAACAGCAGATGGTGGAGCTGGTTTGGTAGCAGTTAAAGAAACCTGTTGTAACCCCTTAAAGCCAAACCACAAGCCTTCACCTTAGCCTTGCTGCGAGGTTAGAGTTGAGAAACGTCTGATGGTAATTTCTGTTCTGCGGTGTGCGGCTTCAGGGAGAACAGGGAAGTCGTGAGTTTGCCTCATAATTGTTTAGTTTTTTTTCCCATTGCACAAGAAAAGCAACGGTGAATGCGCTGCAGGTGTTTCTGGTTGAGATGAGCAGGTGTAAAAAAATGTGGATGCGCCGGATTTCTTCATTTTCTGTCAGCTTCAATTGTTTGCCGTCTTGCCATAAGCTGTTGTCATCTATTTATAACTGTCCACCTGCAACCGTCACCGTCAACAGCGGTAAGACCCGTGACACAGGGAGTGTCTCACTGTGTAAACCACGATTTATTATATTACATCGCGATTATGCAGAGGCTTACTGTGCCCTCTATGAATTGGATTGCGGTTTTCATTGTGCTTCTGTGGATGAGTTACTGTCGTCTCAGAAAGGGCAAATTAGCGGGCACTGTATATATGTGTATATAACCATCCATCCCTTTCCTTAACTGCTTATCAGATCCGGTGTTGCACTGGCTGGAGCCTCTCCTGTAATAAGGTGAAAGGCTTGCTGCTGCTGGCCGGCAGGAAGGGGGGGGGGGGGGGACAAGTGCGTCAGATATCAGTGTGTTAGTCTGTACCATTAATTCCCCTATTATAAGAGGTCCAATTGCACTAATGGACATTTCACATTCATAAAAAGCAGGAAAAGGTTGAAATTTCTGACATCAGTGAAGCAGAATGTGGGAAGTAATTCGATTTTTTATTTTTATTTTTTTTTTTAAACTTAAGAAGTGTCTGCTTTATTTTCAGAAGAGTTGCCACTCTTTATTCCCTGCTGCAATGACCCATTTTCCCCATGGGGACCATTAATGTTTAATCTGATCCAATCTAACCTAACCGTGAAGAAATGGAGCACTTGAAGAGAGGGAAAGCAGGGGGCGGGGTTGGACGGTGCATGTTAACACAGACACTTGTAGTGAAGTAGAGGCGTGTAGGCTTTTTCGTTGTTTTCGTTTTTTTTAAAGGGCCTTCCAGATGGCACGCCGACTGGAAGGATCCGGAGAAACCGGCCCCTAATGAATGGGAGGGAGAATCACCTGAGGGGACAAGAAACATCAAAGAAAGCTTTCTCTCACCTTCCTACCCTCAAACAGACTCTTTTAATCCCGACTTTTTCCTCTCTCTGCTTCATTTTCTCCTTGCAGCATGTATCTCATCTACTCGCTTAATAGTTCCCCTCGAGTTATCTGAGGATATAGTTGTCAAACTCACCACCCACTTTCTTTCCCCACTCGTTTTCAAATTTTATCTTAATTAATCTCTCCTCCTCTCCTTTCCTTTCCTCTCCTCTGCTGTCCTTCCCTAGAGGATGTTCCCCAATTTTCCAGTAAGATAGCCAGAGGGCAGGTTCAGACAGCACTGTGTGAAAAGAAGACATTCAGTGAGGCCAACAAGCACACAAACACATTAACATCCCTGCCCTGCACGGTAACAAGTATACCACTCGGCAGAGGCTTCAGAGCTAGGATGAAGGAGAGGCAGACAGTATGGAGCAGAGTTTAAGCATGCATGCTTCTGTGGTTTGTACGGTTGCTTGTAGACATCTCAGGGGTCAGTTACTCACAGACAGTTTATGTGTATGGAAGGA
The DNA here is from genome assembly GCF_057382275.1 of Copadichromis virginalis. NCBI lineage: Eukaryota > Metazoa > Chordata > Actinopteri > Cichliformes > Cichlidae > Copadichromis > Copadichromis virginalis. The sequence continues at coordinate 50,666,384 of NC_140624.1, forward strand.
AAGGGCCGAGGTAGGAGGAGAAGGTTGTTTTTAAAGGATTAATATTCTCTCATATGAACGTGCTTTACAGATGAGTATATGAAATGATGGGACTTAGAGGAAGATTTAAAGAACGCAACATTTTTTGCAACCACTCATAATTGTATATGGTCAGTAAAAAGCATAGCAATATACTGAATTTTCTGATTTATTTATTTGCATACAGTAGATAAAGCTATTGCTCCTAGCTGGCCCTGGAAGCCTGCCTGTGTTGTGAGATTCCTGTTTTTTGCCTTCAATATTTAGTTTTGCTCACTGCAGCGCCAAATGTGATGGGAGGAGTGGGCACGGCTGCATCTGGGTGGGTTTACTATGAAGGGAGTTGAACACAGCCAGGCTTCCTTTGTATTAGCTGGCTCGAAAAATACCAGTCAGAGATAAAAGTGGCTGCTTTGCAGGTCATGTGGCTCTTCTTCCGCACAAAGTGATTCCTATGAGTGCACCCACTCCAATCGGGGATGACGATGATAATAAAATGGTGATAAAATTCTATAAAGAACAGTAATAACACAAAATTAAAATATGACACGTTTGCAAATAAGGCGAGAAAAAAACTGTTAATTTGGAATTTAAAGCACAGAGCGGTAAACATTTTAATTAATTTATCGCTGAGCGCCCTCTCAGTGCTGCTGTTTATTTCTGAGATGACGACTGCTCATTAGAGCCCTGAAACTTTAAACTGGATCCATTTAAACATTAATGGTTGTGTATCCTGATAACAGAGACGTTAGCTTCCCGGCACAATATAGGGAGATAAATTTTATGACTTGATAGACGTGTTGTGTGTTCCGGTAGCTGCAACTCCAGCAGTGTGAAAGAAGCTTAGAAGCAGATTTTTAAAAAAATATATACATATAAAAACATTTATACATTTTCCCAGTCACCAAATAATACAACACACAGTTTGCACTAGTGTAACTTTCCAGCTTGGTTTAATTTGTGACGTTAGTAAAAGCGGCTTAACAATTTGCACATGTAAATGTACTCGCCCATTAAGGAATCGATATTGGACTCAACAAATGCTGTAAATAAAAGAATGAAATTAATGCAAAGTCTGACCATAGTTTGCTCCCTACCAGCTTATGTGTTCACCATAAGTTACCAGTTGGTGATTTAGGTAAAAAGAGAGCCACATGACACAGGAAACTCTGACTTTAAGCTAAACCATTAATCTTGCTTCTTAGTACACCCCTCTAGGATTCACATGGTATCGTGCTTGTGACTGTTTGTGTAGGTATTTGACTGCACCCACTGAAGGATTCTGGGCATGCAACCTACACAAACTTGCTTGTGTGCAGAGAAAGAAACCAACCGGATGTAGCTCGACATGGATTATATGACGTGAAGAAATGCAATCTATGATATGTTCAAGTTGAACGCTGATTATCTGAAAAGATTATTATTATTTTTTTTATCATTTTATCTTGAAGACGTCAACTTGGATCCACTCTTTGAAGCTTGCCTTTCTTTCTTATTGTGGTTTAGTAACAGTGCAAATAGATAAATGAATCACTTAAAGCACATTTGTTAATGATTAATAGCTGATTAAAAAAAAAAAAAAGTCCACTAGGTTCACCAGTGTATGAATGTGTGTGGGAATGGGTGGATGACTGGATGTGTAAAGCGCTATACAAATACAGGCCATTTACCATTTTTACAAGAAACAGTCGATCAGTCACAATCCATACAGTTATCTCCAGAGAAGTTGCCGGCTGGGTGGCAAATTTGATTGGCTGACTGGCCAAAAAAACAAAAAAAAAACCAACAAGAGCTCTGCTGGAGGACAGTTTATGCATCAGAAACTGTTCAGTAATCTAAAAAATTGTTTTATAGATTGTTTTGAGAGATATTGCCGTCTGTTAAAATAACAAACCTCGGAAATATTGGAAAGTCTGGCGCTTGACTGTTTTTGTGTACAGCCGGCATTCTCTGTTTTCTCAGATTATACTGTGCTCACCTTTGTTCTAGATTGTATTATTGTTAATTTAAAAAAAAAACCCAACAACTTTGCGCACCTTTTCCCGTGCTGCAACACATATTTTGGACACTGCCCTCTAGTGACAATTAATAGCTGAAACATGTAGACAACAGTTGCGTGCAGGCTCTGTGTAGACAATCACATAGGTGTGATTGTAGAGGCAGAGCTGGACTTGACCAGAGGCTCTGTAGCCCCTCCTGATATGTCAAGTCATTACACTCAAGCTGTGACCTCTGAAGTCACGGGAAGTGGCATAATTTGCAGTTCCCTAAAGGTGAGTGGGTTGTAATCTTCAGTGTTTAAATGACGGCGTGTTTGGAGCCTGTTACAAAACCAGTTTTGATATGATAAATAGGCATGAAAAAACATGCAAAGACAGAAACCCCCCAGCATTTGATTCAAACCCAGGACCTTTTTACTGTGAGGCAACAGTGGTAACGACTCCACCACTGTGCCTCCCTACGTCTAGCCTGCTTCTTTAAATTGTTTTAAGGTTTAAAATGAATGCATAACTCAGGGCGCGGCCACTTTGAATAATTCACGAGTGCCATTTTTCTTTGTTTGGGGATTTGTTTTTGAGCTGCTTCCTATTTGCCAAAATTAGCATTGCACAGTGAAGGACAGATAAAGGAACTAAGCTAGAAAGCCAGTGCTGTCATGAGCTGAGAGCATGAAAATATGGTCACATCTACTTTCCAAACCCAACATGGCACTAGGCAAAACAGCTGGGCTTAAGATGGGAGTCCACAAACTGTGGGGTGACGTCACTTTGGCGACATCTATCTTTCTCTCATAATCATGCAATCTGTGCTGGCATTCCTTTTATATCTTCAGTCTGGCGCTGCCACCATCCCCACTGATGTCTGTGGGGGAGTATAAACAAGCACATCTTGAAAACAGCTGAATGCGAAGTAGGGTGAGTATTGAAGTCTCTTTTTCAGAGACTAAGATTTATGAACAGTTTGCTTGTTTGTTTGTTTAGTAAAATGTGGTTTTTCAGAGCGTGTTCTGGCATGAGCATGTTAAGATTTCCCCTCATGTGCACTGTAGATCTGAAAACGATCAAAACCCAAAATGCACAAAGTAATGGAAAACAGTGGCTGCCATGAACAGGAGAGAAAAAATCTACAACTTTGAAGTGCAACTATATAATAATTCAATAGGAGATGCAGATATGAGAGATAAAAAGCTTAAATGTGCAAAAGTGCTGATAAAATCCTGAACAGTATAAGTACAGTGTCTTCTGTGTGTTTCTGCTTTACAACCACCCCGCCTGATTTTCCAGGCCATTGCACTCTCTTTCACACAAACACTCACACCCTTTGAAAAGATGCATATACTGTGAATTCCCAGTGCATATGTTTTTATGAAAGAGCGGTCTGATGGAGACAACAAAGACAGTCTGCTCTTTAAAAATGACAGCAGGGATTAAGATGCTTCGTTTGTCGCGATGTTGCGGTCACGAGGTTGCTTCTCAAATGCCTCAGGCACTTAAAGGTTGGCCTGAAGCACAGAGAGGGGCACACAAACAGAGATATGCTGTCACCTGCGTGTGATTTCTGCTTCACAAGTGTGACTGAGACTCACAAAATGGGGCAACGGACAGAGAAGAAATTCATTCTTTCTCTTCCCCCCCCCCCATTTTTTTTTCTAAGTGCAAACTCCTGCAGCTTCAGCTACTCTCTCAATACTCGTTGCTACACTTTGCTCACACGTTATCTCCTCTCTGACTTATTTTCACAAAGATGAGCACAACACTTCTAACAGGTGTCAAGAGGAAGACAATATTTTTGATGCACAGATGCGCCTATTTCAGTAGAAGCACACACAGTGAAACAAACAGGCATAAATCCCCTGGGGACAGGAAACAGCAGCGGGAGGGGAGGAAGTGATTTTAGCGGCTGACCCAGATGCTGCTGCTGGGAATATCTCTGGTCACCAAATACTAAATCATTCTTTTTCTCGGTCCTTACTTTCTTTTCTTTGTGACAGGCAGATTATTTTTCCGCTCTCTACTGGATGTCTCTCTGCATCTGTGTTTCTATTTCCGGCATATCTAATAATGGGGACAGCACATTTATCAGCTGCGACATCTCAAAAAGTGAAGAAATGTAATGTGTTGGTAAACAAACTAGCGTTCGTATTGCCTGTAGATGTATTTGATGCATTCTGCAAAAGAAACGTGGGAAAAAGATTTCTCAAAAGAGTAGCTCAGTGTACTATGAGGACTGAAACAACCATCAGGAAACTGTTATCAGGTGTTGGCCCTGCCAAGCACTGACTTAAAGGTGGAGGTTGAAGAGACACGGTGGCAGAGAGAAAACACAGGAACTATTGTGGTAAACTTCACGGCAGGTTTGTTTTTTGGGCTGTTGAAATTGATTTATACTGAGAATCTGATCAGTTTATATGATTTCCTTTCTGAGAAACAGTATGTTTGGATTTACGGTAGATGCAGACATCTGTGGTTTTCAGGTCTCTGAAGGATCTCCACAACAAAGTTTTCTGCTAGCACAGACGAAAACTTTGAATCAAGTTAGAAATGTTTTTGAATCTATAGCCACACCTGCACATAGAGTACTTGAGGCTTTACTTGGCTAAGGGATTTGAAGCTTGAAGTGCTAACACAAGAATCCTAACAGCATCAGTGGTGATATGCTCCTTTTAAACACATGCAGTCATGTCAATTCACTTCAGTTTTATTTACGTAGCGCCAAATCACGGCAACAGTCATCTCAAGGAACTTTATATTGTAAGGTAAAGACCTTACAATAGCACAAAGAATACCCCAGCATTCAGATGACCACCTATTAGCAAGCACTGAGTGACAGTGGGAAGGAAAAACTCTCCTTTTAACTGGAAGAAACCTCCAGCAGAACCAGGCTCAAGGAGGGGCAGGCATCTGCCGCACCAGCTGAGGGTGAGGGGAGTAAAACGGGACCAAAGACATACTGTGGAAGAGAGGTGGAGATCATAATGCCTAATGATAACTAATGGCAAAGTGAAGAAGAAAGTTTTTCAGAGGACTCTGTGCAGTCCTGTCAAACTTTCAATTTATCCTTAACTGCTTTCATAGAAATTAAGAGGATGAGTAGCAGCCAAGTGCTGCTACTACTTGATTAAATGAACATCATTAGATAGACTCACAGATACAGTGTGAGTCTATCTCTGCAAAAACATTTGGTGGTTTTTTGCTGGTGTGATATTGTGACATTGTGTTAACACAATGTCACAATATCACAGTGGACCTGACCCTGCAATACTCGGAGAAACTGCAGAAAGTCCAAGAGCTGCATGCCAAACTCTGCATGCCTCAGTTAGCATGTTACATGTTTAAGTTCAGGACAGTACAATTAGAAAAAGACTGAACAAGTATGGCTTGTTTGGACGGATTACCAGAGGACAGCGTCTTTTGTCTAAAAAGAGGATCGCAGCACAGCTTAGCTTTGCAAAGCTGCAAAAGAACAAACCACAAAACCTAAGAGATCTATGCATAAACGGATGTCCACAAACCTCAATGGACTGAAGCAACGCTTTAAAGAAGAGCAGGCTAAATTTCCTCCAGAGCCTTAAGAGAGACTGATAAAGTCGCACAGAAAATGATAAATGATTGCATTAAGTAAGTAAAGGTGCTTCTACTTTCTTTTTCACAGGCCTGAATAATGTCTCTCACTATTTTACCATAGCTTGTTAGCACAGATGTAGCACATGTCAGACACATTGTGAGAATAAACATTTTATGAGCATGCGTTTACTTTAGTGCTAGATGGTAACAGGAAACTATATGCCTGTAATTATTTCTCTGCGGTGTTTTTGAGTTGAGGCCACGGCTATCCCCGTGGGGAGTCAAATAACCAGGGCTGAATCAATTCATTCATTCCGGTGGGACTCGGCGGTTTGACTGCAGGACTCTGCTTATAAATCAAAGTTACACCAGCCTTCTTTGCAGTGATGAATCTTTCTCACATACCTTTATGACTTGGAATGACCACATTGCCATAGACAACATATACTTTTGTTCTGTCAGGGGTACATTTGCAAAGGTTTCAAGAAGCTGAACCAAAAAACTAAAATAGCGCAGGGAGAGAACAATCACCCCAGCCTTAGTCAGCTGATGGCTCAGTTGACGATAATCAATCTGCATGCTAACCTAATCACCTGCTGGCTGTAGCTTCATACTCTCCTCCCACCACGAGCTTGCATTTGACAATGCAAAGCAGCGCATTTGTTCCTCAGTAAAAACGGGAAATTGACCATCACAATGCCAGACCCAGGCACACGCTGTAATTCGTGTGAATGGCTTGTGATCACATTTACTGGCATTAGTTCGAGCGCAACTGTGCTACAGGAAGTCAAAATCATCTGGAAAAACCAATGTAATTATTTAGAGGAGGTTCCCTGCAACTCTCAGCTAATGAGAAGCTTTTGTGAACGAGCCAAAATGAACTGATTAAACTGCCATTAATGTCATGCCACATGTTTTGAAGATCCATGGCTCCATATAATGATATCATGAGGACTTTTTCTGTAATTCAAAGGACGATACTCGATGTGAGGAGCCGCAGCACGCTCTCCAGCACTAACTCAGCCACTTTTCCCCGAGCGTCCTCTCCTCAAACATTTTTTTAAGTCAGCAGCGGAGGTCCTGCTGGAGAGACGCCCTGTCTGTCCTGATTCAGCCATCTGTTAGAGCACAGTCCAGTATTCACTTCTGCCATATACTAATCCTTTCATTACGCTCAGCTTCAGGCTGTCCTGTCAAAGAGCTGACTGTGTGGGGAGTCAAGAGAGACCGGGACTGATACACAGAGATACATTTACAGATACATACAGGAACACTGAAACACCTTCCCACAAGAACATATATATGCATAGACACGCACACAAAACGTCTATTTATGCTCAAGACTTGCATTCAGACATCCAGATACACCATACTGCTGCTCACCTTTCCCACGCAGAAGACATAAAGTACAGAGTTATCGCTTAAACTTTACAGCTTGTTGTTCACCACTTAGTTTTACTTTGTGACGTTTGACGTTTTTGGATTACCACAAAACACAAAGCACGTCTGGTGCTGATCATGTCAGTGGTTGTATCTGCATTTGGCTGGTAGCGGTGAATGTTTGTCTGTTGTGTAAGATCAATTTTGTGCTGACTAAATGATCTAACATGGCTAGATCAAGTCTTTTTGGGATGACGGTTCCTTTTTTGGGACAAGTTGTTATTTTACCATCTGTGCCAGACAAAAAGTCATAAGATCATCACTTTTATTACAGTTTTTCTTTCGTAACATAAATCGATGGGATATTCTAACCAAGCCCACAAAATTTGTTCTAAAACGGTGGTCCAAACAACTAACGTTGCTATCCACAAAGCCATCCCAGTAAAAATGCTGCTCAAGAGCTTTTGTGAGGAAAGTTTAAATATAGTCCTCGAAAAAAACAACAATGCATAACCCATCATTCAGAAGCATGTCGAGGCAATAACATGGACTAATGGTTTTCTATATGGCTATCAGTCTCTCACATTGCTATAAAGGAAATTTGAACCACTTTTCTTTACAATGTTGCTTGTTGAGTTTTGCAAGCATTCATTAAATACATTTATTTGTCTTTGAAGGGCCTACTGCGGCACCTCAGTCCAGGTGAGGTCTGGACTTTGACTGTGTCATTGCAACACCTTGATTCTTTTCTTTTTTCAGCCATTCTGTTTTAGATTTGCTGCTGTTCTTTGTCCTATTGCATGACAATTTTGTGCCAGTTGACAAATTGTCACATGGATGGCCTCACATTTGTCTCCAGATCTCCAGATCCACATTTGCCAAATGGTGGACAAACCAGACATCTTGTGGTTAACTTTAACATGAACATGTTAAATGAGGACTGCAGAGTCGGAGATGTAGCTTTTTGATTTTTTGCAGTTTGTCTGAGCATTGCATAATCTGAGCTTTATGCCAATAAGTTCATCAATTGCATCAACAGCACCGGGCTGATAATAACTCTTTTAATTCATATGGAGAAAGTAAGGGTGTATTTACTTTACTGTCTTTATTGCATGACTGTGGAAACATAAAGAGCAATAATATGACACTACAGTCCACTTCATGTGCACATACCAATACACACACTGCAGGTACAAATAGCTGCATAGGTGTATACATATTTTCCTCTCTATTCCCTGATCTCTCTCTCTCACTCACACACACACACACACACACACACACACACACACACACACCTTAGCACATATGAACTATAACTTCTGGAGTTTCAAGCTCACGCTCCCTTACTTACTGCGTCATATCTTCAGTGACAACATTGTTTTCCAGGAGCTTTAGTCCTGAGGCAATGCTTGGTTTGGCAACTTCTTGCCACCCTAAAACTAATATGTCAGAGTAGCCTGGTCTATTTCTGATTCAGTGCATATTTAAAGACACACCCTCCAGTGTTTAGAGAAAGCTGGTGCACGTCAAAATGTTAAAAAGAATTGTTTCCAATAACTGTCCTTTCTGTCTCTCTCCTTTCTGTTTCCTTTGTCAGGAAAACAGCTTTGGAAAAAAAACAAACAGATGACTACTGAGGATTAGAGTTCTATGAATTTTTTTTCTTCTTTCTTTCTGCATCAGTCGCATTTGTATAGGAGACTATTTGGCTGAGCATTCGGATACTGGAAGGAGGACAGGAAGAGGACAACATGGACTTAGTGGGAGAGTCAGAGCAAACAGATGAGTCACTTATGAGTGACAGATGATGCAACAGTGTCTGGAACAGTTTCTTCTCACAGACCATGGAGCTAATTGGACCAAGAGAAAGGAAGAAAGTGTTTTTTCACAAGTGTCTGCCTTTTTTCTTTTTTTTCCTTTATTTTACCAGTGACACAACAGTCTCAGGCAGTTGGGAACCAATGACCTAATTCAAATTAAATGACCTCACACTGATATGTAGCCCGCCTCCTCACCGGGTGATGGAACATAAACACAAGTCAGACATCATTAAGGCCAGAGTGTGTGAGGTTACATGATACCTCTGTGGGTTTAACCAGGAGGAGTGAGTTTTGATGTTGCGTGCAGTGATGTTACGGCGCGGACTACTGTTGTGGGTGTCCCGTGTCGGGGGGCTTCTGGTGCTCCTCTGCTGCTCACTTTCGCTCCTTTATGTGATGAGATGCAGCCCGCCATACTCTAATGACCCTCCACTGAGTCATATATTACCCCACGCTGGATCTAATCATCCCAGCTTGGGAGGCACGAGGCCGGAGACCGGAGCGGGAGCCGCTGGGGTCGGAGGAGCTGGGCCTGCCCACAGCGGCGGTCCTCCGAGTGCCCACTCTTACCAGGTGCTCCTCCAAGAACGTGAGGAGCAGCACCGCCTCCACATCTCCTCCTTGAAGAAACAGATAGCTCAGTTGAAAGAGGCATTGCAGGAGCGCAGTCAGCAGTTGAAAGGAGTACAGGAAAGCCTGAAAAGAGCCAATGGAGGCCCAGCAGAGGGGCAGGAAGGAGGCGCTGCCTCACAAGGAGGTGGTGTTGGAGAAGCTCAGGTAGCCAAGAGCCAGCCGGCGGACCTACAGGAGTTCCTGAAGGCCCAGCTGTCAAAAGCTGAGGTGACCTTCGGCATCAGGTTGCCCAGCGAGTACGCTGTAGTGCCATTTGAGAGCTTCACCCTGCAAAGAGTATACCAGCTGGAGATGGGGCTGACACGTCATCCGGAGGAGAAGCCTGTGAGAAAGGACAAACGAGAGGAGCTTGCGGAGGTCCTAGAGACGGCTCTGCATAGCCTCAATACGCCTTCATCTGAGCAGGACCGCAGGAGTGCAGTGGAAAAGGCCCAAGCTAGCAAAGTCTACACACCATCTGACTTCATAGAAGGTGAGAGTATGTTAAATCTCAACCCAATCTCCTGAAATATGTGTTTATCTGCAAATATTTTATCAAAGGTAAACGTGTATGGTATCAACAGAAGCATCAAAGTCTCAGCTTAAAGCTTAAAAGTTGCACCTTTTGAAATGTGTTGGTTGCAGCGGTATGGCACAACTTTTACTTGAAGGGTGAATGTTTCTACTTCAAGTTTCACTACAGCTCAGAGTGTTTGCAGACAAGGCGGCGTCTTCCACGCAAGCTACAGAGCAGCCAAAGCAATCATAAGGAGGTTTTTGTTGTAGCACCTTCTTTGCACCCAGCAACCAACCAATACCAGTGACAAATACCCACAGTGCATCGCTGTAAAGGATAGCGCCACACTGGATTTGTAATGCAAGATAATATGAGGGCCAGCAACACAATAATCATCCTATTTTTTTATTGTTATGTAATTGTATTTGAATGTGCTAAATTGCCCTGCTACTGTTGGCTACTGGGATATTGTATAACTAATATATAATTAAGTTTCTTAAGAGCTACTTGGTTGTGTTCTGCCGCTGATTTCACTCTTTGCCTTTGAATTTAACAAATTGCACATTAAATAATTAATAATAATAGAATTAAATGCATATTTCTTTTTGACACTGTGTTAAATCTAAACTCCACTAACCACATTTGTTTTACTGTCAACAGCGTTTCTCCTCAGAACACAATTACTCTAATATCTTCTGCTATCTTGCTTTACCTTTCTCTCCTTTTCTTTTGTCAACATGAATCCCTGGAAGGTCAGAAATATGTGTATTTGTGTAAAACCACAGTCATTATATCCTCCTAGTTTGTTCTTCTGCAGCTATGATCATAACCTCAGGAAATGAGCACAGCTGCTGCTCAATCACAGCGCAGGATCTCTTCAGACACGGTGTTTTAGTGTGTGTGCCTACTCTTTGAAGGTCACTATCTTCACTGTGTGAGCGGGTGGAGGTTTTAAAGAGAGTGATGGGGCACCTAGCTCTGTAGAAATGAGCCAAAGGTCACCATGTGGAGCTCCATGCATCTGTGTTAGCTTGTGCGTGGTCCTGTGCAATCTAGGTCTGTGTTTATGTGGTTGTGGCTTTAAAGGATGTGCGTGCATTTGTGCATCTGTTTGTGTTCACGCAAGTGGTCTCCACATTTCTTTAAGTCAGCAGCAGGGAAATGCAGTTTTTTTGAAATGAAATGGAGACACTCGCTCACATCTCTTGGGCTTTTTTCCCTTTAATGGGCTTGGACATCGATTTTAGGTGATTCTCGAACAAACAACGTTTTATCCAACCAGTCAGACAAGTGAAAGCCAGTCTAGATAGCCAGACTAACACAAGCATCTTTGGGGAGTTTGAGGGCTGCATTAGCAATCTAGTGAGCTGAAACTGTACACAAACACTAGAGGTATGCAAAATGAACTTGCCAGCAACTATGTTGTGGCCTTAGAAAGAGAAAAAGAAGTGCAGTTAGACTAAAAAGACAGAGACAGGAAGTGGCGGCACTCAGTCTAAATAGTTTAACGTATTTACTAAATGAAAGATTATGGTGTCCCTTTGGGAAATGAGGCCTTGGCTCACAGGAAGCAGGCCAATTTAACAGGAAGGCCTTAATTCAAGCTGCTATTAGGCAAAATCTATGGCCGCAGAAATCCCTCTGTTCTCTTCTTCTTTTGACATCAGTAGTATTTTGACTCTCTTCCATCTGTCTGTCTGTCTTCTGTCTTTGAACACCAAAGTTTTTTCGCATTCCAATTCCCAATTTTTTGTTCCACTAGCCTCATGGGGTATGTTTGCAAGCAGTAATCTGTTAGTAATGTCAGAGTAATTGGAAAACAACCTCTCTATGGGGAAACAAGCTGACATACAGCGTCCATCAAGATAACTGACAGACACCGTGGAGAATGTGTGTGGTTTACGTGGCCTCATTGCCTTATTTTTTCCACACAAATCATATCAGTCCAGTAAAGAAAGTATTGATGACAGAGATGATATTTGTAAAAAATAGGATTCCATGAAAAAAAATGAAATATTTTACATTTAAAAACTAGAGATGGAAAAATATTTTACTTAGCGCACAGAATTCTTATGGGGAGTCAAAAGAAAGATGCACTGTGGAGAAACCAGGAAAACAAAATTATTACGTGAACTCAAGAACAAAATTTAAAATCTGCCTTTGATTCTGGATTGTATTATATTGTCAGCAGTTACATTAGAAGTGTGATATCACTCTTTTACCTGAGGGATGAACATAGAGCTAGAGCCATTTCCTGTTAGCTAAGCCTAGCTTAAACACACACACAAAAAAAAGGTTTTTAGAAGTGCTCCCAAGACTCCAAATGACCTCAGCAGGTAGAGTCTGCTCTGACCCTTATCCTGTAAAGAGCATCGGTGTGCTCCAGTCTAGTTTATTATTCAGGTGAACACCCAGCTACCTAAAAGAGTCCACTATCTCAGTATCCACTCCCTGGATGTTCACCGGTGTCAGTGTGGTGGGTCTGCGTCTCCGGAAGTCCACCACCAACTCCTTTGTTTTCCTGGCTTTGATCAGCAGGTGGTTATGCTGACACCAGTCTACAAAGTCCAGAGTCCACTGTCTGTACTCTGAGTCGTCCTCACCTGTGATGAGGCCGACTATGGCACACTAGCTTCAAAATGTGGCCTCCTTGTTTGAGGCTTTATAATTTACAACTTACCCTCCTAAGTTTTTTTGTGAACTTCAATCAAACCTGGTAATTTACTTTAATAAGCAGACAGATTCCTATAAATATGACACTTTTT